>NC_090286.1:7750625-8356250 GCF_037392515.1 Haliotis asinina | reverse complement strand
CGAATCCCCGTTCCGCGCGTTCCGACTCGCTCGCCCCCGTGCCTGAGGGATGTAGAAACCCCCAAATTTCATTACGAACCACTGCAGTGTGCGGTCTTCTGATCCACCTAAATGGATGCCATAAATCCTGTTTAATAATTCTGTCCCCTATGAAATAGGCAGACAAGTTGAGCAAATATCCAGCCCCAGATGGCGTCGTTTGGAGTTTGGGGTGGCATTTGCATGGGATGACCATGTAAGCTCAGAACTGTATACTTTGTGTACGAAGGGGGTTGTTTGGCCTCTTGATCTGATGCAGGTATTGTGTGATGGCCATTCTCGTGGCTCCCAGTACGTCACTAAGGGCTATTTCCGCTACAGAGCAGACTGGTAAAAAGAAACAATACATGGAGCCTCACGTCCGTCATTGATCGGTGTCTGGTGTCGCTGCACGGATGTCCCGTTCACTGTACACATATGGCTTAGTCATAGGTTTAGCAAATCTATAGCTGTGAGTATCGCATGGTGTACATAGGCGCTAGAGTTGATGTTTTGTGAAACATGAATTGTTGGAGAACATAATTGTAAAAGAATTTGCTTTGTCCTGACGATCTCGTCGCAAAACGCTCTATTGTTTTCTGGCCATTCTGGGTAACCTGAAATGTTTTGTCAGTTTTTTTTAGATTCACCTTTCAAGAAATACCTTATGTGTTTTTTTAACAGTGAGGTGTGTCTCTGTGTCCCCACTCCTCTGTCACACAAAGAAACACAGACACACACACACACAGACACACAGACACACACACACACACACACACACACACACACCACTCACGTGCGCAGGTGTTGCAGTATTAGAAAACACATGAGATATCCACAGATCTTTTGTAATCTGGAAATCTGTACATACATTATCGAGAATAATAACCCCATTTTAACGAGAAAGGGAATCCTAGGCCTAAAATAAACAAGCAACAAAATCACAGTTGCGACTCTAATACACAAGTACGGCTTCTCATTGCTTGCTGTCATCTCGATGTGAAATCAACCACAGTTCGAACTCTAGCTCCCCACAGAGCTGTTACCTAAAACGGAGGAAGGAGCTTGATTCCAGGGGAGATTACTCCAACTTTCGGAGAGACGTATACACAAAACAACCCTGACTATACGAACCAGCAATGAAACGCACGTGTAGTAAATTATTTGACCCATAGATATACAGGAAAAAATGAGTTAGGGATATTGGTATTTATTTTACTGATATTTTGCAAGTATGTCAATGAATAAATACATCATTATTAACATTTAAAAAATATACATATATCCCTAACTTATTTTGCCAAGTATATATATGAGCAACACTGTAAATCAGGAAAAGAGTGTGTTTACTCTTTATTGAATGTCCGGAACAGGACGAGATTTTCAAACGTAAACTAGACGGAAGAAACAGTGCCTTTTACTCCGCCGTTAACAAACGTAATCGTCAGTCGCAAGGCGCTCGTTCCAAGGCTTCATTTAAAAATCTTTAGGTTTCGTATTCTTGGTTTCGGTGACATGCTTAGACTGACAATGAAGGAACGAAGGAAGGAAGGAAGGAGCGAAAGAATCCTGATTTCAGGATTAAGAAAGACTTACCCAATCAAAGTAAACATTAGATTTTTCTTTCATTTATGTTCTACTTTGTTGGGGACAGACGGTTCCATGCCTTGCTCTAGTCTGTCTCACAGTCCCTGAACCACATTGTATTTCCCCTTCTGCCCTGTCCTCACTGCTGTGCGAAAGCCCTAAATGAGGCAAGTTTAGATCGGGGCATTTTTTTAGATAATAAAATAGTAACATTGGAATATCTTTTGAAAATCCCCAAATGTATAAATACTTATACATTTTCTGAAATTTTACCGCATGTTAAGATTTACTGTTAGTTTTTCTATGGAATTTTAAATCAGTTTATAGATTCAATCACATTTGCAGTTACCTATACACAACTTCCTCAGGGTGGTTCAGGGATATTTCGTCTGTTTTAGAACACACCCTTAATGAACTGGAATAATTTACTAGCATTATGAATAACAGTTCAAATGAATGTGGTCAAGAGAGTAGACGAACGCTTAGTATTTCAATGTACAAAATTTGTTTAAAAGCCTTAAAACTGAAAAGGAACCCAATGAGAGTGAAAATTCAGACAATGGACATTCTGCCTTTAGAACTATTGACTTCAGTAAGGGCTGAACGAGAGAGACAATGATACAGTTCAAGGTGAGATAGACAAGTCAAAGAGGCAAGAGAGGGTGAAATTGTTGATTTTGAAGACATGTGGCTCCAGCTATTCCACCCGTGAAGAACCGGGCTAGTAACAGTCTCAATGCTAGTCACGCGATCAGGTGGTCAGTCACGCTGACTTTGTTGACACGTCATCGTATCCCAGTTGCTTTAATCGATGCTTGTGCTGTTGATCACTGGATCGTTTGATAGAGACTCGACCATCATCATACACCTCAAATAGTGCAGAGTGCGGCTTTGAACTACAAAGAAACAGAGATGAAGAATTTTTAGACGCTGATTCACGTCTGGAAGTGCTGAAAACCCCGTACAGTGATATTTCCGCCACAAACAATTAGACCCGTGAAGGTCCCGGGGTAGAATAGGCCTTCAGCAACCCATGTTTGCCATAGAAGTCGACTATGCTTGTCGTAGGAGGCGACTAACTGGATCGGGTGGTCAGACTCGCTGACTTGGTTGGCACATGTCATCGGTTCCCAATTGCGCAGATCGATGCTCGCGCTGTTGATCACTGGGTTGTCTGGTCCAAACTCGACTATTTACAGACCCGCCACTATATAGATGGAATATTTCTGAGTGCGGCGTAAAATTAAACTCACTCACTCACACCAAACAGTTAAGTAATCGAATGTGTCCTAACCGAGCGAACGTGCACTTATACTCAACCAAATTAAAAACTGGACACTTGATAAATTAATGTAGTGTAGTCCATTCTTGTGAAAACAGATGTGAATCATATTGTTAAGAGAGTATAGTTTCTGTTATTTGTATTATTATTGATTAAGTGATCGTTATTATTGGGCCACAATGTTTACAGTTTTGAGTCATAGTTATAATGGGTCGCATTTCGCATTACTGTAATAGTGTTTTAGCGGCACGCCTTTTAGGTAGCCCTTTAGAGTTGCCTACCTTTGGTGTGTGTTTTGTCTTTTGGTAAACATGAGGCCGATCGCAAAGGTTCCAAACTTCACTGGAATGCTCAAGAATCCGTGACTGTGTATATATAAGGCTGGTTGTATTGAACACACGGACTTACACTCAGTATTATACTGGAGTTGTGTCATCATTCGGCCCATCTATATCTGTCTGCCTCTTCGCCAGCGTTGACCTACATTGAAGATTGCTCGCTGTGAAAGATTTAGTAGAACTGTTTCTCACTGAGAACCAAGACTTTGGTGAGTTGATTATATATTATATTTGTGACTCATCTACATTGTACTAGAAACCTCTATTGTTGTATCTTGAATATTTGTCAGCGTTATATTTATGCTTGTTCATATGGGATTTCTTATACATTTTGTCACGGCAAAGCGTAATAAAATTGGCATCGTCCTTGTGAAACGTGGATTGCGGCATCATTTTACTGGAAATATAATACTTGATGTTCCCTTATACCCCTGACTAAACTTCACACTCATGAAATTGTTGGAACCAATATGTCAATACCGGATCTGTCAGCCGGTGACAACTGTGGCGGCAGCACAACAGCCCGTCATGGAAAACGGAAACTGTCGGAACACCATAATCGGAAGTCGTCGCCGTTGTTTTTAATAGGTCTGCTTTAATAGGTCCCATCCTATCCATCCCATCCTATCCATCCCATCCATCCATCCCATCTGTGTTCAAGTCGAACAGAAATATCGTTGATAGTCTGCTATTATAGTACAGGCGTCACGTATCCAATTTCCTGGTCTCTGAATAAATCAAAATCTGGATTAGTACGTTATCTATAGCTGTCAGAATGCAGTAAGAAAGGTAACATACCTGAAATCGCTCATTCTATCAACCACTGGCCTGTTGGATTCAGACGGCACACAGATAAACAGATTCTCATTAAAGTTAGTTCTCAAACCCTGATGTGTCGAACATGCAGTTCTCCCGAAGTAACCACATTTAGTTAGTGGTGTCGAATGTAAGTATTTAAAGAGGGCACCAGGCTTCGTTAATTGTGTGACTAATACGATATGTCGATAATAAGGGTAGATAAGGAGTGTGATCGATTGACATGATTTATAACATTCAGTGTGTGAGTTACGTTTTACGCCGCTTCTAAGAATGAAGCAATGTCAGGTTGGGGTCACCAGAAATTGGCTACACACACTGTGTCCATGCGGGAAATCGAACCTGGGTCTGCGGCGTGACGAGCGAACACCTTAACCCCGTCCGGACATATCATTGTGACCAAGTGGTAGAATGCAAAGGAAGGTTTTATGCCAGTGGTAGCTTCACATTGATCAGCCACATGCTCCCAGGTATTAGGTGGAATATATAAGCTTGCATTTAATAATAACAGGAAAAGAAATGATATTTGTATGAGCGATATTGTCTACGTTTAAACCGCCTTATTGGATGTATCTGCCAGGGTAAGTGTCGCTGAGGTTGAACGGGGCGATGGTGTAGAAGCGCTCGCTCGTCACGGTTCCCCAAATAAGTACAACATGGGAAGTCAATTCCTGGTGTCCCATGTCGTGATATTGCAGGAATATTGCTAAAATCTAAAATCTAAAAACTAAACTCAGTCACTTACCCTCGCTGAGTTTAAAACGATACACTTTTACGATCCATCACGTGTGCACTGGTTTGTGACAAAAGAATTAAGTTTATGTGTTGCAGCAATTTAAATTTCCGTTCTTATTTATTGATTATTGAATAAAATTTAATAGAATGGATAAGACACTGGTTTTATGGGAACGGGAAAAGCTATTTTCCAGGATGGCATAAGAAGAGTGAGTGAGTTTAGTTTTACGCCGCTTTTAGCAATATTCCTGCAATCTCACGGCGGGAGACACCAGAAATAGGCTTTACACATTGCACCCATTCGAACTCAGGTCTTCGGCGTGATGCATAAATAGAGCTATGGGTAGACCAGTTAGCATGTAATATGTAAAGTACATTTAAATATCAACAGGTCCCCATTGAAACCAATGTTGTGTTGTGCGTCATATATTTATAGCCCTACTCTCACCCAACACTACTCCAAGACACTTGCACTATCACTTTATAATTGAGACGATCGGTCTTTTCAGTGGTGCTTGGAGAGCTTTTCCTTGCGCATTTATTCGTGGAACCCTGGAACGGTGGAACGGTGTTAATCGCTCCTGACGGAAGACTGATTTCATTTGAAGGGTTTTCTGACCAGGTTTAATAGTGATGTAATCTGCAATCAAAGTATTGATATTCGGTCTTAAGGTGCTGATATTAGCAATTAGTGCCAAAGAGAGGAATGAAACAGTCTCTGAATTCTTTGACTAAAATAATGGATGCCACAACAACTCTCTTTGATACAACGGAATAAATGCTATGGTTATCAAAATTGTTTGATCGGCATTTTAGTTCGTGAGTCAATAAAGAAGCATACGATTTCAAGGATTTCAGATGTATGCATGGCAATATCTATATAATGTGAAATAATTCTCATTTGTACAAAGTGAACATCTTAAGTAAAGAGGTGTATATATCATTTTACGTTTTTGTATATTACATACAGTTTCCAAGAGGGCAGAATCATTTAGAGTTGTGTTTTCGTATGATAAAATAATTTTTGATAATTAAAATGCATCACGACAGCCTTTAATTATACAAGTTTTACGTAATAATATTTGATACTTACAGTTTGGAAACACAATGGAAAGCAATATTTCTGGTATTTGATATCAGTATTATTGATATTGTCTTTGTAGGGAACATTGTTGACACAAAGCTGGGCCTTGTGCGATATCTCGTATCGTGAAGGATGCTGCATCGCGTCACTGGGATCAATTCTGATCCTATATATAGATGCTAACAAGACAGGAGAGCGCAGTCAGACACACGGTAATGGAAGAATAATCCATGACCCTCCATGAGGTTACGAAAGTGCTTGCTAACAAAGGCGAGAGTAGTCAAGCTTACTTGTCAAGCTTGTGTGTTTTAGGCATTGGTACAGCACAGGGATACGGTGTTTAGCTCTGGTCAGAACAGACCCGGTTCGAGGACGCTCAACCACAGGTTTCAGCATCCCAACAAATATACCACCATCCCACTCTCATAGAGGTTTACGCCGCACTAAGCAGTATTCCAGCCATAGGGCGGCGGTTTGTAAATAAGCGAGTCTGGATCAGACAATCCAGTGATTAACATAATCAACATCGGAACCGATGACGTGTCATCCAAGTCAGTAAGCCTGCTGAAATGATCCCGTTAGTCGCCTCCTACGACAAGTATGGGTCGCGGAAGATCAGTTATAATCCCGGATCTTCACTACTCTCTCAAAGAAAATCTGTGAGGAAAACGATTACGGGTAACCAATGCTGTTATTTTCAAAATTCCACTTGTTATGCAGGAAGGGTGTCACCATAAAGTTTAAAGTAAAGTCCAATTAGTTCAGGCCATGTATCAATTATTTTGAAAATTAAATGTTCATCAGGAAAATTCAATGTAATATTTTGAAGCTTAAAGAAACTGACTTTGACCTTCATCATCTAAAGGCTGCTCTCTAGAGGGAGATTATCAGCAGTAATGTTGACAGACAGATTAAGTTATTGACAAAACTGCATTCTTTAGTTCTTTGATGTCCCCTAAAGACTGTTCCTGTGTGACCCTTGAAACCATTACTTCAAGTTACAGCGATCATCTGTACCTCTATATAGCTATTTATGTTCATGCAACGTAGCCGATGACTCGGCAATGATGGGTTCCAACTCGGAATTGCATGCTGGTGAAGAAAACGTGGCGCTAATTGAACACCCTAGCGTTCATTATATGAAGGGGTTGGGGAGTACGAGAAAATGCGAGAGTCAAGCCGCCTCGACACAACACGTAGTCCTTCAATGTGTTTTTTTAGGTGGCGGCAATCGTAAGTGTGTTTGGGGAAGAAGTGAATTACATCTGGTGGCACTGAGATGGCCTGGACTGCAGTCCCACTCGATACGTATCTCAGTATATGTAATTGATTTCCAGTGAATGACATACCTTTTCTTAACTTGTATTCACCGCTAGGACGTTGACATTTCCTGAAGTTCAGGACAGATTGCGGGCGGAAATATGTTGCCAAGACCAGAAGCAAGTTGATGTTTGAAAACGTAGAGAGAAACCACGAAATGAAATATCACTGGAAGGCTTGTCGGTTTGGGCGGACAACGTCCCCGTTTCCAGAGCCCGTGGAATTAACGTTGCCTTTGGTCTTGCTCCGATGTATCCGTTATGAAGACAACACGGAGGACGTTGGAAGACCCCCAGGAACCTAAACAGGACAGCGAGACAAAGGGGGCGGACATTTACGGTTCCTGTCTCTCAATAGACAAAATGTTAACTGTCAACGAAACATTTGATTGATATTGTACGACAAAAGATGGCAGCTACACCCTCGAAGTAGTTCCTAAACGTACGATCGAGTGAGTGAGTGGGTGCGCAATAACCTCAGCATCGTTACGTCATTAAACAGTGCACCTGCAATATCCCTGCATACAGCCAATCGACCTTTTACAAGCTTTGGAGAAAGCTCGACTAGGAAGAGCCTGGTTCTTTGGGAAAGATAAATTTAACGTTAAACAGAAAAGAACTGATTAAGGTACATTCATTGGCCGAATTTTGAAAATGCATGTGGAATTTCGGAAGGGTTACAAGAGACTATGAAAACTTCAGTCAGCTTTGGGATTTCTTTTGAACTTAACAAACACTATGCAATGAAATTGTTAGGCACGTAGCACAAAGCACATAGCACAAAGCTATAGCCCGTTTGGCTCAAAAGTGGACCGATGAATTGCAGTCAAGCTCAAAAACTACTGAATAAAGAATACTCAATTAAACGCTGATCATAATCAAACCATCATACCAACTTTGTGACATTTTGTCCTAAAAATATAAAAGTTGTTTTACAAATTGTCATTAAAATATTGACATAGTTCACTGTTTTTCATGAGGGAGGAGTGCAAAGACAGGGTCAACCAGGTGATCGAAATTCACAGGCACAAATACCGACACTTATTTTTATAACCTATTCTGTGCCGCCTCCATCCTTTCTCGCACACCTGCAATTCCTGGGTCCGCTTTTGAGCCAGTGCTTAATTTTATATCGCTAGTTTGCAGTAAAACCAAAACCAGAAACGTCATCTTGGAACACCCAATACACATAAAAAACTTACACATAAAATTTGAGGAAATTGTCTCGATAACCTGTTTATCTTTCGAGATACTTAACATGAATGTGACACGGTCCACGAAACAATGCCTTACATTATTTAGACTACTGATGGTCAATTCTAACCCACGTCTGCTAGGTTCTTCTGTAATGGCGCTGAAACAAACACATGCTCATATTATTGTCAGAAAAGAACAAATGAAATTTCTTGTGGATCTGGAAACGTTTTGGTGCTTCTATTTGTCAGCCTATGAATAAATTTGGATGCACTTTTAAAAGTTCGTCCTTCCTATTATCGAACCTATATGAAGACGAATGTAGCAACAGCAGCCAGGATGACTACAGCTGGTTGCCAAAGAAAATAAACATATAAAATGTATCTACATCACCCGTGCACACAAGCTTGCATTTCCGAAGAAATAAACGCCTCGCCTTAACGTTTTTCTGTGGATTCAACTTTGTTATCAATGATACCCTGTATGAGTGTGAAGAGTGTTTGTAAGCCCATCTTGATTCATGTCCCGAAGTTGAGCCATATCTGCTTGCTACAGACACCGGTATCGATCTACATCTTCAGGAACTCCTTTATATTTTTGGAATTGCCAGGTTTTTGCACAACGATATAATTTTACCCACATTGAATCAATATATATGGCATATTAGGAGGTCATGAACAGTAAGTTACCCAAGTAATCTCTACCTCAAGAGTTTCAAGTACTTTCTACCTGAAAAGTTTTAAGATATGTACAGGAATGAGTACATGCAATCAGAAATGTTACAGATTTTTTACGACGGCCAATAAATCTCCACAGCCATTGCCCGATTGGCTTATGTATTTATCTGGGATTATTTTTTAATCTATATCACTCTCTCTGACTCGTTAACTTGTTAATACACTTTTGAATCAACACAAAATTTTGGCCTGAAAAATTATGGTATTTTACCGTTAGTTCCTATATTCACATTTTGGGCCAGTAAAATATTTTGTGGGTTGGTAACTTTCTGGCATAGTTTATCCGACTGGCCAGGAAAATGTGGCACCATTTTTCGCTCACTGCCGCGGCCAGCCACTGTTGAGTCTAATTACAATCTGTAGTTTTAGTAGTGGAGATATGATTCACCACCCCATGGCAAGCTGAAAGGAGTCTTGGGGTAGCTTGATCGCTTGCTGTTGAATCCTCCTATCCAAAACAGAAGGAACAATGTGTAAATGCATACTTATCTAGACTTACATGTGAAATGCTTGGTCAATGATGTTTTGAAAATATAGTCCATATACCCTGCGTAACAGCTAAGTCATGGAAACATACGTCTGTAAGGACATGTCTACAAGGAAAAAATGTACCTGTACAATAAAGGGGACTTCTGATGTACGTTTTTCACAGATAAGGCAATCAGTTTGTGGTCAAGAAACAGGACTGTCCTGTAGTCCTATTTAGAAACAATTCCTATTACATATACTGAACAGCAAAAGAAACGCAAGTTACGAAAACAATGAATCTACACCAACCAAACTAAGTCAGATCCTTTGAACAACGTTGCATCGTGCATACAGTCATTTTTTTTTCTATGAACACGCACGAAGTGTTAAGACGTGGTATAAAATCTAATTAATCCCAACTTCGTCCGGACACTGGAATGTAACTTCAAAAACTAATGATGTAAATGTTTCATAATGTGAACATAATTCGCAGTTTGTCAAGTTCATGTGTAGTCAGTCTTCTCATCAGAGACGCCGCTACAATATCTAGAAAAATCAAAATGTGTTAAAGTAACATGAAATTCACAAAAACAGTATTTCTTTTAAACTGAAGTGCCATTTCTGTCAACATTGTTGGGTCAAATATAGTTATGGAAGCCCATTAACACCATGCCACGGCAATATCTTATAGAAATTTCAACATAACGTTTTGAAAATTCCCCGCACTCATTTCAGAAGCTTCAAAATGTCAAAACGCTGTCATAAAACAAGTTCGTAATTCAAGTTAAAAAATCTTCAAAGCTCAAGCTTTCATTCTAGAAATGAAATTATCTTGAAATGTGATTTTTTGAGACCTAACTATTAAGAAACGAAAAGATTTTAAAAATCAGAATTTCACATTAACTTCCTACTCTCCCACTTTAAGCTGACATGCTTCCTTCAAAGTAGATGGTACTTTCATAGATGATGTTTTTATTAACGAAAGTATGATACGGTCATTAACATAGAAAATACTTTCATCAGCGAAAATGATACTTTCATTTGTTTGGGGTCGTAACACAAGTCCACGGTGTCAGTTGTAACTGTGGTGGCGTGTGGTCCTGTGCACAAAGCTCAGGTGACCAATCAGTTGGAGTTAAGCACCATCGATGTAGGTCAGACCTTGGATGGGTGCCCGTGTTTGGCAGCTTGACTCCTTAGAGTTTCACCTTAGGCAAGTGTACAAAAATGCCTCTGTGTATCCAGCAGAAAATGGGTACCCGATGAAATAAGTCATGTAACTACTAACCCTCAAGCGCCTAACAGGCAGCCTGTGTTATAATATAATAGGTAATAAAAATAATCAGATTGTTTTGGCGCTTCGAGCATGCATTGTGCATGACGTACTTCGCCTGATTAATGGACTGTTATTATTATTATTATATCTATATGATATATGGAGCCGCTCGTATGGTCAACGTAGATGAAAGAATCTCCTGTATGAAAGAAAGTGCCATGTACAAAAAGGAAGATATAAAAATGCAGATGTAAGTATTATCATCTAGGCGATACGGCAGTAATGCACACATCCAGTATTTCTGTACTGACTTTTATTATCTATCTGAAAACGTAAAGGCATTAAAACCATTTTGTCAGCTTATGACGATCATCAGTAAAACCGCATAGCTATTTCAGAACTTCCTTGATAGCTGATGACATGTTAGGACAGGTTGGAGATGTGAAATGGACCTGGTTTAAGAAATTCTGACGCTAATTGAACACCCTCAGCAGTCATTGGATGAAGATGCTGGAGAATAGAAGAAAACGTGGGAGTCAAGTCGCCTCGACAGAACAAGTGGTACTTAAATTTGTGTTTTTTATTGGACTGAGGTCGTTAGTAGGATTGGAGGAGACGTCAACTGCTCTGGTGGTGGCAGTGGTGTGCCCTGGACAATGGGACGAGCCGATGCGCATCCCAGTTGGTCTGACTGATTTCCAGTGAGTGGCACAGCTTTTCATAACTTGTATTAGGCTTCCTCAAGTCGTGGCCTAGAACGCTGACATTGCCCTTCCAATCGGGAATGAATTTGGACCGTAATATGTTGCCATGACGATAGGCAGGTTGGTCAAACCACAAGAGGAGGACAAAGAGATTTCATGAGACGAAATAACCTGGAAGCCTTGTCCGTGTGGCCGGAAAACGTGCCCAAGAAGGTAGACATGCCCTTGGTCTTGCTCCGATGCATCCTGACAACATTGTACACTGAAGTAATTGGAAGACCTTCAGCAACCTGATGAGAGGACAGTGTGACAGAGGGGTCGAACAGTCAAGGCTCCCTACATACAACGGACATAATATTAACTGTCAAAGACACATTTGATTGATGATATGTGACAAAAGAGGCAACGCCAGTAACTGGAATCTTCAATGTTTTTGCGGCTAACTGTTAGACAATCGGAGGGAATAATTAAGTGTTAAGGCTGCGTGTACCTTAGGAAAACCAACTGCAAACTTTATACAGATGAACTGCACGAGGATCGTGCATCAAATTGCTAATGTGCAAATATTGCGCAGGTGAACATCGGTGATTTGGTGTAAAGGTTTACGAAGCTGCCAATTTTCACCCATTTTCTTCACTTACTGAACTCATGACAATAGTTTTTTCAACGTTACGAAGTTGTTTTACAATACAGTACCTTTAAACAGAATGTAATATTTTGCAATATCTAGTTTAGTACAGTTGAATATTATTAGAAACTTTAATTGACTCGATAAAGTGGCCCTTAAAGTGAGTGAGTGAGTGAGTGAGTGAGTTTAGTTTTACGCTGCACTCAGCAATATTACAGCTATATGGCGGCGATCTGTAAATAATCGAGTCTCGACCAGACAATCCAGTGACCAACAACATGAGCATCAATCTGCGCAATTGGGAACCGATGACATATGCCAACCAAGTCAGCAAGCCTGACCACCCGATCCCGTTAGTCGCCTCAAACGACAAGCATAGTGGCCCTTTATGGCAAGCATGGGTTGCTGAAGGCCTATTATACCCCGGGAATAATTCTTCTAGACAACAGATTCATAAAAACGGAACACGACCTCAAAATATCGTAAGCATCAACTCTTTACATTAATGAAGAGATAAACTTACCTTTCCTTGTAGCCAGCTGAACATCGATAGAAAGGCAGTTAAGCTCCATATCATATATGGAGTATATATAATATACTCTTCGAAAAAGTAGGGGAACTGTACTTTCAATGTACTATTGTCGAAATTGGGAGATATATGGGATTGAATCAATGTTGATACAATAATAATGGATGTTTTGAGGATGCATCATCACATGGATTTCATTCAAAACAAAGCTGTTCGTTCAGTTATCCCCTTTGTTAGGTGACTGGAGTATGACATGAAAAGTTCAGGTTTAGAATTTGCAGTCAGTAGCGTGTGATTGGACCCTGAAAACACTGACCATGCACAGATGTCAGAATATTATCGGAAAAAATGGTCTACAGTGATTTATCGACCTGCCTGAAAAACGTCAAATTCATAATGACACTCCATACACGTGTAGGAGGTTCCCACGTTGTGCACGTGCTTCCCATGCATTGTGTTTGCGTGTGATGAAACGTGAAATGATGTGGCGTGCACAAGACGAATGTCATTGTAACGTTCCTCAATGGGTTATTTATGTATATTTAAAGAAACCCCAAAATACACGAAAACATAGTCGCTGTAATGCCGTCTCCATTATGCTGAACCATCGAATCAGACGAGAAGGTTATTCTTAACAGTTATGGAGAACGCTTGCAAATAAACAGAAAGACTCAGTCACACTAGATAAAATCAATTTGTTCCTGTTATTAACTGCTGGACTACGCGATGCTATTGCAAGCAGTAATTGAAGTTGTTATTTCAATCCTGTCTATATATTTCTTGCACTTGGAAAAAAATCCCATTTTCTATTGTGGAACGTATATCGAGATGTATGTAGAAATAGTCGCCACAATGACTACACTCGTTGTCAATGTAAATAAGGCAGTGTATAATCTACGTCAGTTGCATATACACTGCAGTTTCCTTGCAGGAGATATTAACGTGTCACCCGACTGCTTTTCAGATTCCACTTTGTGCGAGTGAAGAGTTATCTAATACATATTGATTAAAGAAATTGACCCGGCTGTGAGGAGGTAAGATAAGTGAGGTTCTTTCTATCCCAGCTCTGTCTATATAGAGTTCTATTGAAATGCATTAATTGTTAAGATCAGCAAATATTGGATGAATTAATGCTACCCTATATGAGTTTGAAGAATGTTTATAAGTCCACCTTGATCTGTTTAATGTCCAGAAGTAGAATCATATCTGCTTGCTACACAAATCTGTATCGATCTACGCCCACAGGCACTTTGCATTGCTCTATCACTAGGTATATGACCATCTACGTATATTTACGCAGAGAAAATCTATGTACACATTAGATATATATGTCAGATTAGTGAGTGAGTTTAGCTTTACGCCGCACTCAGCAATAGTCCAGCTATATGGCGGTGGTGTGGACCAGACAATCCAGTAACCAACAACATGAACATCGATCTGCGCAATTGGGAACCGGTGACGTGCCAACCAAGTCAGCGAGCCTGACCACCCAATCCCTTTAGTCGCCTCCTACGACTAGCGAAGTCACCTTTTATGGCAAGCATGGGCTGCTGAAGGCCTATTCTACCCACGAACTTCACGGGGTATATGTCACATAAGGTTGTGTAAAACTAAACGGTAATTTACCTTACGCCTTTGTACCTGAGCGGGTTGTAAGGCTGTTTTGGATGAACAAGTGAATGTAGCAATCAGTTTGAGAGGTGGTGACCAATCAGAGCCAGTATAGAAAATACAGTCCTGGCCAGTCAAATCAGTCATTGATATTACAGTGAGTTTATGTATTGTCACATCGGCAATATTTCACCCATATTATGACGAGAACAGTCAATTCATATACATATCAACTAATGGTATATTATGAAAGCAACTGTCAACGACGGACAGTGAACTAACTAGATTATCACAGATTCGAATGGAAAACTAGTAATTAAATCTCAATCATTTTAACTAAAGATGACAACACAATACCATGATCACCATGAAGGGGACCAGCGTGCTTCCTGCATAGATAGAAACAGTTTAGAGATTGAGATCATGAGTATATTTAATTTCTGTTGAGATATCATGGCAGTTATGAACCAAATCAGCAAACCTGATCACCTGATGGTCCTTTTCAAGTAGGACTGTTGACTGCGAAATCTAAGCCACATATTCATTGGGCCCCATGATCTAGAACTGGTTCATAATGATCATAATCATAATGAGTTAAGTACACCAGTATGGACCAGACATGATTTTAGCACGTTGAGTTAAATGTTATTTTATTTTTCTAAAAGTTCGAAAATTAGGACACTTTCATACAGATTCAAAGAGAGAATACGGTTTCTCAGTCACTTCAGGACAAGGTGTCTCTGCACTACCGAGAGATACTGTTTGAGTAGTAATGTTCAGAACCTCGTAGTGTTCATAACAAAGGCCTTTTTTAAATGAACACTCTCATAGATTCCATCGACAGTTTCTAAAGCGACTTTGTTCATGTCTGATGTCGGTCAGGTATTTTGTTTCGGTTTTGAAAGTAGATTTCGTTTACTAGTAGTCATGAAATTTTTTAACATAAGTCAATACTTTTTATTATTAGTCACATATTCGTTAACTCGTGTAATGTATTTTGTTGTATTACGCAGATTCCGTTATATATCTGTACGTAAATATCATGGAAAGGAAATTGAAAGCATAATATATGAGCAGATAGTGACAATTATCTTCAGTGACAATTACTTTAAAATACCAAACGTTCGGAAACCTTTCGTTGTTCGTTCCTCTACACCCTGGATATGAGAAAATGCGACAACACAATGCTACCAATCCCAGCCTCTTGGGCATGGAGGGTGAGAGCTCTTTAGTTTATCTATTAAATCGTTAAACCCGTATCAACTGACCCGCAAATGGTCCTGGAAGTGGTAACTTCAGAGTCATCACTCCTTCTCATCATTGTTTCGTTCGCCTCTTTGATCTCTACGCCATTCAACCGCTACGAGACTGCAGGACGTGTGCCTGGTATGAGAAGTTTCATATGCGTTCTCCATGACGTCAACATTTAACATGAACCTTTCATAAACATTTCGGTAAGAAATATGCACAAAATTGTAAATTTGATCACCGAAGTTAATATCACCGAATTAAATATGTAACCTGTAAGAAAAAGACAAAACCATACAACCTATTGTTTCGGTCACATTCCCTTTATATTTTACACATCTCAGATGACCTGGAGAAAAGTGTTGCACTTTGATGAAAATCCGTCGAAGCCCTATTCCTTTCTAAGTGAATAGCGTCGACTTGAAACATATAAAGTAAGCTCATTAACACAGCATCAAGAGTTGCATACTCCCCAGGGAGTTGAGATTGACATCCAGTAATCGAGTGAAACAAATATAAGCACCTTGAGCAAGCACTAGTTGCATGGGTATGTGCGCAATATAAATATCCAATAACATAACATAACATAACATAACATAACATAACATAACATAACATAACATAACTTCAGCTGACATTTTGGCCAGATCAAAACTTAAATTTACTTAATGACAATACTAAAGGTTAATGGGTGCCTCTGCTGCTTTCAAGTAAGATTGAAATAGGGATGACGATAACTGTGACATGAATAAATCACATTTCACCGAAGCAGCTGTTCCAGTTTTTCGAATGATGTAGCAGAGCCTAATGAATGTGACAGGAATCTTGTTCTTCACCATCGAAATGTTGCTCTCAAGTGGGAGATTATTAACAGTTATGTTGACACAAAAGATTAAGTAGCGCGAAAACTGGACAGCTTTGGTGACTTTTCCTCTCTGGCTGTCCACCAAAGGACTTTCTGGTGTCACAGCTAAAATCATTATGTCAGGTTATAGCAGCCATCAATACCTTTGCAAAGCTATTTCAGAAGGTGCCGAACAACTGATGATACGGTGAGGATGAGTTCCAGCTGAGAATTGCACTCGTTTCAAAAATGTGTCGCTAATTGACCACTCACTGCGTTCTTAGTATAAAGAGGATGGAGAGTGCGAGAAGCCGCCTCGACACAACATGTGGTACTTTAAATTTGGGGGATTGAGATCGTTAGTAGGATTGGAGGAGATGTAAATTGTATTTTAGTGGCAGCAGTGGTATGGCCTTGACAGCGGGTCCACCGATTTGCATCTCAGCAGATCTGATTGATTTCCAGTGAGTGGCATACCATCTCTTACCTTGTATTAGGACCGATGAAGTCGTATGTTTGCACTTTGACATTTCTCCTGGGCAAGGACGAAAATATTTTGCTTCGACTACAAGCAGGTTGGTTTAGCGATCAGAAAATAGAGGAAAGATTTCACGAGACAAAATATTACTGGAATGCGTATGGTTGTGGCTGGATAACGTCACTATGACAGGCCTGGTGAATTAGCGTTGTCTTTGTGCTTGTACTGATGACAATATTCTTGTTCTTGTGCTTATGATGACAATGTTCTTGTTCTTGTGCTTATGATGACAATGTTCTTGTTCTTGTGCGTATGATGACAATGATGAGGAAGTTGGGAGGTGTCCCTGAAACTGACAAGAAATATACTGAAGGATGTATATTCTGATTTAATGTGGCCGAAATGTGAAAATGGAAATTTCTAAACTCGCTCTTCTTTCTGTAATGATTACTTTAAACAGACCCAGGCTACAGACCATTTCAGTGAGAAACGAAACAAAGTATTATTCTACATCGCTTGTGCGGCATGTTCTGACGAACACAGAAACATGGACTAGGAACCCCCAAATATAAAAAAACCTCACATTTATAATAAATCTTATAATCTGTTATTGACTCAATACATTGGTACTTTGTCGAGATAATTGACATGTCTAGCACACGACCCAGGGAATATTCCCTCGTTTTATCTCAGTTTACTGTAGCTAATGTATTTATGTATTTATCTACTAACGAGCTTTCAGAGAAGGTTCGTGAAACAGAGTCGCTCGTGGATATTTATTATATCTATGGTTTAGTGGGGAGTTGAAAAAATATTTCTCCTTAAAGGCAGATTTACAAAAAAGAACACCGGAAGACCAAATGTAGTCATGCATCAAGTTTATGAAATAATTCAACATGAGATCAACATGACGAGCAGCGGTGTGCGCGATTGGTTTATGCTGAGTCAAATAAATAAAGTTATCTTCAACAGTTAGGGAAAATGTCTCCGTACATCACAGAGGCTGAAACGTACTGCTGTCTATAAAGGCAGTTTGTATCCATTTGTCACTATGGTAGTACGCGATGGTTTTGCCTGCAGTAATTGAAATTGTTATTTGTGTGCCTATCAATATATTTGGTGCAGTTGGAAAAAGCTTGCCACAATGACTGCACTCGAATGTAATAGTAAATAACGAAGTATATAATCTGCTGGCGTCACCAGTGAACTTACTCAGTGCAGTTTACAAACAGGAGAAATTAACTTATGGCGTAACTGCTATTCAGAGGACTCCACTTTGTGTGAGAGAAGAATTATCTAATACACGTTGATTAATGAAATGGACCCGGCTGTGAGGAGGTGAGATAATTGAAGTTCATTTTATCCCAGCTCTGTCTATATTCAGTTCTATTGAAATGCATTAATTGTTAAGATCAACAAATACTGGATTAATCAATGCTACCCTATATGAGTTTGAAGAATGTTTATAAGCCCACCTTGATCTGATTAATAATGGCGGTAGAACCATATCTGCTTGCTACACAAATCTGTATCGATCAAGCTTCACAGGGAACTGTTTGTATTGCTGAATCGTCGCTTATTGGAACAGCCGCATATACTGTACGTGTATTTACGTGTATTCGATCTAGCGTTTGTAAACGAACTAGTTGTAAGATATATGTGACAATGGGTAAGTCATTATGGCAGTCAATTTCATTGACGTTACGCTATTGTCATAGACTAAATCATTTCATTAAGTTTCATTCATTCACGCGATCTATTTGTTTCAATATATGTCCAAAGTGCACCGAAATTCTATCCCCTTTGTCTATGTAATGTTGTTACGAGTGTGTATTTTCTGTATATTTTGTTATTAATTCAATAATAATTATTACTGGGTCACAATGTTTAGTGTTTTGAATGATAATTATAATGGGTCACATTTCGTATAATAGATGATCCGCATTTTTAGAATTTGGCAGCAGGCTTGTCCGGGAGTTATCTGCCCTTGACTTCCCGTTTGTTTACTTCTGTTTCGAAGACACTCTACGGTGTTGGCGATGGCCGTAGGTGCTCGTACTTTCGGGAAATGACTGAAAATGTATATAAACGCTAGCTGCCGTGTTGTGAGCGACATAGATACACACATTCGGGTATTCACTGGAGTATCAGACGGTATCGCTGTTACATTCTGCTCGACTGTTTCCCTCTTTGGTGTGTTTGCTATATTATATTTTGTGACCCACTGCCATAGATTTTGTCTCACTTGTATTGTATTTGAAATCGATATTGTGACTATTGACTCGTGACTTTGTATAACTTGCTCTCTGGCTTAGATCTAATAGTACAGTATTTGAATATTATAAACTTGTCTTTAGTCTGTTTTGCTGTTTCACAGGGGATTTCTTACATTGTTTGTCACGGTAAATTCTTAACCGTAACAATGTATTCAGCAAACATTCAGTGTATCCCCTCTTGTCATAAACCATACTCCAGGCAGGACCTTTAATTTTCAAACGCTATCAATACATGTCAGTTAACACCTCCCTACGTCGGCGAGTCTTACGCATGTACATGTGCATGCATATGGGTCAGTGACCTTGCACAATGTGGTGTAATGGCTCTGTGTAAAAAAACCTGACTGATATGGTCAGTCGGGAGACCAGCCACCGAGACCAACCAGGAGACCAACCAGCAAAACCAACCAATGAGACCAGATCATGGAGAGAAGTGGACGGATTGTGCGGCTAGTCGGGGTGTCGGCCAATGCCGTCGATCCACCTACGACTACGTCGACGATGAAGAATCGCCCTCGGACTTCAGAATGTATGTGAGTGACAGAGCGGGTCTCCACAGCGGGATCATTGGCCACTCGATGTGCGGTCTGTCACACGTTTACCACTGTGCATACCATTTCGACCATCATTCAACCAAACAATCATAAAACATGGCTGCTGCTGTGTTCACCTCTACCACTAACTCTTGTCTTCCCTGTCTCTTGTCTACCATCCTAAACTACCACCCAAGAGCAAACTCCAACGGACGCTCTTGGACACTATTACTGATTTGAACCGCGGTTCAAATTCCTAGCTGTGCTTGGAGTAATGTCCAATCACAGTCATGATAATCCACCCATAGTCAGACAAATCAGTGGTCGATATCATGAGCAATGCCAACAAAAAATAAGTGATTGGCATCATGAGCATCTTTAAATTCAGTTTGAATACGACATTAGTCAGTAAATGTGGTCAGTGTGACCATCTATTCCTGCTGGTAGCCTCCTGAAGCAAGGCTACTTCACACTAAATCTAAGCCAGATATTCACGGTGCTCCCTGAACAGATGTCACTGATTTAAATACGCTAGTATAGTATACTAATATTCTGCATAGATGTTATTTTGTTTTGCTGAAAACTCCATTAGGACTTTTGTTATGAATTCAAATACCATTTAAGGCTTTTTAGTGCCTGCATGAAAAGATCACTTCTCCAGTGGCAGATTTCTGTCCCGAATCTCGTGGTATTCATTACAGACGCCTTCAATCGTATTTTACTGAGAACTCTTTCTTGACAACTGCTGTGTGCTATTTTGGAAACGTTATACTACCATCCGAACACAACGAACAATGTTTTGATCTGCTATCGATTCTTGGCAGTTTCTACCAGGGGCTTGTTTTATGTAGCGGTCGATCAGGTTAGTTTGCTTCTGTCTTGAAAATACCAGTTGTTTTTTCATAAAACATTCAAAAGTAATTCAATACTTTTTCATGGAAGATGTTAGTCACATCCGTTTACTAGACGCCAGAAACGGATTGTTACTGTATGCAGCATCCTTTAGGAGAGTTCACGAAAACGCCGTGAAAAGGAAATTAATAAAATAATCCATGTGCAGTTGTGGCAATAATGTTCACTAACAATGACTACAAAAGTCCCATCGGGGATTCGAACCCAACCCCCACACCCACCCACACCCACCCACACCCACACCCACACCCACCCACACCCACACCCACACCAGAATACTAGAATTTGTATTGTCAGAAGTCTATATGTTTCTAGACGTTTGAATCGACGACAGCCACACGAGTGAGTGAATAATATTTATCGTCACATCGGAAATATTTCAGCCATAATTCTGACATATGAATGTAACTTCTTAAATAAATGTACAAAATGACAATGTTACCATGCGTCAGATTGTATTCATGTCTGCGGAAGAAGTTGCAGTTTGACAAATTCTCTTCACGTTTTTTCCATCAAAGATATTTAGAAAGAATAATGTTAAATGAAAACGAACAATCCGCGGACAAGTATCTGCTCAAAACATAGTTACTTTGATATGGTAAAGACGGGTTCCATCTGAGAATTGTCCACGGTCTGTGTGACACCGTTGAACACTATTTGTACCTTTACTGACTATTTCCCTCTGTCCAACTACAGACAACCCTTGTGCGCATGTTTAAAACCATTGCGCCAAGCTCCTGCGATCACCAGTACCTTCATGTAGCTGATCACATGACAGGGCTGGGTTCCAAACCTAACGTGCATTCTGGTGGAAAAGACGAGGGCTGACAAAGGGGTGGAGTGTACCAGAAAACGCGAGATTCAAGCCACCTCGACACAGCATATGATCCTTAATTTATTAAAAAAAACTGTTATTATTAGCGGTGCTGGGAGAACTGTTAATTACTTTTTACTGGAATGGCCATAACAGCAAATCCAGCCGACTTTCATCTTGGTAGATCTCATTGATTTCTCCCATTATACTAACTATTTCGTGTCGAGTTGACGTTTTCGTTTTTATGACCTTCCTCGTTCCTTCAAACAATGAATGCTGGGAGTGTTTAGTTAGTGCCATTTCTTATTTACAAGAATCGTGTGTGTGAAGGTCTTGACGGTCGCCATATGCTGACGTAATGGTCCCACCCCACCCCACCCACAAATAAAAATAAAAAATAAAACATAAATAAATAAAGAAGAAAAAGAGAAGAAAAAGAAAACCTAGTATATAAAAAAGGAAAACTGTCTATTAGCGGACAGGATAACAGTCACTTAAGCAATCCGGTTTTGTTCCTAACCTAATCCTACTGTTATCATTACTGCTGACAATATGACTCTTGATAGCACCACTTAGATTGAGAAGACTTGGATTCCCGTAACCCATTAGACTCTTTTCCGGCATTAGTCCAAATTTGGCCACAGGACTTTAGGGACGGAAGCTACTGTTTTTCATCTTGGAAAATCATAAATCATAATCAAAACCGTCAGGCAAACCTGGTGAAGCTTATTTGCTGAATTAAATTTATCAGACAGATATAGTGAAACTTTACCACCTACTGAGGTGAATGTTTTGGAAGTATATGATAATGCTCTGCTTTATAAAATTGCGTTTTTTATCTTGAACCAAGAACTTGAGTTTAATTGTTAACACAACTTGATTTTTCAAATTGGAATCTTGAATTTTCAAGGTAATAAATACAAATTTATGTAAATTCACTCATTTCATGTAGCGGTAGTTCGAAACAGATTTGTGTAGTGTAGCGTAGTATGTTATGTATATAGATTCAGTGTACATAACTATATGAATGTGTTGAAATACCAGGCCATTTCAGCAATTCAAAGAGTTCCGGTGGAGGCAGATCGATACAGATTTGTGTAGCAGGCAGATGAATTAATCAGATCAGTAGGGCTCACAAACACTCTTCATCCTCATATAGAGCATTGATGTTGTCAATATTTGTTAGTCCCAACAATAAATGCATTTAAACAGAAATTAATATGGACACAGCTGTGATAAAATGAGCTCACTTATCTCCCCTCTTCAGAGCTCGGTCCATTTTGGGAATCATTTTGATAATTCTTCTCTCAAACAAAGTGGTGTCCTCTGAAAAACGAGACTTTAATCTCTCCTGTTTGGAAAATGAAGTTTAACTACACTGGCGATGTTCGTACTTAAAATACGTCTTTGTTTTCTTTGCCGACAGTGTGCAGGCATTCTATTATCGTTTTTCAAAGATTTTCTCTATGTCTGTTCAATAATAGAAAATGACATTGTTTTACTTCCTTACTTCAAATTTACACATGGACTCCAAAGGCCAGATTTGATTACAGCATAAGTACACGGTGCATTTAATCACAGTCAGAAATAGAATCTGCTTTTATTAATAACACAGTGAGTTGGATCTGACGTGTTTGAGATAACGAGTAAGATTCATATGATTCGTTGGTTCCACAAGAGGAAAACCAAAACAAACAAAAAAAAAAACAAACAAAAAAAAACAGCTGTCGGCTGAGGGAGTCCAGATTGCTGTGGCTAAATTTAGTATGATAGTGAAGAGCTTGTTGCCTTTTCATTGATGTTCCACTGCCTTCACACCAAGGTTAGACGATTTTTCAGAAGAGTATTGTAAAGTGCTAGACTGCATTTTGAAAGTGAAGTGTCCTCCGTTTATTTTGTTTGGATCAGTTTGCCCATTTTATGGAAAAATATTCTTTAAATGCCATATTTATCAATGCCCGAACATTCAAACGCATTAGCGTTTATGAACGTTTAAAAGAGTTGCCAGTGCTTTTCACTCGTCACATTGAGAGGTCCAAATTGAGATTTGCATGTCCTGGAAACTATTTGATTAAACTCTAATTTGTGCAAATGCACTTTGCATTAACCGGTGTATTACGGGAGTATTGCTAAAATTAGTGTTAACATGTGGACATTCACACAGCCACATATACATAAAACACATACCAGCGCAAATACATTGATGTCTCCTATCACTAGCGTCACGTATTATCACTAATGTTTGACAGTTAATATTATGTCAATTGCTCTGGAGTGGTGGGTTAGCCCAACGTTTAAAGTGTTAGCTCGTCACGCCGTCGGCCCGAGTTCGAATCCCCACATGAGTACAAAAAGATCAAAAGATTCAGAACGTTTTTGTCAGCGAGGTGTGTCACTGTATGTACATTAAAATCCTCTTCGGGACGTCTTATGAGACTGACTTTACGGGATAATTACTACCGCAACCCAGAAATCAGGGTTATCTACGAATGTGGGCTACTGTTCTGTGTGCACTTATGAACTGTTATGAATCCAACACCGAAGAAGTTACTAATTGTTCTACACTCCTCAGAGGAACAATATATTGTTTTGACCAGTTTAGGATGAAACATCCCGAGGTCCATGATATCTACATGTGGATCACGGTGCTGGCTGATTTGCACTGACAAAAGAGATCCATCACATATATCTCCTTAAAGAAACATCTTGTAGTTTTATTTTGTAATGAAAACATGAACGTTTCTCTTGTCATTTTCCATCCAGAATGTATCCTTCAGGTTTCATTTTGACAGTTTCATTCCATCATTTAGGAAAATATTCTATCCCACTCACACAAAGGTTTGAATACCTATAGTCCGTTTGTCTCATGATCGGACCCATGAATTGGAATGTCACTCGAAAACTAATGAGTATAACATACCCCGTGAAACGATGATCATAATCAAGACATCACACCAACTCTGCGAGGTTTTAGCAGATTTTTTGTTCTAATAATAAATAAGATGTTTAACAAACTATCATTAAAATATTGACACAGCACACTGTTTATTACGAAGGAGGAGTGCAGAGAAAGAGACAGCCATGTGTTCGAGAAGCATGCGCACAGGTGCCGAGAAAGTTATTTATTCATTAACTTGTGCTGTGCTGTCTTCATGCTTTCTCTCGCACACCTGGCTGTCCCTTTCTCAGCACTACTCCCTCGTAACAAATAGTGAACTAAATAGTGAACTGTGTCAATATTTTAATTATAGTTTGTTATACAGCCTTTTTATTTTAAGGAAAACATATTCTGCTAAAACCTCTCAGAGTTGGTATGATGTTCTGATTATGACCACCGTTTCTGTCCGCTTTTGAGCCAAACGGATTTTAGTGGTAACGTAGCATGGCTCTGAATGACAGAATACAAAAACTTGATAACTGCAATTTTTGCAGTTTGGTCTTTGATTATGGCATTGATTAACTGTACTTTGGATTATTTATTTTCAATTGTACCAATAACGTTTTTGTCAAAATGAATATCTTTGCTGTATCCTTACTTCGCGTCTCAAACATATGAAAGTATTACTATTGTTACGTCCAATAGTGGTCTTACATCAACGACACACACACGTGAAGTTACCTCATGCCAAGTTCATTTAGTTGGTATGTAAGTTATTCTCAAACCTACAACTAGTTTTCACTTCTAACTGATTCAAAGACTCGTCATGGTTTCTTTGACTAGTTAGTATGAGGTATCTGTGTTCTACTGGCAGATATTGTGTTAGTATTATTGTTCTGAACATCATGGTCTTCATTACACATTATTGAAAACTCTCTCAGTTTCCATTAACAGCTACCGAACATAACGAAGAATGTTTTGATATGGTATCGATTCCTTGGCAGTTTCTATAAGATACCTGGTGCAGTTCTCATGTTGTGGTTGGTCAGATTATTTTACTTCTGATTTCAAAGCAGCTTTTGTTTTTTCATAAAACATTCAAAACAAATTCAAGATTTTGTTCATGGACGATGTTAGTCAAATGTACGTTAATTGATGTATGTGAGATATCATAGACTTGTTTTTACTTTAGGCCACATCCTTTATGACGTTTCACAAGAACGCCACACCATGGAAAGGAAATCAAAAGCGTACAGTAAGTTTGAGCTGTAACGAGGATATTTAGTGACAACAGTTTACTACAACATATCAACCAGTAAGTAATATGTTGTCATATTTCTGTTGACTCACGGGATGTGGGACAATGTGCTAACTGGATGCCAAAAATAGCAGTATAGTCGCTGAAGAGATGGAGAGTGACAACACATACTTTTGTTAATGGGATTATATACACACATCAGTTGACCCTGACACATCAGTAGACCGAGAAGGTGTAACCTCAGAATCACACCTCCTGCACAAGACTGATACAATAGGGCCTTACATGTACAATGAGAAGCAACTGTTAGGATACTGCATGACATGTGCCATGTTTGATTAGGGTATTGAAGTCACGTGGGGATTAGACCGAGGAGATCGGTATTTGTCCGTTACTAGGTGTTTGTATCGGTGGGAGCGTGTTTAAGGGAGCATCACCGTACAAGTATGGACTAAAACATGCCTAAAACATGGACAACACTATTATTTTTCAGAAAAAAATGGATGGACATCTACCATGAACAATCAAGTTCCTATCTTGAAACCTCTATTTTTAAGTTAGGAATAACCTTATGCTAAAATTAATGAGTCAAAATGTGAAGAAATTCTGTACAAACGTCAGAATAAATCGAATTAAAAAAAATCACCTCTTCTCACGTTTTGACCTAACATAATTTTGCAATTAATAGTTATTTACATAACAGGGAAACATAGAAAAAATATTATTGTGACATGAGTAAATCACATCGTACCAAAGCAACTGTTCCTTTTTGGACTGATGCAACATATCTTAATGAATGTCGCAGAAATCTAACTCTTTATCTCCTAAATGCTGCTGTTATTAGGGAGATTAGTAGGAGTGATGTGGACAGAAAGATTAAATATCGCTAGCTTAAGTGACGTTTCCTCTCTGGCTGTCCACCTAAAGACCGTCCTGGTGTCACAGCTAAAATCATTATGTCAAGTTATGGCGATCATAAATACCTTTGCGGAGCCATTTCAGAACAGGCTGAACAACGATGACATGGGGAGGATTGGACTGGGTTTATAAATCTGGCCGTTGGTTGACCACTCCCAGCGTTCACTTTATGAAGACGTTGGCGAGTATGACGTGACTCAAGTCAGGCAAGCTCGACACAATACGTGCTTCATACATTTGTCTGTATGGAGATCGTTAGTAGGACTGGAGGGGTTTAAAACTGCATTTTAGTGGCGACAGTGGAGTGGACGTGACAGTTGGTCAAGCATCAGTGATTTGCATTCGATTGATCTTATTGATGCCCAGTGAGTTGCACATTTACCTAGTACAAGGCATCACCAGTTATAGGCAATGTCACAGACATTTCCTCTATATATGAACTGAAATCGGACGACGTATACCTGGAAGCCTTATGTTTCCGTGTGAGAACCTTAGAGTTGCCCATGACTTGCTCTTGACTTGCTCTGGTGTATCCGTTGTCATGACAACATTGAGGAAGTTGGAAGAATTTCTGACGGCATGACTGTGGACTTTAGCACAGTTTACAATTACAATCAGGACATGATAATAACTGTCAAAGACACATTTGAAAGGCAATTTGTGATCAGAGAGGCAACTTCTGTTGCTGTAGTCTTCATTACATCCAAACAGAAATGAATAGCAATATCACCGCAACACCACCCCAAGTGGCAATTTTTCTTTTCTCCCAATCAATGCAGAAGGATTAGCCATAAACGAATTTGTTCCATAGAAAAATCATCTTATGTGGTAACATATTTAAATTAACCAAAGTAGGTACAATGGAATTGCCACATATAGTGTGAAGTAAAAATCAGCTCAGAACTACTTGTCACTGGTATTTGGGAAAGGTACAGAAAAGATTGAAAACGTGAACTTGACTTTTCATACACACAATGCAGTAATGACCACGGCAATGTTTTGTTTGACAAGGAAACTTTTGTAAATGTTAAATAGAAATAAACTGTTTTTTTCTTTGCCAGATTATAAATATGCATATGCAGTTTTGACTGGTTGCTCCTGGATGTGTTCATGGAACCAGTGATAACGTCCAAAGACTTTGTCAACATGGACAGGGAGGGACTTAAAGAAACAAAGATGGTGTTTATGTACCAAGTGTTTAATACGATAGTCAGCCTTCAGTACAGGCAAAAAGAGAAATCTCAGGTAAGAAAGAAGACATGGCAAATTTAAAAGACAAAATCCCACAAGATACAAAACATATTATATAAATATGTGGGTAATTTGATGACATAAATGGCTTGTATCATACCAAAAGAAACCTTCCCCAACAATTGCCTTTGTGTACTGCACTTAGGGAAACACAACAGCTTGTTATTCCAGAAGGACAACATTAGTATCTTTTAATGCTCAGTGATTACTGATGTGTTGGAAGAACCTTAATCCTTGGCAGGAAGATTTATAAACAAGTACACATTTTAGGGCCATCCCCAAATTCAGGGTGATACCAGCTCTTATAAGTCTACAGACTGCGTCTATTCTTCCTGCATCGTATTGGCAAGCTGTGCAAGTGCTCATTATCCTATTACGTTTGTCTTAAAAATACTCTTCATAGGTATATAGAGTATCAATCGTTCCATTTATATTTGTGATCCAAGTAATATCTGTATTTGATAGAACAACGTGTAGACACAACTGTGATGGAAAGCTGGATTCTTGAAAGCAGTTTAATCCTTCTTCTTTCAGACAATGTGAACTCCACTGAATAGCTATTACGCGAGAAGCTGACCTCTCTGTATGGAAAATTAGCTTATGTGCTCTGTCGTCTTAATATATCCGTATAACGGTGTGCAGTTTTCAAGGAGGATATTTTTAGATTCGTTTTGATCTTCGTCCCATATTAGAAGACGACAAAGCTTTTTATTGTTGTTGAAAATGTATAAATTGATTTCCAAAAGCCATCTCATGTTGCGTTTTACCGTGATTAATGAAAACACACAGAGAATCTGCTTTTTGGTCATGAAAAAATTGATCTAGTGTCTTTGCAGGCAGTACTGTTTCATAACTGTTTAACATAACTAGAATGATTTATTTGATTCTTATGCTTCCACACGAACCAATGTTGACAGCTGAAGGCAAATTTAACATCAAGTTTCGACAAACTAGAAAAATACAGTAAATGTGCTTTTGAAATGAAAGTGATTGCCTTTCAATCGATGTTCGACACACAGAGATTAATTAGATGTTGGAGAAATGTTGATGTTTCTTCTTTGTTCTCTGATGGCAACATGAACTGGCTCGTAGCCATGGCAATATGATACCGTCCCTGAACTATCCCGATTTAAGGGAAATGTCAGTGTCCTAGCCTACAACTTGGGCGGGCCTAATACACAGTAAGAGATGGTATGCCATTCAGTGGAAATTAGTCAGGTATACTGAGATGCGTATCTTGTCGTCTTGCTGTCTGAGGACCCGTGAAGGTCCCGGGGTTGAATAGGCCTTCAGAAACCCATGCTTGCCATAATAGGCGACTATGTTTGTCGTAAGAGGCGAGTAACGGGGTCGGGTGGTCAGGCTCGCTGACTTGGTTGACACATGTCATCGGTTCCCAATTGCGCAGATCGATGCTCACGTTGCAGATCGGTGCTCATATTGTTGATCTCTGGATGTTCTGGTCCAAACTCGAATATTTACAGACCGTTGCCATATAGCTTGGATATTGCTGTGTGAGACGTAAAACTAAGCTCACTCACTCGCTCGATTACTGGCATGAATAGTATTAGCGTCTTTGTGGTCTGGGTGCTGCTTATAATATCAACCACTGATTTTGTTGGTCCTGACAGGAGTATCTGGACTTTGCCACTAGTTGAGTTAGAGAGAACCCGCTGAGGATATCCGAGTTCAGAACTCCAGCGACCCATTGTGTGGTGTTGTTGAGGACTCGCTTCAACGTCAGCACCACCTGTTCAAGTTCAACGGGCTGGTGTGTGGCTTTGTTCACAGTAGCAGCAAGCCTATCGAACTTTGATATTGCTGATTGCACCACTAACTGACTCATACCGGTAAATACCTTATAACTTGTTGTGGCAAAGATGACTCAGGTGAATTGAGGTTCAAAGCCTCCAGGTTTGCATAGCCTTATAAATAACGTCTATGGATTTAGTGTACATACACACATGTAATTGTTGAAATACCTGACTAGTCAGCGATTCAAAGAGTTTGTGTAGAGGTAGATCGATACAGATTTGTGTAGCAGGCAGATCCATTAATCAGATCAGTAGGGTTCACAAACACTCTTCATCCTCATATAGAGTAGCTAGCATTGATGTAGTCAATATTTGTTACTTCCAACATTAAATGCATTTAGACAGAAATTAATATGAACGCAGCTCTGATAGAATGAATCTCTCTTATCTCCCGCCTTCACAGCTCCGTTCATTTCGGGAATCATATTGGTAATACGTCTCTCAAACAACGTGACATCCTCTGAAAAACGAGACTTTAATCTCTCCTGTTTGGAAAATAAGGTTTAAATACACTGGCGATGTCCGTACTTAAAGATTTCTTTGTTTTCTTTGACGACAGTGTGCAGGCATTCTATTAGCTCTTTAAAATATTTTTCTCGATCTATGTTCCTCAATAGAAAATGATAGGTTTTGACGACAGTGTGCAGGCATTCTATTAGCTCTTTAAAATATTTTTCTCGATCTATGTTCCTCAATAGAAAATGATAGGTTTTTACTTTTTTGCTTCAAATTTACACATGGTTTCCAAAGACCAGACTTGATTACAGCATACGTACACAGTGCATTTAATCACAGTCAGAAATGGGATGAAACTGCTTGTATTAATAACAGCCATTTTGATTTGGTGTGTTTAAGATAACCAGTTTGATTTATTCGATTCGTTGGTTCCACAAGAACGGCTGCCGGCTGATGGAGGCAAGATTGCTACGGGTAAATATAACATGGACGTCTGAGAATATATAAAATCAGTGAACAGATTATTGCCTTTTGAGAGATGTTCCGCTGCCTTCACACAAAGGTTAGTTTTCAGAAATGTACTTAGAAGAGTCGTTGTATTATGAATTAATTCCTGCTATGTTGCTCTTTTCTTTTGTTTGAATTAATTTGATCCTTTTAAAGGAAAGTATGCTTTCCATACCACATTTATCACTGCACGAACATTGAAAGGCACTAACGTTTATGATAGTTTAAAAGTGTTTTCTGTGTTTTCCAGTTCTCAGTTGCTGGTTGATCAAGGGGTACATATTGATGGTCCTGTCTTTGTATATGCTGGAGACTATTTGATTTTTTAACTTTCGTTAAGATTCTAATTTGTGCGAATGCAATTTGTCATTAAGCGGTATATTACGTGAGTGTTGCTAAAATCAGCGTTAACATGTGGATATTCACTCATTCGCCTATACATGAGTCAGATACGAGCTGCAAATACATTGACGACACTTTTCACTAGGGTCGTGCGTCATCAGTGATGTTTGACAGTTAATGTTATGTCTATTGTTCAAGATGGTGACCAGTTCCAGATGAACCTCAGGAGATCCGTCTCATATACCTCCAGCAAGAAGCATCTTGTAGTTTTATTTGGTTATGAAAGCATAAATGTTTCTCCTGTAATGCGAACATTTTCTATCCAAAATGTATCCTTCAAGTTTCATTTTGACAATTTCATTTCACCAGTGACGAAAAGATTCTGTCCCCTATATACGTCTTTCCTAATCCAAAGTCTAATCTCACTTACAAAGTGCCGAGAAAGTTATTTATTCATTAACCTGTGCTGTGCTGTCTTCATGCTTTCTCGCACACCTGGCTGTCCCTTTCTCTGCACTCCTCTAACAAATAGTGAACTGTGTCAATATATTAATGATAGTTTGTTAAACAACCTTTTTATTTTAAGAAAAAAATTCTGCAAAAACCTCTCAGAGATGGTATGATGTTCTGATTATGATCAGCGTTTCCTTGAGTACGTTTATTGTTTTCGAGCTAGACTGCAATTCATCTGTCCGCTTTTGGGCCAAACAGACTATAGTGGTAATGTAGCGTTCCTCTGAATGACAAAATACAAAAGCTTGTTAACTGCAATTTTCGCATATCTGGCGTTTGATTTTCCCCAATAATAACAACGCATTTCTTTCTAACTGCACCTACAACGTCTTTGCTTTTGTTTTTTTTCGAGCTGGAATATTCCTGAGTGTGGCGTAAAACTAAACTCACTCACTGTTTCTTTCGAAGTGTTTGTCTCTACTGGAGTCTTTGGCATCATCCTTGCTTCGCGTCTCAGACATATCAAAGTATTCTATTTTCGTTTTATCTAACAGTGTTCTTGCTTCAAGGACATTTAAACATGGCCTGTATCTAATGCCATGTTTATTTAGATGAATTTTACAGAACCTTAAACCTACATCTAATTTTCACTTCTAACTGATTCAAAGACTCGTGGTTTCTTTCACTTGCTAGTATGAGGTATCTGTGGCAGATACGGTGTGAGGATTATTGTTCCGAACCTCAAGGTCTTCATTACACAAGTCTTCAAACGTCTTTTGTTGAAAACTCTCTCAGTTTCCATTGACATCTGCCGTGTGTTATTTTGGAAACGTTTATCTTCTCTATACCACCATCAGAACACAACAAGACTGCTATCGATTCCTTGGCAGTTTCTGTAAGGGACTTGGTGCATGTCTGATGTAGTGGTTGGTGAGGTTATTTTGTTTCTGTTCTGAAAATGGCTTTTTTTTTAAAAAATTCAAAAGAAATTCAAGATTTCTTTTAGGGACCATGTCAGTCAAATGTTCGTTAACTGGTGTCAGGCTAGACGTCATAAATGTTTTGTTGCTTTGTGCAACATCCTTTAGAAGGTTTCACAAAACACGTCATGGAAAGGAAAATATAAACGGATTGTAAGTTTGAGCTGTAACGAGGGTATTTAGTGACAATATTTTACTGTAACACATCAACCATTTGGTAATATGTTGTCATATTACTGCAGACTCACGGGATGTGGGACAATGTGCTAACTGGATGCCAACAATAGCAGCATAGTCATTGAAGAGATGGGGAGTGACAACACATAGTTTTGTTAATGGGATTATATACACACACCAGTTGATCCTGAAATCGTTCGAGAAGGTGTAACCTCAGTGTCACCACTCCTGCACACGAATGCTTCTATATACAATGAGAGCAATCGGCAGACTGCATGACACGTGCCTTCTTTAAGTGGGGTATTGGATCTAACATTCAAACCGAAATTGGGTGAGTGAGAGAGTTTAGTTTTACGCCACACTCAGCAATATTCCAGCTATATGGCGATGGTCTGTAAATAATCGAGTCTAGACCAGTCTAGACTAGTGATCAACAGTATGACCATCGATCTGCGCAACTGGGAACGATGACGTGACAATCAAGTCAGCAAGTCTGACCACCCGATCCCGACAAGCATAGTCACCTTTTATAGCAAGCATGGGTTTTTTTCTACCCCGGACCTTCACGGGTCTCAGGTAGGAATCATACCCAGATCGGTACTTGTCCGTTCCTTGATGTCTGTATGGGCGATGGAACACAAGCGTATAAGCATGGACTGAAACTTTACTAAAATGCTGACAGAATATTTTGTTTCAGAAAGAAATACTAAAGATAGATGGGACTCTACCCTGGAAAATGAAGTTACTATCTTGAAACCTCAAGTTTTAAGTAAAGAGTAACTTATACTATCTTGAAAGCTAAAATTAATTAAATGTTTGGTAGGCATTTAGACGTTGGTAGGGTAATACAAGATACTTGTTATGGATGTGCAACATCATTATATTTAAACACATCACCTTATGTGTAACTATTAAAGAAGTTGCACATCCATAACAAGTGTCTTGTATTAAAATTAATTTGTCGAAATGTTAGAAACTCCCAATAAATTGAACTCGAAAAATCTCACTTCCTCCTATGTTTTGACTTTGATTTTTGATTTACAATATATGACTTGACATATTTACAATATATGACTTGACATATTTACAATATATAGAAATATGATACAGGGAAATTATAATGCGATGTGTATAAATCACATCCCCCAAAAGCAACCCTTTCTGGACTGATGTAACGTGGCTTAATGAGGAATCTGATTCTTAACCTGCTAAATGCTGCTTTTAAGAGGGTGATTAGAAACCGTGATGTTGACAGAAAGATTAAGAAAGACTTCCTAGCTTAAGTGACCTTTCCTCTCTGTCTGTCCACCTAAAGACCATTCTGGTGTGACAGCTAAAATCAGTATGCCAAGTTATGGCGATCATCAATACCTTTGCGGAGCTGTTCAAGAACAGGCTGAACAGCAGATAATATGGTGAGGATTGGACTCGGTTTAAAAATCTGGCGGCTGATTCACCACTCCTAGCGTTCATCATATGGGGTTGGGGAGTGCCAGAAAAGACGAAAGTCAAGCCACCTCGACACAATACTAGGTTCTTAATTTTGTCAGTACTGAGATCGTTAGCAGGATTGGAGGAGATGTGAATTGTATTTTAGTGGCAGCAGTGGTATGGCCTTGACAGCGGGTCCAGCTGATTTGCATCTCGGCAGATCTGATTGATTTCCAGTGAGTTTCACACCACCTCTTACCTTGTACAAGGCATCCCCAAGTCGTAGGGTAGGACAATGACATTTTCCTAGGTCTTGACTGAATTTGGACGACGTATAAAGAGCCTTCCAAATTCACTAAACGTCAGAACCTGAGGAATTAGAGTCACCTATGACATGCTCTGATGTATCCGTTACCATGAAAACATTGAGGACTCTCTGGCAGCATGGCAGTGTGTTGTATCACTGACGGTTTCTGGACATGATACTAAGTGTCAAAGACACATTTGGTTGATGATTTATGATCAGAGTGACAGTCTGTATTGCTAAGGATTTTAGTTTATTCGAATAGAAGTGAAGAGCAATCTCTCGCAATATCATGGCAAACAGCATTTTCTCCAAAGCAATGTAGAAGGATTACTCTCTAGCGTATTTGTTCCAGGAAAAAATTACACTAACTTGTAACACATCTAAACTAAAAAAAAGTAGGTATAAAATGGCATAGTCACATATGGTGTTAAGTAAAGGTGTGCTATAAATTATTTGTTCGTTTGCAAAGGTGAAGAAAATGTTGAAAAGAACTTGACTTTTCATGTCAACAATTCAGTAAAGATGACTGCAGAAATGATTTGTTTGACAAGTGCGTGAGTGAGCTTTGTTTTACGCCGCACTCAGCAATATTCTACCTATATGGCGGCGGTCTGTAAATAATCGAGTCTGGGCCAGATATTCCTGCGATCAACAGCAAGAGCATCGATCTGCGCAGATGGGAACCGATGACATGTGTCAACCAAGTCAGCGAGCCTGACCACCGGATCGCCTCGTACGACAAGCATAGTCGCCTTTTATGGAAAGCACGGGTTGCTGTAGGCCTATTCTACCCCGGACCTTCACGGGTCTTTTTGACGAAAAAGCTTTTGTAAATGTTAAATAAAGATAAACTGCTTTTTGGTAGATTTTAAAGATGTATATGTAGTTTGGACTGGTTGCTCCTGGGTATGTTTATGGTATGTCAGAGCTCTACTTATCCTTGGCACAGACCGAATAAGTCTATAGATTATGTCATATGGAAGTACTGTTTATTCTTCCTGCATTGTGTTGGCAAGTGTCAATTATTAAAAATTAAAAATACTCTTCATATGTCATATTTGGTATTAATGTTTCCATTCATATTTTTTATCCCCCTAATATATGCATTTAAAAACATGTAAACAGTTAAGATGGAAATTGGATTTTTGAAAGCATTTTAATCATTCTACTCTCAGACAAAGTAAACTCCACTAAAAGCCATTAGGCAAGACGTTGAACTCCCTGTACCGAAAATGACTTTGTGTCCTGCCGTCTTAATATATCTGGATAACGGTGGATATTTTTAGGTTTGTTTTGATCTCCGTTCCATATTAGAAGACGACAAAGCTATATTGTTGGTCAAAATGTATACATTGATTTTCAAAAGCCACCTCTATGTTATAAATACACAGTGCGTTTAAACAGAGTTAATGAAAACAAACAATGAAACAATGATCTACTCGTAGTGTGTTTGTACACACTGCTATTTCATAACTATGTAAGATAACTAGACGGGTTTATTAAATTCCTTGGCTCCACACGAACGGCTGTTGACTAATGGAGGCAAATTTAACATAAGGTTTGGACAAAATGTAAAAACAGCAAAGATGCTTATGAAAGGAAGGTTATTGCCTTTCAATCGATGTGCGACACACAGACTATATAATTTCTTTATCTTGAAATATTGGTATTTCGTTTCTGTTCTATGATGGCTACATGAAATGGCTTGTAGTCATGGCAATATAATTTCGTCCACGCCCTGGTTCGATTTAGGGGAAATGTCAATGTCCTACCTTACAACATGATGGTGCCTGATATAAGGTAATAGATGGTATGCCACTCACTGGAAATTAATCAGATCTATCCTGTCGTATCCTGTCGTCTTGCTGTCGTGGCCATTCCACTACCGCCTCCAAATGTAATTTACATCTCCTCCAAACAGGCTCAGAACCTCTGAGAAGAAATCCTCACAAATTTAACGACCTCATGTCATGTCGAGGCGGCTTGACTCTCGGATTTTCACGTACTTCCTCGCCCCTTCACACATTGAACACTGGGCGTGTTCAATTAGCGCTACTTCTTTTTCACCCGAGAGCACGTTCGGTTTGGAGCCCCGTGTGATCAGCACATGAACGTACTGATGGTGTTCGTAACTTGACGTAATGGGAACACGGACACACAACAACTGTCTGTAAGCTGACGTGCACAGAAGACAAGTTACTAAAACTTTCTAGTTTTGTCCCTTACTTAATCTCTCTGTCAACATCACTGTTGATAATATGCCTCTTGAGAGCAGGGTTTTGATTGTGAAGAGTTGGATTGTCGTTACATCCATGAGGCTCTATTGCATCATTAGGAAGAAGAACAGAAAAGTGACGTGTCACTTATACGGAAGCCCATATGGGACATAAATATCATCATTATTATTAGGTGTATCATTGGGGTCAATTTAACATTTTGTGAATAATGACCAAAAGCAATAATTTAAACCTTTGGAAGTTAATTTGCTTATCCTTAAATTTTCAAGCCTGAGATAACAACTTACATTTTGAATATATCAACTTGAAGTTTTAAGATTACTAAAACATGACATGGCGCCAATCAGTTTCCGTCACGCTAAGCCTTGAGCATATAGTTGTCAGCTGAATTTTGAATACAAATTTAAATGAGTAATAATTTTGTTGGTTTGACGTTTCGTAGACATGTCTCTCAGTTGAACTTGTGTTATTTCTTCTGAATATTGTGATGCACAAGTCACGTAAGAGGGCAAAAAAAGGACAAACTACCACAGACACCATAGCAATTTGAATTTTTAATTTTTTGGTATTTATGCTTGTTATATCATTTTGTATAAAAATTCCACTTGTAAACAAACAAGTGAAGAAACGGTACGTTTGTTTGTTTGTATGTATAAAAATTCCACTTGTAAACAAACAAGTGAAGAAACGGTACGTTTGTTTGTTTGTATGTATAAAAGTTCCACTTGTACACTAACAAGTGAAGAAACGGTACGTTTGTTTGGCTGTTTATTTGTTGTCTGATGCCGCACTCAGCAACCTTGCAGCTATATGGCGACAGTCTGTAAATAAGTCTGGACCGGTGACCCTGTGATTAACATAATGAACATCGACCTACACAGTTGGGTTAGGATGATCAGTGAAAATCAAATACGCGAATCTGATCTCTCGATCCCGTTATTCACTTCAATACTTCCCACCTACTCACCTGTTTTGTCTGTGGAGGTGAAAGGAAACAAGCTGATGTGAGCGACCACCACACCAGAAATGCAGAAATGCACTAAGTCCCTCATAGAAACTGCCAAGGAATCGATATCAGATCAAAACATCCTCCCTCGTGTCGAGCTGGTGGGAAGGAAGAGATAACAGTGTTCTTCCCTAAAAAATCAACTCTTCCAAAATAGTACACATCAGCTTTCAATGGAAACTGAAAGTTTTCTTTGAAAGACTCTTGAAGCTCTGTGCAATGAAAGCTCAAGGTTGAAAACAGTAATATTCACACAACTTCTGTCAGTGTAGCGTGGATACCGTGTTACAGAAGCGAATGGGAACATTGCAGAGTTTTCTTTCAGTATGTGAGAAAAAGAGATGTAACAAGATCCAAATTAGCTTTGAAAAAGTATAAATGACATTTAAATAGGCGTGTCATTAGGGACAAGTCATGCGTGAATGTAACGGCTCATTGAACAAGTACACACTTGGACGTGACCAAAACAGGATGCTTTGATATGTTTGAGAAAAGAAGCTGGGAGGCTGTGTATGTAAATGATAGCATAAAACATTTACATGTCGAAAGAAGCTGTGCAGGGAATTGTCAGACACATATGCCAGAAATTTCTCAAAATTAGAATTCATTTTTGCCATAATACATGTTTTAAAGTACACTTCATGAGTAAAGCGTTTGTATTTCATCACATTGAGACATAGGCTCTGTGAAACACTTTCATCAAAAGTCAGTGTCCTACATTAGTAGACGTCTTTTCATAGTAAGGAGATCAAATTGCCTTGTTTACAGGGATCAGACACGAGCATACAAACTTCAAAATGTTATGAAGAAGAAAGAACTTGAAACAATCTGGTTTGGTGGATGGCAAGTTGATATGAATGCTTCACCAACTGTACAGTTCAAGCCCTTTCCGTCGATCAAAATGTTATAAAGAAGAAAGAATTTGAAACAATCTGGTTTAGTGGATGGCAAGTTGATATGAATGCTTCACAAACTGTACAGTTCAAGCCGTTTCCGTCGATCAGCCGATCACTTTCAATTTGTGTGTCGGTTAGGAAGACGCAACCCATCATCACTGACTAACGTTTTCTTTCTAACGTCAACGTAGGTAGTTAGCTGGCAGCAGCAGTATTGTGAGTAACGAATGTGTGAGCGAATGTCTGCTTACGTGTGTTGTCAAAAGGACGGTAAGAGATCACACAGATCAGCTTACATGCATCACGGAAACTTCTTGAACTGTACAGTTGGTGAAACATTCATATCAACTTGCCATCCACCAAACCAGATTGTTTCAACTTTCAGTTTTGCCCGAAGTTCCTTTCCTGGTCTCACGTATCATGGACGAACGATCATTTGCAAAGTTGGGGAACCTGCACTTTGATATCTGGTAGAACGAAAACCCACTAAAGAACGTTACAATGACATTCATCTCGTGTATGCAGCATCATTTCACGTTATCACCACACACAAACACAATGCATGGGAAGCACGTGCACAACGTGGGAGCCTCCTACACGTGTATGGGGTGTCATTATGAATCTTAGCGTTTTTCAGACAGGTCAATAAATCACTGTAGATAATTTTTTTCCGATAATTTTCTCGCATCTGTGCATGGTCAGTGTTTTCAGGGTCAAATCACACGCTACTGACTGAAAATTGTAAACCTGAAACTTTCATGTCATACTCCAGTCACCTAACAAAGGGGGATAACTGAACGAACAGCTTTGTTTTGAATGAAATCCATGTGGTCATGCATTCTCAAAACATCCATTATTATTGTATCAACATTGATTCAATTCCATATGTCTCCCAATTTCGACAATCGTACATTGAAAGTACACTTCCCCTACTTTTTCTTAAGAGTATATAACATTTGACATTTGTTAAAGAGGCAAATCTTAAGACGTGTCTGGTTATTTTAAGAGAGCATTCGGGTCATAAGCAAAGTTATTCAGTTATACCCAACCAGATCTGGTTCGACTCTACAGCGTACACTCAAAACACCCCCACCCCCACAAATAATATAATACCAGATCACTACGGATGGTGTTTGTTGTTGGTGACCAGTCTTTGATTGTCATGAGTTGGGTAGACAGGTTCAAAGACTTGTTTGACTGAATGTTTGACTGAATGTTTGCGACCTGATAGGTGCTGATATCAAACACTGGGGTATCTTCACATCGATGTCAGTACCACCTGTTGAACTACAGGTACCCAAGTGAAGATCCGAGTTGAAATTGGTTCAGAATTGTTTTCCGAAATCCGTGTGTGTAGTAATTTGGGTAATTTACATTCACTCCAACCTGAACACCAGGTGTTTAATTTCAGTGGAGTAGGGCTAGTGTGTCGGGCTGTACAGAATTCCATCAAGTTAATGTAACTATGATATAGTTCATTGCACCACTGACTAAATATACCTGTACAGACCCGTGAAGGTCCCGGGGCAGAACAGGCATTCAGCAGTCCATGCTTGCCATAAAGGACCTCTATGCTTTTCGTAAGAGGCGACTAGCGGGATCGGGTGATCAGGCTCGCAGATTTGGTTGACACGTCATCGGTTCCCAATTGCGCAGATCGGTGCTCATGTTGTTGATCACTGGATTGTCTGGTCTAGACTCGATTATTTACAGACCGCCGCCATATAGCTGGAATATTGCTGAGTGTGGCGTAAAACTAAACTCACTCACTCACTCATACCTGTACCTACATCACAATCTGCTCAGGAAGATGGCTGAGGTAAACTGGGGTTCACAGCCTCCAACTGTACACGACCTAATATGTTATGCATATATAGATTTAGTGTACATAACTATCTGTATTTGCTCAGATATCCAGCCATTCTGCGAGTTTGGATGAAGGTAGATCGATACAGATTTGTGTAGCAGGCAGATACATTAATCAGATCAGTAGGACTCACAAACATTCTTCATCCTCATGTAGGTTAGCATTGATTTAGTCAATATTTGTTACTCCCAACAATAAATGCATTCGACAGAAATTAATGTGGACACAGCTGTGATATAATGAGCCTCACCTATCTCCTCTATTCACAGTCCGGTCCATTGTGGGAATCATTTTAATAATTCTTTCCTCAAATATGGCGAGGTCCTTTGACAAAAAGGGTAAGGAGAGATTTTAAGCTCTTGTGTGCTGAAAATGAACTTGCGTACTCTGGTGACGCCAAAATTTATAACAGTTCTTTGATTTCTCTCAAAGCAGCATGTAGCCATTGTGGCAGTTGTTTTCAGAATTGTCCGGATATACGTTCCACAATAAAATATGACAAGGGCTTTTACAATGTTGTTCCAAATTTATGCATGGTTTCCAAAGACCTGATCTGATTACAGTATAAACGAACAGTACATTTTACCACAGTTAGAAAGAGAATGAATTAAATTGCTTTTATTGATAATAGTCATTTTGATCTTGTACTTTTAAAGGCAAGGTTATTTCATAACTGTTTAAGATAACTTGAAGGCTCCCTGTCGACTGGTGGCGGCAATTTTGCTGTGGCTAAATTTAACATTGCGGTTTTAGAAATATAAAAACAGTAAATAGAGCTTATTGCCTATTCATTGATGTTCTACTGCCTTCACACAAAGTTTTGTTCATTTCTTCAGAAATGTTTTGAGAAGAGTTGGTGCCAGATTGTATTCTGAGTGTTCGTGTTTTATTTCGTTTTGCTCTTTTTGTGGAAAAGTAAACTTTAAATGCCACATTTATCACTGCGCAAACATTTAACGGCACCAGCGTTTATGTACATTAAAATGCGTCTTCTGTGTTACCAATTGTCATTCGTTGGGTGGTGGAAAGGTCGACAATTGAATGTCTGCAGTAATACTGTAATATAGACGATGACAAAGATTCAATACAATAAATCTTATGCAATGAAATTGATATAACAAACAACACTGTATTTAAGCATACTTTATCTAGATGGCGATACACCTCAGGTCTTGCTCAAATGTAAAGATAATAATACCTACCCTTATTCCTTTGTTCCTGGGCCTGAAGGATAATACACATTTACTTAATATAATACAATTATATATATAATTATATATACTTGAATTTAAAAAGAAAAAATGTGTTCAAGGAATTACATCAGTAATGACGTCCACTGTGTAGCGCCGTATTGAATATTTCATCAAAGGGATAAATATTTCAAACCACAAACTATGAAGGATCATTTAACTTATTGCAGTTCTCATTTAATCATTGCATTTTTAAAGGAAATAAAGTTCTTAATTGATTTGTAAATAGATAAATATTTTATAATTGGAAATTTGAATTAGTAACAAAGATTGTTAGTGGCTGTATCCTCGAGGGGGGTTAAAGCACTATAAAAATATTGTCCTCCTGAGAGGGTAAGTAAGTCCCAAATCATTCAGAGTAATTACAACTTTCAACTGTTTTTAATCGTAGCATATGTGTAATTTAAATGTATGGCTAGATTGCTAGCAGCTGAGGAGATGGTGTAAATCCAGTTAAGGTCCATGCAGGAAGTGAACGTACTGTCAGTCCCCATGGTCCCTAGTATGGTGATCTACCTTCTGTTGTTGGCAATCGTTTTTACTCTATTGTCCTCTATAGGTTTAGATTGTTTGACATTTAATTACTATTTTTAAATGGACATCTGTATACCATTGGTTTTACTGTTCTTCGTCAACGTGGTTTTAGTTTTCAATTTTCTTTATATACAATGTAATTATTAATTGTTCTCGTCACGATATGGCTGCGATATTGCCAATGTGAGGATAAATATCAACTCACTCCATTGCGTATCAGGGACCATCAGTACACGGCGAGGTGACCTCTCGACAACTTCTGAAAGGCCTTTCAACTTCCTGAATGCTGTGATGTCCATGCATGGGATCATGGACTACGCAAACTGATGAAGCTCTGGGCACGGAGACTTTGACAATCCACACCCATAAGGCTTCCAGTGATATGGGTGTCGTGAAATCTCGTCTGTTTTCTGATGCCCCCCTTGATGTCATGGCAACATATTACCGTCCACAATTTGTCCTTTCTAGAGGAAATGCCAATGGTCAAACCTAAAGCTTGAGCAGGAACAATACAAGGTAGGAGATGGCATGGCACTCACTGGAAATCAATCACTGGAATCTACTGAGATGTGTATCGTGCCATCTTGCTGTCAAGGCCATGCCACTGGCGCCATGAGATGTAATTTACACCTTGTCCAAACACGCTCAGAACATCCACTAAGAAAACTGACACAAATTGAACTGCCTCGTGTCATGTAGAGGAGGCTTGACGCCTAAAGTTGCACGTATTTCGTCCCGTTACACATAAGATTACACCAATAGAAAGGTGAATAGTGTGTACTTACGATCAACAAAATGAAATGATATGGTATAGAGCAATAAGCATGTACCCTTGAAATAGTCGTGCTTGACGCAGCAAATTAACATCAAAGTTCAAGTGAAGCAGTGTTCAGTAACGCGTGTGACCACCATGAGCACGGATGCATGTTTGTACTTTAAAGTCTTTGTACCTTTAAAGTTCGTGTTGTGGATTAGTTATATAATGGGGGTTCTGGACCACGTGCCCCCTAAGTGATACTTTAGGCTCAATTCCGCCCCCAGTGCCAAATAAAAAAGTAATTGTCGAGTCAGAGACATCATTCATTGCCCAGCCAAGCTCGTCGGCCTCGACCCATTCCGTTTTTCTGTTTTTTTGGGATTGATTAAATCCTACGAGTACTGGTGTGAGAAGAAACCTTTGACTAGGGTGCGATTGAATCTCTTATAAGAATCTCATTTTTGCCAAGGATCTTCCAATTAGACATACAGAGTTGCTGTAGTATAGTTGATACACTCCTACAATAAGTACTATGGTATAACAAACCGCAGCAACCTTCCAAGAAATGGGTATTCGGTGCGGTAAATCGATCACACACCACTTCTACGCCAGGATGGCGAAAGTTTTTGCGGAGATGCTCGTTTGGACAATGTGCGTAGCCTGAATGTAAAACCCACGTTTATCTCGCCTTGCACGTAGAATTCTTGATTTGTCCAATACTGTCCAATTCTCCTGCTATTCAGCAACAGCATGGAAACAGACATTGTTTTCTGATCTCAGTAATAAAGTTCCTTACGTCGTTACATGTGTGCAAAGATTTTGTTCGAGGCACAATTACATGGGCATGCGCAGAGACTGAGATAAAAGTGAGTGAGTTGTGTTTTACGCCGCGCTCAGCAATATTCCAGCTATATGAGGGCGGTCTGTAAATAATCAAGTCTGGACCAGACAATCCAGTGATCAACGGCATCAGCATCGATCTGCGAAACTGGGAACAGATGACATGTGTCAACCAAGTCAGTGAGCCTGACCACCCGATCCCGTTAGTCGCCTCTTACGGCAAGCATGGGTTGCTGAAGGATTATTCTACCACGGGACCTTCACAGGTCCTGAAATAAGAAAGGTTGCGGTAAGGCAGTGCGACCGTAGGTCTCTTCAAGAGCAGTTTAAGGCAGTTTCATTTGTATGAACTAACAGGGCAGGAGTGGTCACTCGGGGACAAGAGCCAAAAGTCAGTTTAGAGCGGTGGTCACTCAGAAACAACTGAGTTAAGACCAATTAAGAGGTGTGAAAGGAAAACGCTTCATTGTATGGGTGGCCACTAGGGGCATAAATCCTAAAATCATAATGTCAAGTTATGGCTATTATCAATACCTTTGTGTAGCTACTTTAGAACTTGCTCAAGAGCTGATAATATCGGGGAGACTTATTCTCTGTTCTCCAGTTGAGAACTCAGTTTTCTAAAAAGTATTAACTGAACATCACAGTGTCGATTTTTTAAGGGATTAGAGAGTACGAGCAATGCGAGACGTGAATTACATTTTACTGCTGGCCGTGGGATGGCCTTGACAGCGAGTCCAGCTGAATCGCTTCTCGGTAGATCTAATTGATTTCCAGTGAGTGGCATACCATCTCTTACTTTGTATCAGGCACGCTTAAATCGTGGGCAAGGGCGTTGATATTTTGCCAAGATAAAGACTGGATTCGGACGAAATTTAGCAAGAACGCTTATCAATGTGGTCGGACAACGCTCCCAATTTAGAGCCTGAGGGGTTAGCGTTGTCCTGGCCTTACTCCGATGTATCAAGACAACATTCGGGGTAGAATAGGCCTTCAGCAACCCATGCTTGCCATAAAAGGTGACTGCTTGTCGTAAGAGGCGACTAACGGGATCGGGTGGTCAGGCTTACTGACTTGGTTGATTATTTTTCCTCTCAAACAAAGTGACGTCCGGTAAAAGGCGACCAGGCGAGACGTTGAACTCCTTTGTACGGAAAATGACGGTTGTTTAATATCCTGGAGAATATTTTTAGATTTGGTCAATGATAGAAAAGGACAAAGCTGTGCCAAAATTGATATAGTTGCTTCTCAATTCCATATCTGATTACCTTATGAATAAACAGTGCGTTTGACCATAGTTAACGATAAGAAATGGAAGGAAATTGCTGTTATTGATATAAAAATGATCTAGTGTGTTTACATGGGTTGCTATTTAATAACTGTTTAAGATAACTAGAATGATTCATTTGATTCGTTTTTCTACATGAACGACTTGTTTGACTGGTTGCACACAAACGTTGACTTATTTCTACAGAAGCTAATGGAGGCAATTTGGTGGTAGGCTACATTTCGAAATGGTCCCTAAAATGTTTTTTCATCACTTTGTTCCTTTAAGGAAACGTATTTCTAAAAGAATATGACCACATTTAACACCCGGAACATTTATTAACACTTGGGTCTATGTTCGAAAATCGCGAAGTTTATGTGTTTCCCAAAGCGGCCATTTGTTAGAAGCTACAACCAATGGTTTGTTTGATACAAAACATAATTGTTATTTGTTTGGAAAAAATCAGAGCTTTACAGGGGTATTGTTGACATTCACTCACTCATTCATGCACGTACCAACTAGTTGTGGTGGACACACTGAAGGATTCAGCAATGCATGCTTCCATTACAGCACACATCATCACTCAGATTGTAAGTTAACATTATGTCCATTGTATACCAAGACGCACCAATGTTCGACCATTCTGTCATTCTGTCCTCTCGTCAGGTTCCTGGAGGTTTTCCAGCTTCCTCAGTGTTGTCATCATGTCGGATGCATTGGGCAAGGCGAAGGGCATTGCCGAGTCCTCAAGATCTGACGTTGAAACGGTGTCCGCTCCACAAGGCTTCCAGTGATATCTCGTCTCGTGAAATGTTGTCTTTAGTTTATAACGGTTGCATCAATCTGCTGTTAGTCAGGGAAGCATATTTTCGTTCGCATTCAGTCCATATCTAGGTGAAATGTCAATGTCCAAGCCTACGACTCGAGGGGTGGGGGTGTCTACTAAAAAGGAAGAGATAGTGAGCCACTCACTGTGGAATCAACCAGGTCTTCCGAGTTGCCTATCCTGTCGGTTTGTAGTCCAGGCCTTTCAAATTCCACTTCTGCCACCAAATGTAATTTACACCTCCTTACTGAAAACCTCCACAACCCTTTAAAAAAACAACACGCAGGAATTGAAGTACCACATGTCATGTCGAGGCGGCTTGACTCTGGAATTTACACGTATTTCCTCGCCCCTTCACACATTGAACGCTAAGAGTGTTCAGTTAGCGCCACTTCTTTATCTCCAGAACGCACTTTCGGTCTGGAACCCCTCCTTGGCGTTTGACCACGTCTTGACCACTACATGAAGGTACTGATGATTTCAATAACTTGTTGTAACGGTTAAATGCATTCACACAAAAAAAAACAAAACTGCGGACAGGCAGAGAGGAAAAGTCACTACAGCTATCCAGTTATGTCCCAAATCTTGCTGCCAACATCACTGATAATATGCTTCCTGAGAGCAGCCAAGCTAGTTTTAATAATAACTGTGATAGTCTAGTGGTTTTACTGTCCTTCATCGACAGGGTCTTCACAATATGCATATATATTCTTTTTTGTCAGGTATGTTCTCGTCACGATATGGCTGCAATATTGCCGATGTGACGTTAAATATTAACTCACTCACTCCCTTGAGAGCAGCGTTCACATGATGAAGAGCTGGATTCTACACCCATACGACTGCTGCGTCCTTGAAACTGAAGCCAGAATTTTGGTATCATTTTGTATGGGGGTTATATTTACACATGTACATGTGAAGAAATGATACGTCTGTTAGGGTGGTTGGTTGTTGTTTAATGCCTCAGCTATACTTTTCTTCCCTTTACCTGTTTGTCTTTGGGGTGAAAGGAAATGATCTGATCGACCACCGCATCAGACATGCACTAAGTCCCTATAGAAACTGCCAAGGAATCGATAGCAGATGAAAACATCCTCCCTCATGTCGAAGTGGTGCGAAAGAAGAGATAACAGTGGTCTTTCCTCTAAAATCAACTCTTCCAAAATAGCACATGTCAGCTATCATTGGAAACTGAGTTTTCTGTGAAAGACGTTTCAATGAAACCCCAAGGCTGAGAACAGCACTTCTCAGACCGCTTTTTCAGTGGAGCGTGGATATCGTGTTACGGAAGTGAATGAGTAACATTGTAGCGTTAGCTTTGAGAAAAATATAAGCGTATCATTACGAACAGGTCATGAGCGAATGTGAGGACTGAACGAATAAATTACGCACTTAGAAGTAAGTGAGTGTAGTTTTACACCGCACTGAGCAGCATTCCTGCTATATGGTGGCGGTCTCTAAATACTCGTATCTAGACCAGACAGTGCAGTGATCAACAGCATAAGCATCGATCTGCGCAGATGACAATCATGTGGTCAACCAAGTCAGCGAGCCTGACTACTTGATCCCGTTAGTCGCCTCTTACAAGCATAGTGGTATTTTGTGGCAAGCGTGGATTGCCGAAGGCCTTTCCTATCCGGATCTTCACCGGTACCTTAGAAGTGACATAAGATGTTTTGATATGTTTGAGAAAGAAGGTGAGACAGCTGTAATTGAAGATGCGTAAAGAAACAGGATAAAGAAATCACAGTGAATTACATTTCATTGAAAACACTGACGTAACGTCAAATGTCCTAATGCAAGGGAGAAAGTGCATTTCGTGAGATGAAAAGCCTTTTTATTTCGCCATACCGAGCCATAGGCTCTGTGCAACACGTGCAGCAAAACTCGGTGCGATTATAATTTAATGGACGTCTTTTCGGCATCAAACCTGGATCATCATCATCATCATCATTTTAGGTGAAAGCCACAAACACGTGTGTGATGCTGACATTCCTGGAAACGTGTTCAATGGGAGCTGGAATCCAAACCGAAGAAAGGGACGCTACACTGCACAGCAAATCATGGCGCATTGGATCACCCGTGCCGAAGGTTGCAACTGAAACCACAAGGGTGTCAGGCCCTGCTTGTGCGTTGGTCAGAAGGACGTGGCGCCTAAACTGTGACCACCACTGTTTACCTAATGTCCAGTCTTTTACCAGCCTCAGTCACCACCCGAAGTGACACACGAAGCAATAGAGGCTGTTCGCAACAGCTGTTACGACAGGCCATCAAACAAAGTTAACATTCCTATCATCTTGTGTCGGAGCGATGAACCATGTCTCCAGTGCTAAAACTAATTATACCACCACGACGGAAATATCCACAACTTCTACTGGAACAAGGGAGGCGTTGACAACGACGGTCTTCACTGCTGCAAAACTAACACCACAGGCCGTCTCCTGATACTTACAGCCTGGTCCCAGGTTCCCTGAACACACTAATACCAGCTCACATACGTAGAACTTTGTTGCGATATTGGGTGCGCTGACCAGTCTAAATTATCGCTGAGTGTATATACTTGTGATAGGGACATTATACATTTAAATTGAAAATGGATGCAGGTTAGATTGAGATGGAGAGGGTTAGGTCTACAGCAGTACAGTAAAGACACCGTGGAAGGATGAAAAATATGGTTTAGGGGGTAAGTAGGTGTGAGCTTCCAAATTCGTATCTTATTCTTACGAACAATTTGAATGAGTGGGTTTAGTTTTATGCCACGTTTAGCAATATTCCAGTAGCATTCCATCTGTGGACACCAGACATGGACTTCAGACATTGTACCTATGTGGGGAATCGAACCCAGGTATTCGGCGTGATAAGCGAACTGTTCAACCACTAGGCTAGTCCACCCCCACCCCCCACCCCCCCCCCCCCCCCTCCCCCGAGGTTCTGAAAGGCAGAGAGCCAGGACCGAGTTCAGGGCGTCTTTTCTGAGGTAGTGACAGTTTGTCCTATCCGAGTGTTGATATATATGGTGAAGGTATCAAGTCAGAAGTGATGGTACTTTTTGTTTCCCTGCCTTGTCTGTTCATGCTGACAAGGCCTGGTTAGCCCGGGCTTGGGATATCCATGATATTCCGGCATAGTACCCCAGTGTGCTATCACTATGAAACACAACAGGAGGAATCAACCGCAAACACGACGGAAAATACAAATACATGTTTGAAATAATCTTAAATGTGGCCTCATGTATCACCATCTCCCAAATACTTTAAATATTTTATGATCACGAAACCACACGTCTACATTTTTTTATCAACATGTGAAATCATTTGTTGATTAAACTCTCTCGTGCATTGAAAGTCTCTCGTCAACGCTCTAGGTTCTGAATTTTCTTCAATTCAGGGGAGACAACTTATGCTAGTAAGTGACAGATTCGTCCACTGTCCCTAGTGAACTTCCTCGCACATGGTTCCTGCTTAAAACGCCGACTCGGCTGTGTGGTAGCCTAGCTGCTGAAGTGGCCCGTGTTAAATTCCCATCATGAGTAAAATATGTGAAGTCCATATGCCTGCCGTGATATTGCTAGAATGTTGTTAAAAAGGCGTCGTAAAATAATACTCACTTAAAAACTGAAGCTTCTTGAATGATTTGCAGTTAATTACCGGAGCGTGGCAGCAACTTGATGACCAAAGGATAATGAAAACTGCCTTGCGAGATAATATTATATCAGCTGCACGCTTACTGTTGTGATTGTAGAATGAAGTGATCGTAAAATCTGTGGTTGTTTTTTTAACCCCACAGTGTGTGTCTTTCATTGTCTTGCTCACCTTTACTTCTTACAGAAGGATGACTCTTTCACAGGTGAGAAATTTGTCATTATTATCTTTTTCAATCTTTTCAAAGGATTTAATTAGATGGTATCATAGTCTTGCATTTAAGTAAAAAATATTTAATTTCAGAATTATTAATCAAATGTATTTTCAAAATATTAGTCATCATGTAAACACATCATGTTATCAGCTTAAACATCAATCATATGCAACCGTTAACAATGGCTCTAGTTAAATTAAATCAATTATTCTGTAACAGTAATAGAATCGTTAATTTAGTTTACAGTTTCCGTCCAATCAGCTCAATCCTGGGTTTTGACTAGCATCCGATTGTGAAATCAGTCATTTCGTGAAATTACTAAAAGTCTGTGTAACAACAATAAATCTACTTCAATCATTTCATAGAATTTCTCTTACTAACCAAATCTATAAAAGTGAACACAGTTTCAACATCACAGTCATCACTTTTATCAGCGACTGTTGCTCTTCAGCTTGGCGTTGAAGCATTTACACCAGTTTGTTTGACTCTTCCTGTGATCAGAGCAACAATACCTCCCAAACCTCTGTCCCCTACATATATTGAAATGAAACTTTCACTAACAACAATGTTTTTCATTCGTTATTCAGTGACAAACGGCATACTGTAAAGCTAAAATTGTAAAAAATGGAAAAGAGAATCCCTGATTAATTTTGAGATTGCTGTTCTCAGAACAATAACCTATATGGGTGACATAGAATGTTGAAAATAGGTTCGACATGGCCAGTCAGTGTCACTCACTCCCAAACGCCGAAGTTCTCAATAAATCACAATACGTTTCGCAATACGGATACATGAATCGTAACATACGCAATATACAGTCACTGTGGAATCTCTCTGTTATGGACTTGTATGGAACCAACTCTTTTGTCCGGATTGTAAAGCAGCCCGGTATAGACAATTTTTGTCCGTTATCGTAGACACTAGTCGGCTTGCTAGGCATTGGATTAAGGTTACGGTGTGTGGTTGTGTCGTATGCAGATCCGGAAACAGCAATTAGTTGTGCGCACCACCCCCTGCGACCTACCGGTGATTTAGAAAAAAACACACGCAATAATATATAGAGGTGATTTCTGATGCAGTGACCTGAACAATAGAGTATCTGAAAAGCTATTATTTTACAGAGAGAAACATATTCTATCATTCCATCATTTCAGTTTGCAGGTTTTGCTCTATGAATGTATAATATATATGATCATTACTAAGGCAATGAGACAACTGGTGTAATGCCGGATAGTTTTTATGTAGGGAACAAATTCGACCTGTCACCGATGAGGTTTCGCGCGATCTCGCGAAAACAATTTGTTGACACGTGATCATCCAGCTGCACCAGTTTAGCGAAATATCAATACATATCCTTTTTCTGTCAACCATACTTCTTTTCGAGCGTGAGTAGACGCAATATGATTGCAATACAATTTATTTGCCGACACACAACCATACTTTCAACCAATGGCTTTTGCGCTCAGAGTACATTTTATACAGGCCAATCTGATGTAATTGCAATATTGCTGGCTCTCTCAGGAAACAAAATGACTTTATCAGAACCTTTTTGACGTAAATGACGTAAACATTCATTCAATATAAATATTAAAGATATATTTTCATGGTTTTGGGTTTGCAAAATTGCAATAATCATATTCTATTGTTAAGGCAGCAATCCTTCTGCTTTCCTGTCTGTATAATTATATTCAAGACAGGAAGACACTCAAGTGATCAACAGCATGAGCATCGATCCACGCGTCTGAGATACGATCACACGGATGGACAAAGTCAGCGAGCTTTACCATCCGATCCCATTAGGCGTCTCTTATGAAAATCATAGGTTCCTGAAGACAAGTTTACAATCCGGATATTCACCCATGCTTTTCCAACGAGTATTCTTCCACGGACCATATGCACCAGACCTTATTCATTTTAAACAAGCTTGAAAACTGGACATTATTAAACAAATGTATATGGACCTGAAACAAATACACTCAATACACTCCAAGTCTATAATACTTGAATTCCTGAACTCGAGATCCCCAAAGTTCTGAAAATGGAGAGAATCGCCAGCTGAGGTGACTAAATTTTACCAAGATAAATGCAATAGCTTTTGTTGTTGCAAAATATTTTCACTTGAGACTAGATGTTATACTTCCTTTTCCTCCACAGTTCATACATGTGAAGATCTGGGATAGAATTGATCTTCACTAGCCCATACTTGTCGCACGAGGCGACTAACGGAATAGTGTGGTCGGGCTTGCTGACTTGGTTGGCACGTGTCATCGAATCCCAGTTGCGTGGATTGATGCTCATGCTGTTGATCACTGGATTGCCTGGTCCAGACTCGATTACTTGCAGACCGCCGCCATATAGCTGGCATATTGCTGAGTGTGGCGTAAAACATGAAACCGAACTGACAGTTTATAATATTAACACCTTAACCCTCCAGAGGCGTGTGGCCATGTATATCCATGCCAAGCGTTTATAAAACAAATAGCAGTAAGGGTTAAGAGTGGTAACTCATTGCAAAATCTCAAACGCCAGAATGCATGGAGAATTCGTCATTACGTAATTGAGATCCTGCAACCAGCTCGTACATTACGTACAAATTCCAATTGACATCATTGGCGCTGAGAGTTACCGAGCCTTGTCCTGCCTCTCAGGTCACATTGTCCACACCTCATCCAGCATCCAGGCTGCAGGGGAATGCTGCAAGTTGTCTGAAAAAACACAGGTTGTTTTACTAGCTTGATCACGTGACACGATGCTTGTTTCACGGTAGGGGAAGCTCTAATTGTATTGGTCCAGACAACATGAAGAGAAACAGGAATTGTTCAGGTCTTCTGGCATGGGGTATTTGTTTTATTCGCTCAAACGATATGACAACAACAATCTGATACTGCTTCAGGCAGAGGTCATGTTTCGGCCACTAAGGGGGGTGGGGTGGCCCAGCTGATAACGGAGCCCTTATACGTTGAAGAGAGGGACTTGGGAACGCCGAAACGTATGCTCCTGGGGTGGAATTTCGGTTCTGTTTCGGTGTTTTCACATTTTGACGTCATTGTTGCTGATGCATGTCGTTAATGACGTTGCAGTTCGTTGTGCAGAGTGGTTCACCAGAAACCTAAAATTGTGGGTTCGAGTCCCAGTTCACCCGGGGTGCGTTCTGGTTTCTGGCCTCCATAGCTGTGTTTTGGGGTTTCACTGGAGTGATAAAAATTAGAGACCTGCTTGTTTTTTTCTCTCACCGGACGCGCTCCTCTATGACTATAGTCTGTTTCAGTTTAAACAAAAAGAAAAATCAAATATAGTGCGATTTTATATTATCAGTTGACAAGGTAGAATTATGATGAATCGCAGTCTTAATTTCACTTTTTTCAGTTGATATTTTCTTCACAGTAAACTCCATCGTTACGTTTTCACAGTAAACATGGACGTTTGACATTTGTGGGCGTGACACAAAAATGGCTGCATAAAATGTTTTTTTTTTGTTCTCGAGTGGACAAAGGTTGGTCAAAACTTTATATTCCTGTATATTCAACACAGACTGAACCAAATCCTGGTCCAAAACCAATGTGATGTTATAAAGCATTGGTCCGAAAAAGGCTTAATGGTGTGGCAAGCCTCTTTGTCAAACCAGTGTAATGGTAATAAGTGCCAATGTTCCCAAAATCTTTAATGGTAACTAACAAGAGTAATGATACCAATTCTGTCTCAAAGCAGTGTTATGGTAACAAGAATCAGCCCCAGCCCAGTTTGCTAGATAACAAGCCACGGTTCCAAATAAATGTAACGGCACAAAATCTTGCTCCCAGACTGTTGAAATGTTCAGAAACTTCCTTCCCGAACCAATACAGAATGAAAGAGCGTCGGCCCCAATCTAATCGACACGCCTTGCCGTGTTCTTGTCTATAGATAGCATGTTTCATTGTGTCACACTAGCAGACATGCGACAAGTCTATCCGCCTTCACAGAACCTATGTAATCAGTCATGTCCAAACCAGCTTTAGTTTGTCAAATGTCACAATGAACGATATTATCACAATTACATGCCTCTCTTCATGGGAGAGTTGGACAACCAGATAGAGACTGTCCGTGTGATGTCGTGATGTTTGATGACGCCCAGCGTATGTGCCATGGAAGACATCGTCTATGTTTGTAGCGTCACGTAAAGCGATTTTCTCCAAGCTGCCATGGATAATAACCGGTCTATCATTTTATCATATATTGCATCGTTTTTGTATCGGGCCAGTGCCAAGATTGGTGTATCGACCATGCTTGTTCATGTCTATTTCGGTTTCCTAATGCTAAGACATTATTAGGTAGTATAAACTAGGTGCTTCTAGACAATCAGCTACGTCACGTTCATCACAAACAATGGCAAAACTCGAAATCCGCACAATACATCGTTTGTCTCGAAATACTGATTATTCGATACCTTTAGGAACGTCCACATAACACTTGAGAACCCAGTAAGTGTTAAGATTTACTGCTGTATAAAGTTTCGTTATTATTATAATGACTTGGAGTTATTTATGTCAGCTAATATCCTACTTTTGGTACTGATGGCAATGTTATGGCTGCTGTTCATGTTAAAAACGACAATGTTGTTTTGATGACAACGATGACGTTGTTGTTGATGACAGTGATGACACGACTTCAGTGAGCGAGTCAGTTAGTGAGTGAATGAATGTTAAATGGATCCTGGCAGTTAAGGGGCGAATACTCTACACAGGAATTTTGTTCAACGCCGGGAAAAATGCTTTTTCATTATCATTTGTAACTGTCCGATTTGATGCAAGACGCATATGTAGCCACGAGTACGGGTTTGGATCTAACAAAGAATCATAATCAGAGCAAAACATGGATTCGAACACATCATCAGATCCACCACAACACATGATTGCTATTCAGAGCCCCCGACGGTTTTCGTTGTTTTAAAAAGTTGCGACTTCATATATTCGCTGGCGTCTTCCCAAAGAAGAAAATAATAGCTTCTCTGAACGTACTCTTGTAGCAACTGCCAAATCAATGTGCCGTTCCCACCACGTCGCTCCTTCGTCTTGCTGCCGGGAACGAGGTCACGGATGCCGCAGAAACATTAAGAGGATTTACTCAAATTTTTGTCCGAAGAGGATTACTTATATAGAGGTCGGGATAATTACCTTCAGGTCCGAGACCTGACGGGATGTGCCGAGGTGTGCTGAATGTAACTCCAGTCTTGTGTAGCTCGGTGCGACTAAATCTGAGCTCATACACAACCTGAAGGCCAGAGTACATTTGACGAGGGTTTAATTTACTATTTACCAGTCCATGATTGGATTTAAGTGTATTTTGAACCAGAATACCGTTGTAAGGAGCTTACCTGAATGTAGTCTGGCTCGTTAATGGAATTGGCGAAAAATGATGAGATTGGTTACTTTGGCAAGTTCGTGGGATGAGGTTTGAGATGCGAGGTTAACTTGGTCTGAATCGTTGTGAGCTAGACATACCCGTGGGACTCACCTAACGGATAAACCACACCTGTAACACTGGAATACCTTAAAGACATACCTGTCCTAGGTGGGCGAACTGTCTGGTAAGAAAAACGTGCCTGGATCCAAGGTGCAAAAACCTTGGAGCTAACACTAGTTGATGGCTCTTTCAGAGTCGCCACAACCCCTAGTGTGGAGCGTCCGAAATGGCCACAGGCAATCTAGCCCTTGACTGGTGAAAATTCAGTAGATATCAATAGCCTCTGGCCCGACTGGCTAGTGAATTTCCACGGAGGTCATTTGTAAATATATATATAAATTTGTATGTATATATATCTCTTGGCCTGAAAATATGTTCATCATATCAACAGCTTAATGATGAAATCCGTGTCGACATTCAAATTTCGGGCAAGTGAATTATTTTGTGGGCTTGTAACTTTCATGCTGGTATTTAACTAATGCACTGAATTGATGAGAAGCCTTGTCAAAGTAGGATATGTCAGATTTGGGCGGATTCCGGTCTGGCCATTTTGGATTGGCCTACAAGCAACTCCTCCCCTACAACCCTATCAGCCACCCCAGAAGATTAATTGTGACTCTGGTGACTAGTCCAGTAGGTATCCGTGTCTGGACATAAGACTAAAACAGCAAAGCAGACAGCACATCAACCCTCTCAGACCACCAGCAAAGGTTCCCTGGCCGTCCAATTCAGTATGACGAAGTCCAACTCCTCTGAACCAAATCTCAGAGGGTATTGAAATCTGTCGTGGTCAACTGCGATCAATGGTCCACATCAAGTCTGAAGATCTAATCAAGCAATAGAAATGTTCAATTAGTAACCAATCAGTCTGTTTCATCCCTTTAATCCTTACGCTGACTTTAATCCGACGCCAACGCCTCTGTGTGCTATTTGTCATTCTGACTGTGCTTCTGGCTTCATCCAGTTATCTGTGTACTTCTTGTAATGTGTGACCTGTTGTTGTTACCATGAAATTGATGCTTATCGCAGCATTACATGCATAAATTTCTCTCATCAGTTGGTTGAGGTCACACCAACTGGATAAGGGTGTGTGAATCTACAAAAAATATTGCTGAATGCGATAAACCTGAACCGGTATTCTTACTTATTTATAGTATTCCCAGAAATTATTGAGAATCATGTTGCGTCATGTAACTCATTACGTTTATTAACTTCTGGCGTTTTACTTACATAAACATGTTAAAACATCATCCTTTTACAGTCTCAGTCTTTTTTTAGTACTTTGTTAGACCTCCTCGCTCAGCAATGCATGCCTGAATACGCCTAGGCACACTACTCATCAAAGTTTGTAGGTAATCGTGTGACAGGGTATCCCAATATTGGACCACCTCGGCCTTCATATCTTCAATATTTCTCAGTCCCTTTTGGTTTATTCTGTCCTTCATGACTCCCCACACATTGTCAATTGGGTTTAGGTCTGGGCTGTAACTGGGCCAGTCTAAAACTTGAACATTTTCGCCCGACAACCACTGTTTTGTGTATCATGCTGGAAAATCCAATCATCTTCATACAATGTTTGTGCTGTCGGAAGAAGGTGACCATTTAGAATGTCAAGGTATCTTTCTTTTGTCAAGTTTCCCGTGAAAACAGACAATGGCGTCACTCCGCGAGCCGATATGCCACCCCACATATGAAACTTCGGGCTATGTTTTGGTCGCTGGTAGATAGGTTTGACAGTATCTTTGGTCAAAATTTTCACACAATTAGGGAAAAGCCAAACAGAACTTTCATCCGAAAAGAAAACATTATCCCAATTTTGATTTTCATGAGCCCGACACCAGTTTAAACGTTTTTCCTTTTGTGCATCTTTCATCAACGGCGAGGGAATTCCACGTTTTTTCACCCAATTAAGTCTCTGTAATTCCTGCCTAACTGTTTCATTGCATACCTGAGGACTTCCTCTGCTAAACATTTCATTTCTGATGTTCTCAACACTTTTCAATTTGCCCCTACTCACAATCTGCCCAAGTCTTCGGCGATCCACAACACTGAATTTCCTAGGCCGACCTGCCCCTGCTTTGTGCTCTATCCCGGTTCCTGTTTGAATATTCTTCAAAGTTCTGTATACTGTAGACAGAGGAATACCATGTCTACAAGCTAACACTTTAGCATCAGCCCCACCCCTTTCAAAATCATCTAGAATGAGCTTTCTTTTCTCTCTTGCTGTAAATTCTGCCATGTCAACACAGGAAGCCGTCTGCTCAGACAAGGGAGATAACTCTTGACGTAATGAGCTGCCTTCTAAGCCTTCAAGAGTTGTCTCCCTTATTTAGTATGCTTAGTGCATAGTGAAAGCCTTTTTTCCAATCTTAGCATCATTAGAAAAAAAACAAAGATTTTCTCAATAATTTCTGGGAACACTGTATCACCTTCACGAATGTCAGTTATGCGTTGTCATATTAACCGTGTTACATATATGGTTGAATTAGGCATATTACCTGTGTTACGTGAGTTTAAATATTATCTGTGTTACGTGCACGTGAGTTTATGCATAACCTGTGTTACGTGAGTTCAAATATTACCTGTGTTACGTGAGTATATATTATTTGAGTTACATAAATTCAAATATTACCAGTATTACGTCAGTTCAAATATTACCTGTGTTACGTGAGTATATATTATCTGAGTTATATAAATTCAAATATTACCAGTATTACGTCAGTTAAAATACGTGTACAGTCCACATGAGTCTGTGTAAAGACGATGGTAGTGTTTGTAACAAGAGGGTTTGGGAGGAGGACCCTTATTGCAGGTAAGGTTTGCTTTGCGCCGGTCAAATTGTAGCAAGATGGCTGAGTGAGATATCTTACTTCCAGCTTCTATTATGAATGTTTTTCGATAGGATATACCCTTGTCCCACCTAAGTTACTTGAATATTTCTTTTTTCACCAGATTCATCTGGAATCCATAGGCATCTGTCAACAGGTTTTTATCATGATTTAAAAGTTTTCGTGAAAAACACTCCCCCCGAGGTATCAAAGTCTCTAACAGTATAGACACAAAAACTGTATGAAGAGATCCTGCATAAGGAATGAACTCGTTCCTTATTTTATGCCATTCTGTATCGATGTTTTGCAGCAGCCATCTATTGAACAGGCGGATTTCAGACAAGGTCGTTATGTGGCAGAGTTACTGTTAAAACTTACATCTTTGTTGGGGACTCTTCTGCGATTATTTTCAGCTCAATAAGTACATGTATATAATTAAGATGTGGTCATATCCAGTCAAAAGGGACGACCTTCGTAAAGTAGAGATGCAGTTGAATAACGAACTTGTATGACCTTTGTGAACATTTGAAGGTTGATTTGAATGAGTGAGTGAAATGTCTTTAGTGTCATAAATGGGTCAATGTTCCCACTGCTGTTGTCTTAAATTCTCACCGCTATATCTTTTTCTTCACCTCTGTTTAGTCTATATTTTCATGTCATGTTCATTTATTAATATTCTAACAAATGTGTCTGTGTTTTAACCGCTGATGTCTATATTCTGGTGACCGGAATGTCCTTATTCTCGCAACTTCTGTGTCATTATTCTTATAATTGTGTCTATATTCTCGACACTCCTATGACTATATTCAAATCATTGTTGTGTCTGTATTCTCACCACTGTTGTGTCTATATTCTCACCACCGTTGTGTCTATATTGTCACCTTTGTTGCGTCTATATTTCCATGACTATTGTGTCTTGATTTTCGCAAATACTGTTTCATTATTCTCGCAACTATTGTGTCCATATACAAGTAGATGTGCCTATATTCTTACCTCTGCCGTAGTTATATTCTCACTTCTGTTGTGTCTATATTCTCACTGCTGTTCAGTATATATTAACAAATATTTATCACTCTTCACACCGCCGTTGTATCCCTGTTCCTGTAAATGCGCCTGTGTTTTCAATACTGAGTCTTTATTCCCACAACTGCTGTGTCTGTGTACCTACATTCTCTCCATAAAATGTATTAGACGCATGTGTATTCCCATCACTGAGGTCTTTGTTCAGGGCGATGACCCAACCGGTTCGGGGACGATTTGCATCACAACCAACTGGATTCTCAACAGATATTATCCAAACCACTTCTACAGCATCAAACACTACAATTTCATCGTCAGCGTATACACGTGCACAATAACACAATAACACAGTAACGCAATAATCCTATTACTAAAACCGCAGACGAAAACAGATCACGGACGTGTTCCCAATGAAATATGCTCTTTCCCAACTAACTCGCCCGGAGTTTAAACAGATGCTCCTGGTGAAGACGTTAGGTTGCATCACTGGAAGGGATGGAGGATGCACGGCGAAAGAAGGCGATGCATCACCGTCGGTCATGTTTCAAAGTCCGTCCTGTGTTCCCCCAATGCATCTGTGCTTGGACATTCTAACTTTGTGATTGGCTGGTTTCTTGTTTTAACGCCGCACTCAGCAATATTCAAGCTGTATGGCCGTTGCCTTTAAACAATCCAATGATCGACAGCATAAGCATCGATATACACAGTTGGGATACGATGACATGTCATCGACACCAGGTAACCAACCGGCGCACGTGTCGCTGTCTGTATCTTTGTGTTTGCCAGTCTGCCCCTTTCTCTGTGGCTGTCTGTCTCTCCCTGTCATCGTCTCTGTCTTTATCTCTCTCTGATCTGTCTCTCCCTCCCTGTCTTTATCTCTAAGTCTTTTCAAGGAGACCCTGCACACGATGAATCATCCATGTAGATCTTCAGTGCCATACTACATGTCATCGTTATACACAGAAGCACTCAGTATGATAACCCTGATACTGTGACACTAACATCACTATTAAATCTAAATCGCACATGGAAGGTTATTTTTCAACAATGTCCGTGTCAGTGGGAAGTAATGGAGACATTACATCATCAATAAAACCCAAATGTGTTTTATTCGGTTTGAAGAATCAATCATAAGGAGAAATGTGATGTTATTTCCACTCTTTACGTGCTGAATGGCGTGAAGTCATAAATATTTCGCTATCTGTTATTGATTTTATGCACAATTGCCTCCAAGTGCGTCTGTTTAACATTGACATCTGATCGTGATCATCGTGTGTGGTTTGGAGTGGAGAAAAACAGCACAGACAACCATCCAGTAGGTCCAGGTATAAAGTTGGAATTGAAAATAACTAGTAATTGGATAGTGTTCCCGGATGGTGGATGGACGTGTTTCTTGACAGGCCAGGGAGGAGTTTGGTGGCAGGGCAGGGCAGTCGCGCTGTGGGATGGATGGTGGATGAACCTTTTTTGGTGGCAGGGCAGGGCAGGGCAGGGCAGGGCAGGGCAGGGCAGGGCAGGGCAGGGCAGGGCAGGGCAGGGCAGGGCAGGGCAGGGCAGGGCAGGGGAATATGCATGTACGGTTTTGGATACCAGGGCAAGAGTGGACTGAAGAGGGGGGCAGCTATAATTCTATTTATCCTATTTATGTTCCATTCTATTTCGTTGTAACAATACATATATGATATCAAGCATGAAAATGAATTGGAATTTCGAAAATAAATATCAAATTAGAAGACACTGAAGTCAAACTCCGCTGATGTTCGCATTTCCCATAACAAATGTATAACGGAATCAGATATCGATGTCGCTTTCTCCCGGAAATATTGAAACTTCAGTAATCAGGTCCACACAATGTGACTTTATCACACTCAGATTGTTGACTCAGATATGGGCGCTCTAACCGCCTCGCATCTCAGGTCGCCAAACCAACACGGTCAAATGATGCATGTGGGCTCACAGTTTCCCAAATACTCCCAAATTGAGTAATATGGACGCCATAACCAATCGTCACGCGTCCCCAGCGGCGTTTAGTCCGTCCTCAAATTAACCTGCACGGGAGCAGCAATGCAGTAACTCAATTGTCATCGTTTGCCAACACATCAATTCTTCACACGAGACGATTAGTATTAGACATTCCTGGCTACGAACCAGTCAGGTATATGGCTGATGCTACTAGATCTCGCTGCTGGTCGGAAGTGCGATTTAACGTTTTAGTTCACAGTCGAATATTTGCAGGGGAGATTTTGACGTAAAAAGGCCGTTGAGTGTAAATTGTAAGATGAATGCTGCTGGGACAGGCATACATTGGTCATCAGGGATGATTTACTGACATTCTTCATTATTGCTATAGCTGGATGTTGTAGAGTCCGAGCCGGAGAAACTAGTGATCGATAGTGTAAGCATCGATCCATAGCACTCCTAGTGAGAAATTATTGTCAAGCTTTCAATTTGTTTTTGCATCTCTTGTGCATCATATGAATATTGCCATCAAAACAGGCACAAGTTTTTTGAAAGATATATTTGTTGCAAATATATCGTGTCAATTTCTAAATTGAAAAATGCCATTTTATTCCAGAAATCTGTACGGAAAAGAATAAAGTGTAAACTGGTTTTCCAAATAGACAGACATTTCTGCAAAGAAGTAACCGCTGTACCAGAAGACAAGTCAAGCACCAGTGATGCCAAGTCTTCACAACAGGTTTCGACTGGACCCGTGAAGATTAGCTTTAGAACTGGTCTGTAGCAGCCTATCGATGTCATTAGACGACCGACGGTAATGGATGTTCGCTGACCTGACACATGTCATCGTATCCCAGCTGCGTAGATAGATGCTCATGCTGTTGACCACTGAATTGATCAGACCATACTCCAAACCAGTTCCATACCTCATCCATATGGCTGGAATATTGGTGAGTGGCGCATTAAACAAGATAACAACCCAAATCGGCTCAAAGGGTGTAACATCAAGTGGGTGGAATTTTGGAAGGGCTTTTTGTCTCAGCAGCATTAATCTTACAATTTACACCACCCAAGAACCGTTTTACGTCAAAATCCCTCTATAAATAATCCACTATGAACTAACACGTTAAGTCGCACATCCGTCCAGCAGCGAGATCTAGTAGCATCGCCATATTAGAATCTACATGTAGTCCTAAACAGTCTGTCAGCAACCCCACACTGTCAGCTACTTCTGCTATACAGTTTGTCTGCCGACCAAACTCTAACCAGTGTGTTAGATGTTGTATAGTATTGTAATAGGTTTACCTTATATCTGTTAGCATTCTGTAGAGGCAGGGGTGTACAAATTACGACATAAAGAGTGGGCGTCAAGTGAAGTGGGAATCTGTAGGGGACTCTGGAAGCCTCTAGAGGACTCTGGAAGTCTGTCGAGGACTCTGGAAGTCTGTTGAGGACTCTAGGAGCCAGTAGAGGATTCTGGAAGCCTGTCAAAGACTCTGGAAGTTTGGTGAGGACTCTGGAAGTCTGTCAAGGACACACACCTGTGCCTGAGTATTACACCTGAGCAACGCTTTTCCATGTAGATATAAACTGGTGCATGGACATGCCTCTGCTGTCTCTTATCACATCAGCACTCAGCAATATTCCAGCTATATGGGTGAGTTATGGAAACGGTTTGGAGTATCGTCTGAACAATTCAGTGATCAACAGCATGAGCATCTATCTGGGATACGATGACTTGTGTCAGGTCAGTGAACACCCGATACCGTTGGTCGTCTAATGACAACGATAGGCTGCTACAGACCAGGTCTAAAGCTGATCTTCACGGGTGCAGTCGAATCCTGTTTTGAATACTAGGCCTCATTGGTGCTTGACTTGTCTTCTGGTACTTTACTCCTTTACGGAAAAGTCTGTCTATTTGGAAAAAAACAGTTTAGTTGTAATGCAAATGTAAAATGAGAAACATATTACACTTTATTCTTTTCCGTACAGATTTCTGGAGTAAAATAGCATTTTTCAATTTAGAAATTGACACGATATATTTGAAACAAATATATCTTTCAAAAAACCTGTGCCTGTTTTGATGGCAATATTCAGAGGATTGCCAAGAGATGCAAAAACATATTGAACGCTTGACAATAATTTCTCACTAGGAGTGTTATAGATCGATGCTTACACTATCAATCACTAGTTTCTCCGGCTCGGACTCTACAACATGCAGCTATAGCAATAATGAAGAATGTCAGTAAATCATCCCTGATGACCAATGTATGCCTGTCCCAGCAGCATTCATCTTACAATTTACACTCAACGGCCTTTTTACGTCAAAATCTCCCCTGCAAATATTCGACTGTGAACTAAAACGTTAAATCGCACTTCCGACCAGCAGCGAGATCTAGTAGCATCAGTCATATACCTGACTGGTTCGTGGCCAGGAATGTCTAATACTAATCGTCTCGTGTGAAGAATTGATGTGTTGGCAAACGATGACAACTGAGTTACTGCATTGCTGCTCCCGTGCAGGTTAATTTGAGGACGGACTAAACGCCGCTGGGGACGCGTGACGATTGGTTATGGCGTCCATATTACTCAATTTGGGAGTATTTGGGAAACTGTGAGCCCACATGCATCATTTGACCGTGTTGATTTGGCGACCTGAGATGCGTCGATGTCTGAGTGTGATAAAGTCACATAGTGTGGACAAGATTACTTCGGTCTATTACTGAACTTTCATTATTTCTGGGTGAATGCGATATCGATAGGTGGTTCAGTTATACATTTGTTATGGGAAACGCGAATATCACCCGAGTTTGACTTCAGTGGATTCTATTTTGATATTTCTTCTCATAATTCCAATTTAGTTTCATGCTTGAAATGACACCATAGATGTATTGTTACGACGTAATAGAATGAAAACATAAATAAGATAAACAGAATTAAAGTCATCCCTTGAGCTGACTCCTGTAATCGTTCATACACAATCCGATGCCCTGCTTTGCCCAGCCACCAGAAACTGCTTATCCAACATTCCATCTCATTCTACCCATCCCAACCCCCACCCCATTCCACTCCCGGACTGCCCTGCCACCACATGAAACCGATCAATGCCCTGCAACGAAACTCAACCATCCACCATCCCAATCCGTTCCCACCCTCGACTGTCCAGCATCAAAACCCATCCATGCCAACACAATTTGGTTATTCACCACCCAGCCCCGCCAATTACCATTTCATCTATAACCCCCACCCTGCCCTGAAACTGCCCATCCACCATCCGGTCACACAGAATCCCTGAGAAGACCAGCAAACAAATCCCCACCCTGCCCTGCCCTGCTCTCCTCTGCCCAGCCCTGCCCTGCCACCAAACCCACCCCTACCCCGCCACGAAAGCCGACCATCAACCATCCCATCCTATCCCACCTCGCGACTGCCCTGCCACCAAACCCATCCCTGCCCCGCCAAGAAACACGTCCATCCACCATCCGGGAACACTATCCAATTACTAGTTACTTTTAATTCCAGTTTTTATCCCCACCCACTGGATGATTGTCTGTGCTGTGTTTCTCCACTCCAAACCACACACGATGATCACTATCAAATGCCAATGTAAAACAGACGCACTTGGAGGCAATTGTGCATAAAATCAATAACAGAAATATTTATGACTTCACGCCATTCAGCACGTAAAGAGTGGAAATAACATCACATTTCTCCTTATGATTGATTCTTCAAACCGAATAAAACACATTTGGGTTTTATTGATGATGTAATGTCTCCATTACTTCCCACTGACACGGACATTGTTGAAAAATAACCTTCCATGTGCGATTTAGATTTAATAGTGATGTTAGTGTCACAGTATCAGGGTTATCATACTGAGTGCTTCTGTGTATAACGATGACATGTAGTATGGCACCGAAGATCTACATGGATGATTCATCGTGTGCAAGGTCTCCTTGAAAAGCGTGAGAGAGACAGAAAGAGACAAAGGTAGAGAGGGAGAGATGGGTATAGACAGAGAAATAGACCGAGACAATGACTGGTAGAGATATAGACAGTTAGGCAGAGCCAATGACACGAGGAGATAGAGAGAGGAACAGAGCGACATAAAGTGAGGGACAGGCATGCAGAGACAGACAGACAGTGAGCGAGTTTTGTTTTACGCCGCTTTTAACAATATTCCAGCAATATGACGGGGACACCAGAATGGACCAGAGATAGACTGTTCAGAGAGACAGGCAGAGGCAATGACAGGGAGAGATGAACAGAGAAGGTAAGACTGAGAAATACTGAGCGGAAGACAGCAGGAGCAAACAGATAGAATAACAGTGGGATAACAGGGAGCACTCAGGCACAAAGAGCGAGCAAAGCGACAACGGAAGAGCGAGAGAGACAGAGAGAGACAGAGAGACAGAGGCAGAGAGACAGAGAATAAAGAGTGAGAGCAAGAGTTTTTTCTCATAATTCTGATGTAGGCTCCCTAATATTGTTCATGTGTTCTTTTCTCTCAAAGATATGTCAAGGTAGCCTGTACATAATCGATCATGGACTAACAATCCAGTGATTGATACTGCTAACAACGATCAACGCGTCCGGGACAACACGCAATTAACCAGGTCACCATCCCACTACTTCAGTCGCCTCATTAGGGGGTGGTGGGATGGCCTAGTGGTTGCAGCGTTCACACGTTACGTCGAACACCGGGTTCGATTCCTCACATGGGTACTATGTGGACTCCCATTTCTGGTGTCCCCGCCGTGATGTTGCCGGAATATTGCTGAAAGCGGTTTAAAACCATACCTAGTCACTCACCTCTTTAGACCAGCAAAAGCTGTTTGCGACCAGTTTAAACCAAGAATCACCAGGGCCCCGTTTCACAAAGCTCTCGTTAGCCTAAGATCGCGTACCTTTTCTCGTAGCATCCGTAGCTCCTGTGTTACAGTATAGGAGGCACAATGGCCACGAGAAAACTTACGAGATCTTAGGCCACGAGAGCTTTGTGAAACGGGGCCCTGGCTGACAATAGGACTCGTGACAAAGATCCCGGATCTACGTACCCTACCGATGTTCGCTTACAGTAGGGACTGAGTGTCGAATTTGATAAACCAAATATATAACCGCCGATACTACGACACTGCCCACAGACATAAGCTTTGCACTTAATACTCAGGACATTGGATTCTTCATCCACTAGTGTCATTCATCGCTTTACATTGTTGCAGACTCGTAACGGTCAGGGCAAGAATTTGTTTTCAGCAACAACGCACGTTGTTTATGAAGTTATTCCAACAAATACGTTTTAAGAATTCAGTTCAACGACGGCTACAACTAAAACTACTATTGCTGCTGCTAGGACTACTACTCCTCGTCCTCCTCCTCCTCCTTGTGTGGTCCAGATTCTATTTTTCACAGAAGATATTTTACGGAACGCGGCGTTAAACAACATATCAATCATGTACTGATTTGCAATATACAAGTGCAATAGGTCAAACAGGACGAACTTTGAAACCGGGCCCACTCTGATGCATCGTCTCGTTCCATCCTCCATCCGCCATATGATGCAGCATCCTGCATTCCCATGGAGTATCTGTCTAAACTCCGAGCGAGTTATTTGGGAAAGTGCATATTTTATTGAAAACACGTCCGTGGTCTGTTTTCGTCTGCGGTTTTTTGGTGATAGGATTGTGTTACTGTGTTAATGTGTTATTGTGCACTTGTGTACGCTGACAATGAAATTGCAGTGTTTGATGCAGTAGACGTGGTTTGGATAATGTCTGTTGAGAATCCAGTTGGTTGTGATGCAAATCGTCCCGAATTGGTCATTGCCCTGAACAAACAGATGAGAATACATACACGTCCGTTAGAATTTATGTACAACAGGGGAGAGAATGTAGACACAACGGTGGAGAGAATATGGACCCAAAAGCCGTGAGAATACAGACATGGAAATATATACATGAAGGTGGTGTGAAGAGAGACACAATTATATTCCCAGCTCCAGTATGTGAGAAGCTATTTTCCGTTTCCTCGCTGTGATGTTACAGGATTATTGATAAAAACGGCGTAAATTCTCATTCATTCACACTAATTTTCAGAAATGATTCCAAGGACATGTTATAGGCTGTGATAATTACCCCAAACAAACCATGTCGCATTATGTCACTGTGTCCGCTATGTAACGGTGTTTCTGCTGCGTAAGCTGAACGCGTGAGTCAGATAATTTATCTGCTCACCGGAAACATTAGATGATTAGACAGAAGGCCATGAGCCGACCAAATGGAATATGCCACGAATTTGACGGAACACTTGCCTGCATTGCCTGCTTCAAGCACAACCGTGACACCGTGGCATCTAATCGAACGTGCCTGGAATTCACCCACCATGTTTCTTTTCGGAGACGGTATGGAATTGACAGGAATTTGTCTAGCTGTCTTTTCGGTTATGAATGTGACTGTATCTTTTTGTACACAGAATTTCAATTTCCTCGTCAACTGGTAATAACTGTATATGTAGCGGAAAGAGTGCAAGGCGGCAACTTTGTAGTAGCACCATTGAAACCTTGATCTAAAACACATAATTTAAATAAGCCTTAGACCGTATATTTCACACACGCAAAAGTCTCACAAGTAATTTGATTTTAGTTTGAAGGCGCTCCGTTATTTCGTACTCAGCTGATGAACAGTCTGAAAAGCAGATTCGAAATTCGTCGACCTTGAGCATGAAATGATGGAGCAAATGTTCTGACAGAGACCCAGGACGAACTGGCTGTAATGCTTCGACAGAGAACCGGTGCTGTGCGAACTGGCTGTAATACCTCGACAGAGAACCGGTGCTGTGCGAACTGGCTGTAATAACTTGACAGAGAACCAGAGCGGTGCGAACTGGCTATAATAACATGACAGAGAACCAGTGCGAACTGGCTGTAATACCTCGACAGATAACCAGTGCTGTGCGAACTGGCTGTAATAACTTGACAGAGAACCAGTGCTGTGCCAACGGACTGTATTAACTTGACAGAGAACCAGTGCCGTCCGAACTGGCTGGACACCGGAACAAACTGGTCGTAATAACGTCACAGAGAAACGGGCTGAGCATGTGTATCCGTAACATATCTAGCTGTCCACCTGTAACATCTGATAGAGATATTTCAAGTCAGCAAACACACACACAGACGGCATACAACGGCATGATGCTAACTGAAAATGTACGGACTTTAATAATGATATAATTGCACACTTTGAAAGCCAGAGTGTTAGAAACAAAGCAAAGACACAAAGCCTTCAGCCACCAGTCTCCAGCCTCCTGTCTTCAGTATACAGCCTCGAGTTCTAGTCTCCTGCCTCCACACTCAAGCTTCCACTCTCCTGAATCCTCCTGTCTCAGCTTCCAGTCTCCAGCACCCACACTTCAATGTCTTGCCTTCAGTCTCCAGCCCCCACACTTCAGTCTCCAGACTCCAGCTTCTAGCCTTCAGTCCCCACACTTCAGTCTCCAGACGCCAGCTTCCAGTCTCCAGCCTCCAGTCTCTAGCCCTCACACTTCAGTCTCCAGACTCCAGCTTCCAGTCGCCATTCTCATGACTCCAGTCTCCAGCTTCCACTCTTCAGTCTCCAGCAGTTGCTATAATTACCCGGCATGTCAATAGTTTATATACCTTCTGCAACGAATAAAAATATTATTTTTAAGCCAACCATTAGTTTTGATGACCTTCTTATGTCGATTGTTCATTTTACCAAAGTAGCAATCTATGACATCACCATTTGACACAAAACATAATCACCATTAACACAGATTTCAAACAAAAGTTAGCGGAAACATTTTCCAGAGGTGCTATCATGAAATCAAAAGACTAGATGGAGTCCTTTGAATAATGTGATGTTGGCGACAACGTTGTAACTGATAAAAAGGAATTGTTTTTGCCTACTGCTATCAAATAATACTAGATGGTATAAGGTCCAGAAGGGGTTTTTACACATACAGACATGACACTTTTACGTAAGTGACATGACTACATGGGTGAGTGGATTGACACACATTTAGGGGAAGCCATCATAAAAGCGTAGGGAAGCCATCGTCTTATAGCGAGGAATATCAGTACACAGACAATGCCATATACACCCGGGCCAATTTACAGTTATCTGACATTTTGTGCTGGCGATTAGGCCTGACTCTAAGAGTGTGGGTTCGAATCTCGGATGGGACTCAACCCAAAGCACTAGAATCTGTACTTTACTACTTGAGTATGACGTTAACGCCGCTTTTAGCCATATTCCAGAAATATGACGGCGGGGGACACCAGAACCGGGCTTCATACACTGTACCCATGTGGGAATCGAACCAAGGCCTTCGGCGTGACGAGTCGGCACTTTGGCCACTAAGCTATCAATAACATTAGCGACTCAGCGAAGTGATGTTTTGCCAATGATGAATGTGATGGTGGGTGCTGGTTAGGAGTAATACAGGACTGATACTGCCACAACATTGAAGCATTCACAAGATTTGTGATCTCCAACACCACCCAGTGCGTCTAGACTCCTCAAAGACAGGTGATGAAGCTCATTAACACCTGTTCCCTTCCATGCCAGACTCTGGAGTTACACCACAGAGAACTGATTACCTTAAGTTGTTACAGGTCTCTAATCAGCAGCTGAACAAAACACGTCGGCTTTATTAACAAGAGCGCTAATAAGAGACAAGATGTCAGGACTACACGCTCACCTGTATCCAGGTGAACACAGGTATGGTAATTAGAGAGCCGTGTTCGATATTACAGGTGAGAAACCCAGAACAAATCGATGTTTCATATACACATGGTCTCGATGTGATATTCAAAGTAAAAGATGCGATGCGGGGGATATAACCGCGTTGAAGACATATAGTGAGGGGAAAAATAAGGAATCACATGAAAGCATAAACGTCTCCTTAAATGTTTCCAGGTTTCTTCACAAGTCATGCGATACCCAGCTTGTGAAGAAACCTTGGAAAACAATAAAGTAACATTTGTCCTTTCATATGATCCCTTACTTTTTTCCCTCAGTATATTTTCTGACATCGTTTGGTCATAGCACCCATATGGGAAAACGAGTGTGACGTCTTCGGCGTGACGGCCCAACGCCTCAGCCATTTATGAGAGTCTTTAAGCGAGATAAAACTGGTAATTGCGGGGAACGAAATTTGATGGTGAAGAGGTTCGGTCGATATTGATTGTGAAAATGACGAGGCAATTTTGTTGGTAAGTATGGGTATTGAGTGGCCACAATGGGTTCCATCTGGAGTCGCATATTCACCTTAGAGAAATCTTGGCTTGTTGTACACAAGGGCATAATGCGCAACGCTATGGCATCTGACGTCATCGTGCAGAATGTTATAGCAGTCAACGATATAGCAAGTAATGTCAACGCACATGTCATGGTAAACAGCAGCATCATATACAACGTCCTTGTATACAACGTCATCGTAGACAAAGTCATCGCAAGCAGCAGCATCGTACACAACGCTACCGTATAGAACGCCACTTCAAACGGGGGGATGAGGAAGCCAAGTGGTTAAGGCGATTCGTCACATGGGTGGAATGTATGATACCCATTTCTGGGCTCCGCCGTGATATTGCAAAATAGTGGCGTAAAACAGAACTCATTCAAAATTGATAACTAGTTAGGGATATTGGTATTTTAGGATTGATATGTTATCAGCGTGTCAATGAAAAAATAGGTCATTATTCATAATTTAAAAATTTGCATATATCCACAACTATTTTTGTTCAGTATATATACAGGCATACATTTGTTAAAGACTGAGAGAGTGAGTGAGTTTAGTTTTACGCCGCACTTAGCAATATTCCAGCTATATGGCGGCGGTCTGTGAATAATCGAGTCTGGACCAGACAATCCAGTGATCAGCAGCATGAGCATCGATCTGCGCAATTGGGAACCGTTGACACGTGTCAATCAAGTCAGCGAGCCTGACCACCCGATCCCGTAAGTCGCCTCTTACGACAAGCATAGTCGCCTTTTATGGCACGCATGGCATGGGTTGCTGAAGGCCTGTTCAACCCCGGACCTCCACAGGCTCATTTGTTAAAGAAATGATAAGCATACGGCTTCACTATACTAGAAAACTGTTATGGAAAATGTATCATTTTACAAATACAATTAACACGTAGCACTAGTGCCTTAAATGATTTTTTATCAGTGTAAACGGATCCAGATACAACAGGGTGTGAAAACTGTCATTAATGATCCTTTTAATATTTTTCAAACTAATTAATACGGACACTAATTACCGTGCCAGATACAAGTTTTGTAAATGTATGTTAATTGATGACGTCACGTGCCCTTATCACGTCACTTAAAGACAATTTAAGCGAGTATGCACAAAAAGAAAAACAACAATGGCGAGCAAAGTAAGTGCCATACGCTTAATTAGTTTTCTTCTCTATTTTGTCATTATAGGCACTGAATGTGAATATGTAGTGTGAATTTATGTGAGAAGGACATTTCAGTTGTGGTATTAACGACCAATTTAAGCAGAATACAATTATCACAGCTTTCTATTTGGGGCAAAATAGAGGCAGGATGTGTATGCCTTACGTGGGGATTGTGTATTTAACGCTGTGCAGGTGTTCCTGTGTATTGACATTAGTGTTCAATCAATGAATGGCCCTCTTTGCAGTATGCACATACACCACGGATGCTAACTCAGCTAGCTGTAATGTATATTGTATTCTTCCCGTAGGGGATTCATAAATATACCACTCATTTTGCGTGGGTGTGTCCGGTTGCGGTGGTTGATTAAAACGAAATTTCTTAACCGTCATAATAAACCTTGAACGTTGAGGCTTCTGAGCTTCTGAGACTTCTGAGCTTCTGGGGCTTCTGATGCTGAGCGTCTTGATCATTCTGGATTAGTGGTTCCTTCTGGTGGCGAAAAATATTCTCCATGGGATAAATGACATCATCATTATTTGCATAATGCTTTTATGTCTATCGTGACCTATTTTACCATGACACCTTCTAATGTGATAAGCATAACCAATTCTGCCACGTCACCAATTATCGTGACAGCCCCTGCACTGATCTCTCCTCGTTCAGGAGCCTGTTCAAGATATACCTCTACAAATTAACTGTTCACCAGTGACTGTATAAATGGTGGTGGGGGCATGGTGGGCGCCAGGCTAGTGATCCAGCGAGGTTTCTGTTTCGGGGTCGAGCCCACCTGTGACAGGGTGTAAAAATCTTCGAGTCAACTTTGTGTGAAGACTCTTTCAGTGTTGTCACAACCCCTAGTGTACATTACACAACCCTGTGCATTTAAAAGAACCCACGAATCCGTTGGTATATATGACCAGATGGTGGCCACACAAACACGTGCATACACCTAGTTGCCGGTTGAGAAACGTGCAGTAAACTTGGACAAAGTGCTGTGATTACGTGTCCCAGTCCACCCAGCTGTCAATTGGGTACCTTGTGAAACGTGCAGTAAACTTGGACAAAGTGCTGTGATTACGTGTCCCAGTCCACCCAGCTGTCAATTGGGTACCTTGTTAGGATGAGAGAGCCACAATAAACTCGGTGGGCCTAGTGGCAGCAAAAACTGTATACTCCCCAGGGAGTTGAGTTTGAAATACGATGTGCTGTTGAGATTGACATCCAGTGAACGAGGGAAAAATACCAGCGCCTTGAGCATACACTAGTGCGTGGATATGTGCGCTATATAAATATCCTATATACGATATCGGAGTACGATGTATGTATGTATGTATGTATGTATGTATGTATGTATGTATGTTTTGTGTACGTGTGTGTGTATGTGTGTGTCTATATATATATATATATATATATATATATATATATATATATATATATATATATATATAGGTGTGTGTGTGTGTGTGTGTGTGTGTGTATATATATATATATCACCGTCTACCACGATCCTTTCTACCAAGACACCGTCTATCGTGACCCTCTCTACCATGACATCGTCTACCGTGACACTTTCGACCATGACACCGTTTATCACGATCCTTTCTACCATGACACCGTCTGTCATGACCCAATATACCATGACACCAGCTGACACTATCCTTTCTACCATAACGCCATCTACCATGACCTTTCCTATCATGACACAGTCTTCCGTGATCCATTCTACTATGACCCCTTCCATCATCACGCTACCTGTCATGTATCATGACAACCTGTATAAAGACGCACTGTGCCATGACACAGTCTATCATGACACCATCTATCGTGACCCATCTATTACAACAGCGTCTGTCATGACACTATCTATCATGACACTAGACATCACGTCATTCGTGACACTACGACTACCCCGTGACGACCCTATACATCACGACCTCATCCATCACAACACAGCTGCTACATATCACGACACCATCTAACACGACCCCGTCTGTCACAACCCCATCACCACGCTATCTACAACGACCTAATCACACCTGTACTAATCACAGCCTATATATCACAACCTTTATATCACAATCCTATATAACAGTCCTGTATATCAAAGCTCCGTATTTCAAGATCTTGTCAAGCACAACCTCTCATTGGGACCTTTTGCCATGCACACCATCTCTACAACGATAGATGACCGTCCAATAAAAAACCACATTGTTTTCATGACCTGAGTCATAGTCTGTCGCCTGGAACCAAACCAATAAATGAGAAGTACGGTTAATGTGATTGGGAATATCTAGATTGCACAAGTGATGGAAGGCCAAAAGCAAGATGTGACTGACGGATCACTGAAAACTGATTCAGTTTCTACCTTAATGACCCCCGCATTGTGTGGTGGATAGGGTTTCTGGTTGTTGTGCAGAAGGTCCGAACAGAAGTGAGTGAGAGAGAGTGGTTCTACAGCGATTATAGCAACATTCCAGCAAGTTAAGAGCGGGGACACCAGAAATGGGCTTCACAGATTGTACACATGTAGGGAAACGAACCCGAGTCTTCGACGTGACGAGCGCGCTTTAGCCACCAGGCTACCGTACCGTTCCTCGAACAGGCCTTAAAGATGGTACTTGTTGTTGCCCTGCCTCGGTTGTCACAGGGATAAAACAGACCCGACGTCGACTGTGTGATCCTTGTCAAAACTTCGGAAAGGTGACTTAGTGGAACGAACTATCAAATTGAAATTTTTCAGCTAGTAGTTTCATCACTGGTAATATATATTATTGCGCGCATGCACGCACACACGCACAGAGAGAGAGAGAGAGAGAGAGAGAGAGAGAGAGAGGAGAGAGAGAGAGAGAAAGAGAGAGAGAGAGCGAGCGAGCGAGAGAGAGAGAGATGAACCCATGTACATCGCTGTCAGAGAAACACATGACAGTAGGGTGTTGCACTTACCAACAATACATTTGTTGAATAAAAACATATGTACAGATCAGATGATGCAATGTTCGCGATTTATTCAATCAATAACAAGAATCTATTTTTGATCCACTCACCTGCGACAGATTGCATTGCGTGTGAGCATCCGGCAGATGTAAGGCCTTGGATAGTCAGGTTCACTTTGACCATATCATATATATTGATATTTCATGCGACTAGATAGCGAGTCTACTCGCCTAAACAAACACTACGGATTGTCTGTAAGTCTACCAGCAGCACGTGTGTTAAGTCTTAGGGACATAGACGTATGAGTGCACAACTCCATCCAGTGTCTACAGCAAGCGGCATCAGCTGTCTCATCAAGCCCACGCCACCTGTTGCATTCAAACCCTGTCACCCGGTCACGTCAGTCCCATGGGGAGACGTCACCGGCATCGTTAGCCACAACACCTCCATCTCTCCCTCATGCCGTTACAGTTAGCATTTATAAGTAGTCCCATCACAATTAATTGTCGCGACATGCGCTCATCAAACAAGGGAGATAACTCTAATCGTCTGAAAGCAGCTGCCCGCTGTCAGATCAATAGCTATATTAATACGGGCAGGGCAACAATGTGAAGTGGCGACTGGGATCGTAGTACTTACTCTAACACAGAGCGGGTGAGAGGTAGGCTTGATGCCTGTCTCACTGTTGGCGGAATGATTGCAACAGCACGCCAACATCCTCTCACTCTCTCGCAGCGTGACGGATAACTTTCTACCATGTGCTTTGACAGTTCTGAAGAGAACACGCGCCAACCGTCTGGTACATTACCTAAGCGCGATATGCGTCGAAAGTTGCATCAACTCTGAATAAGTTGACAGACCGCATCAGGTAAACCGAATATCTCGTACCGAGGAATATTCTTCTGTCATCTGAGACTGAAACTATGTGATGTGATCCGTGTTCTGTGGTCACAGTGGGTTTCCGCACGCAATATGTCCATCCGTGCCCTCATCGACCCACGATCCTTCGTTTGCAGTTGAAACTGTAGCGCAATACAACAAGGTAACGCTTAGCTGGTGGACAATATTACCGTAATACGGCATGTGATTCGCGAACTGAATTAATGAACATCCACAGGTGAAAGAACACTCCGCGGCCCACCTGCCTAGAACACTGCAGCTTCGGTCTTTAATGAAGGATTGATAAGTAAATGTAATTGATAACAAGCCAGCTGGCGCTTCGCGAAACTTCTTTTCCGCTCAGTCTATAAAGGTGGCTGGAGGGAGGAAAACGCAATGGGTTTGTTTTTATGTGAAAGGGCAAAAGCCCTGGGCGATTGGCGGACAGTTGTAGCAGACGGCCATTGATGTGTGTTTAAGCGACGATGGGTCAGGCGACGTCGCCTCGACTAAGGTAGTTAGGGCCGTCCCTGAAAGAGATCGGCAGACAGGAAGCTGCACATGCCTACTAAGGATGTGGTCTGGTCATTGATGAGTGAGGATATACTCAAGTGAGTGACGTCTGCTCATGGTAGCACTGTGTTGAGTGACGTCTGTGTTTCAGTCTCCTAGTTCCTGAAGAAACTGAAGAAACTTCTCGTGTGTGGATTATGTCGAAGCGTCGACCACAATGTTGTGAGGCAGAAGTAGGCATGGTCATGTCGCTTCTGCTCCCTCCAAACACCCTGGAATACCCTTAATGTGGCGTCTACCTTTCCCGCCCATGCACCGGAGGGAGCACACGCCACTATGAAGCACATAGACAAGTCACATGCGATGCTTCTCGAGAACTTACGGATTATATCGGAATATCGCCGAAAGTCCATCGCTGAAAATGCCAGGTAAGTTGCCTAGAATTACTTTCAGTTCGATTACAACACCTGTCTCTATTCATCTCCAATGAATCTCTGGGTGACCCAACATGGGATGGTAGAGGAAGGGGATCTACTTGCTCTTTTGGATGTCCAGTGTAGATATAACAATATACTTTGTCATGGACACCTGACCTCACCTGACCTGACACCTGACATCTTTTCGCGCGGTGCTGTTGACGATATCCTTCAATGTCTCTAGATTGCTAGATGCAGAAGTCCACACTGGTCGTTACTTTTCAACCACAGGCCGATTGTCCTTTGACGTGAGTGACGGGGGAGACGTGTTTTAGAACGATACCTTTCATTCGGGTTTCAGCGTGTCTGTTTAGCACTGAATATGCCCATGGTGGTTTAGGGGTCTAAAGGCAAATGCCATCTCTGCTACGTTATCATTTCTTACAGAATACCCGAGTTGTTGTTCACCAACAATACATGACTCAAAGACAAATGTTGGTTGTGTGTTCTGCACTTACCTGTAAGCGTTGTTGGACAGCAAGTAGTGAAGCATGTTTCGTACAGGTACACACTACAGTTTCTGTTTAAGTGATCATATGATCATATGATCATATATTATGACCTGTGTATATAAATCGGATATGTAGATGATGATGTCATTTGATTCCTTACAGGTAGATGGTAATAATGCAGTTTAATTAATACAGGTAGAAGACTGATCTAATAGTCTACAGTTACAGGTAGATCATAAAATTGACACTGGGACGTAACATAATTATGACATATGGCAATTTCAGGTAGATTAAAACACTGACATTAAGACATTGCAAGTAGAGGTCATCTATTGGACATTTTGTGATTACAGATAGATTATACATTGACTTGAGGACATTGCAGGTGTAGTATATAACAGGATCATAATAATGATATCTGTCATATTAGTCACATTACATACATCAAGCCACACAGTCATCTCAATTATGTATACAACAATTACCGGTATACAACAATTACCGGTATACATTAATTATGAAAAGGTACATGACAGGTACATAAACGTATTTGAAGACTGGCAAAATATTCATAAAGGCGTGTGTGCCTTTGCTAATGGACCCTGATTAGAATCTGGGTTTGAGGGATGAGGTGTGGACTGCAAGTGTCCCGAACGGACATCATTGATGCGTCAGCTGTGTCCATCATGGTCAGTTTACTGTAGCAACTTCATGCTCTTCAGCAGCACCATCATCCATTCTTAACGGCCCCGAGTTCACAATTGTTCATGGCCTAAGTCACACTGTTATCATTGTATGTACATTCTCAGTGCTCATTGCATAGCAATATTTTCGATTTTAGTTATAACAATAATTGGACGTCTCGTGGATAACGTTCTTTCGAGCGCTGGTCTGACAAAGGGTTTCAAGGCTATGGGATGCAAACTTTATCATGAAATCTTTACTTCGTCAGTGAAGTCAAGACATTAATCGAAATTATATTCAGGTTTTGTTATCTTGTGGTCGTCTTGTTGGGACAAGACAAACCAAAAATATATCCCTGTCCTGCTACGCCTTGTCAAGATTTACTAGCAATATAAATCATGTTTCGTTACGTCATAGCTTTTCATAGTTGTCGTCTGGTTACATACGATAGCCCGCAATATGTTTATGTCTCGTAACGTCACAGCGTCTAATTTCCGTCATGTCAGGACATACGATAACCCGGAAATTGTTCACGTGTTTTTACGTCGTAGCGTCTCAAAGCTGTCTGATGTCATACGATAACCCGAAATATATCCACAGCCTGTTACGACATACAGTCTCATTTCCGTCTTGTCAGGACTTACGATAACCCGAAAATTATTCATATCTTGTTACGACATAGAGTCTCATTTCCGTCATGCCAGGACTCTGCTGTGACGTCATAACATTTTGATGTCCGTAAAGCAGGAACTTGGTGATTCATAAACATATGAATACGGCAGCGTTGGATTCGTGCTATGGAGTTTTGCTCTATTATAGCTAAACACCTTATCGATTCTTTAACATTGTTACTCCCCACACACAGGAGTGTCTTGTGTCAGCAAAATACCAATTATATTTTGGGCGGTGGTGTAGGCTTGCGGTTAAAGCGCTCGCTCGTCACATCGAAAGTCCGGTTTCGATTGCTAAAAGCGGCGCAAAACACAACTCACTCACTCACTTTTATGTCTTCTTTACAGAAAATGGTACTATGGCAATGCGACTCAGTACATTTTCAATCAAATATTCATTCGCTTACACGTCCGTGTGCTTGCCCCTTACCAGTTTTGTTTGAATGTCTACATCGAATCAGACATATTTCGGCCTTCGATATTCGTAGGTTTGACGTCTTTGAAAATTACCACCGTTTGCCAATTTTCTGTCAGATTTCTATTAACCATTTATGTTAATCCAGGTCGATAGTTTACCTGACCTGTGATTATGATGTCACAAAAAGCTTGAAGAGAAGTCATTGTTTTTATTTCTACATGTATCTCACATGTCGTCACGTAAATAGTATCCTACACAGGTGCTTGACTTCCTTTGTGTTTTGTAAGACATGCTTGTGTTGTTAGTAAAGCGTGCCTGTGTGTTTAGTAAGACATGCCCTTTAGGTAAGTAGGACATGTATGTGTGATTTGTAGGAGATGCCCTTGTGTCAAGTAAAATCTGCTTGTATATCTTAAGAAAATGTAACTTTGAAGATGCTGGTTAGAATTGGTATTCAGCAATCCATGCACAAATACGCATTCCGTTTTGTGTAAAGAGAAAAATAGCCATGAGTAATATAGGAATGGGTCGCTAAATTCTCTGATATATAGCAAGTGAGAGATGCCAATATTTGAAGTAAGGCATGTCTGAAAATGATAGAGGAGAACACACCATGGTGATGAAATTGGAATAGAAATTCGAAGAATGTCTATGAATGACGGAACGAATTAGTGTTTTTAGTTGCGTTTTGTTTTACAAACGCGAACACTTTGACCGTTTGTATGTATACAATAACTGGAAGCTATATGAATATCCGACGCACGCAGTATATATATTGTAGATAGCGCGGCTGCGGAATATTACCAGTACAGTCAACAAGTGCACATGTGTCATATTTAAACTACCATTATCACCATAATGTACATACAGGCGATTCCTTTGAAAAAACAAGCAAAAAAAAAAAAAAAAAAAAAAAAAAAAATTTAAGAATATCTGATTCGGGCGGTTTTGTAAGTTGTAAGAGAAATTAGACCGAGCAAATACTCTGTGCGTGTCGGTATCTATCTCGCAAGTGATGACGTGTAGATTTGTAGACATATGCTAAATATAGCTGCTGCCTGATCTTGTTTGATAAGGAAATGATCATGACAGATCAGTTAAGATCAATTATTCCATTGTATCTGGAGTTGGATCATGTAAAGTCTAATATCGCTGCGTCATCACGTATTATCCATTAAGAATGACTGGAATTCAAGCTAACCCTTTGAAGCATCTGGGTTTTGACTGGGATCTTCGGGATGGCACAAGTCAGGGATTGGGATTGTGTATATGGCTCTTCGAAACTGGACAAACATTTTGTAGGTCAGGCGTAACGGCGCAACGCACCACACAGTTCAGACAGTCAGGGTTTGTGAGCGAACATGTGGGTTCACTGTTCTCAGTGACAAAAGTCAGTGGATCATATGTGGTTATCGAGCATGCGGTTCTGCGAGGAGAGTTCACTAGGCCAGATGTTGTGATCGGATCGAACATGCGGTTCTCTGCAGACATGTTCAGTGAGCCGGGTTCTATGACTGAGCACACAGTTCCCAAAGATAGGCCAGATAGGTTTCGTTAGGCCAGATGTTGTGATCGGATCGAGCATGCTGTTCGGTAGGCCTGGGTATTGAGCATACGGGTCTCAGTGACAAGTTCACTTGGCCAGGGGCTGTGACTGAACCTACGTATGTCTGAGACAAGTTCAGAAGGCCACTGGCTGTGATTGAATATTCGGTTCTCTGAGACAGGTTCAGAAGGATAGAGGCTAAGATTAAGCATGTGGGTGTCCGAGACAAGTTCAGTAGGCAAGGGGCGGTGAATGAGTCTAAGGTTCTTAGAGACAAGTTGAGAAAGCTCGGGGCTGTGTTTGAATATACGGGTCTCAGAGACAAGTTCGGTAGGCTATGAGTTATTACTGAGCATACTGGGCTTGATGTGGAGAAAGAGACGGTGGCGCGAGAATGTGATCTGCCAGAGTGCCCCATGTTGTCTAGGTAGACCTACAGACACACACTCAATTCAATTACAGTGATAAGCCAATTCCTGTACACAGACTTTCAATCATATTACGGTTTCTAACAGCACAGCGCTCAGTAACGGCAGTTTGAGATTACACACTACTTGGAGGGGCATTGCAGGATGATGGCCAAAAGAACAACGCAGATACAACGCCTAGACATGAGAGGAGTGACGCTGGCTGTGTGAGACATCAGAGGAAGGGTGAGGTAGACGGTGTGAAACGTGAGTAGAAGGATAAGGCCGACTGTGTGAGACATCAGTAGAGGGATGAGGCCGGTTCTGTGAGACATTAGTAGAGGATGACGCCGACTGTGTGAGATATCATTAGAAGGGTGAGGTACACGGTGTGAAACGTGAGTAGAAGGATAAGGCCGACTGTGTGAGACATCAGAAGAAGGTACACTGTGTGAAACATGAGTACCAGAGTGAGGCAGACTACGTGAGACATGGGTAGAAGGGTGAGGCAGACTAGTGCGACATCAGTTGAAGGGTGAGGCAGACTAGTGCGACATCAGTTGAAGGGTGAGGCAGACTACGTGAGACATCAGTTGAAGATTGATGCAGATTACGTGAGACACCAGTTGAAGGGTGAGGAATGCAAGTGGCCAGATTGTGTTATCATAGGGTATATTACTCTGTGTTCAATTTAACTATAATTACCTTAACATTGTTACATTTAGTCGTGTTACACTGTTACATTTATCCATAAGTTACACTGTTACATTTAGTCATAGGTTACACTGTTACATTTAGCCTTAAGTTACACTGTTACATTTAGCCATACGTTACACTGTTACATTTTACATTGTTACTCTTTACCATCAGTTACAGTGTACTGTTAGTTACATTTTGAAGTGTTACATCTCACATTGATACCCCCAACAAGTTACAGTCTACTGTAAGTCTAAGTTGCATTTTAAAGTTTTAGACTTTACAATAAGATACATTGTACTACAATTTACATCTTACATCGTTACATTTCACCATGAGTTACAATGTACTATACTCTTAAAAGCAGGGGAACTGAACTTTCAGTGTACGACTGGGAGATATATGGGATTAAATCAATGTTGATACAATAATAATAAATGTTTTGAGAATGCATCGCCATATGGATTTCATTCAAAGCAAACCTGTTCGTTCAGTTATCCCCCTTGTTAGGTGACTGGAGTATGACATGAAAATTTCAGGTTTACAATTTTCAGTCAGTAGTGTGTGATTTGACCCTGAAAACACTGACCATGCACAGGTGCAAGAAAATTATCGTAAAAAATGGTCTACAGTGATGTATCGACCTGCCTGAAAAACTACAAAATTCATAATGATATCCCATGCACGTGTACGACACTCCATGCTCCCACGTTGTGCACGTGCTTTCCATGGATCGTGTTTGCGTGTGGTGATAACGTGAAATGATGCTGCATACACGAGATGAACGTCATTCTAAGGTTCCTGCATGGTTTTTTTTCTATCACACATCAGAGTTCGGGTTCCCCTACTTTTTTTAAAGAGTATATAAGTTCCATTTTACAGAGTTACACTTCAGCATAAGATACAGAATACTATAAGATATAATCAGTGCAAGGTACACTAATGTTGCATCTTCAATTAACAATAAGCAACATTTCACTGTTACATTTTATTTACATTTTGCGGAATTTTAGCATGTTACATTTTACCACAAGTTACAGTGTGCTATGCATGTAAATTTTACTGTTACATTGCCCATATTACATCCGCATTATCATCTACGCTTTGAGAAACAATATCCAGAACACGCCAACAGTCAAATCGATTAGTTTATTTTTCTGGTCATTCTGAATAATATTGCTTTATTCTCGTTTAGCATGTGTTTTAATCTTTCACATCCTGATTTCCTTCGGGACAAAGGGTTTGTAAAATGATACACAACGACGTCTACTTATTGCAATTTGAAAATTAATCGCTATAGGATTTTACAAGGCACAACTAGGAACTTGATACAGCTGTGAACGATTATGAAAGACTTGTGAAACTCGTGTGCGGAGTGTGCCAATTATTAGATTATATCTCGGCGTTTCTTTAGTGTTTGACGCATTGAAAAGAATACATTTTTAAAAAAATATTTAACAGAAAAGATAAAATTGTGTAGATATAAAAAAGGACGTGGCATTGTGACGTCATACAAAATGAGTTAAACTGCAAAAAAACAATTATACAAAAGATGATTAATTACCATTATTTTATGGTTTCTAATTTCTCACCTTAATAACAGTTTGCTATGTGTTAATGCACACACAAAATAATGTTCGCTGTCGTAGCTGACATATTTAAATGGTGATCCATTGATGAATACGTGTTGCATAAAATCGATCTCTAACAATATTTGTCACCCGCATTTTCATAATTAGAAGTATACGGGGAATATTTTTTTTCATTTTATGTTCAGATTAATTATCAAATACATTAATTTATCAGATTCCTGAAAGTGTTTGAAGAATTTTGATGATGAATATTTTGTTCTACACATCCGGAAATGTGATGAAAAGTTTCAAGATGGCAGATTTTCTGCAAGTCAAATAATATTAAACGAAAACAACTTTTTTCTCTGAGAACGTTCCATCTTGATGATGTTTCTTTCGTCTCGTGCGCCAGAATATTTGAAAGTAATTGGTGTCAATAACTCACCCATGGAGGTTAATGAGAAGTCGGGGGTGTACAGTATCCAAGTTTATCTTTACACCGGATTATCGTACTTGTTGCGCTACGAGGAAAAACTACAACATGGCAGTCTAGATAAGACGTCGGGTTTCGTTTCCGGACAGATCGTCATAGAAACCAAAATATTTAATAGTGACAGGGAAGGAATTGCAGCTGGAAATTCAATATTCAATTTCGTTTTCGAAAGAGACATTTTCGTCCATATAGACGTGTAATTTAATTTGTCAGTCATTTTGTTTTATTGTCAAATTTTATGAAAATAATATGAATTCGTGTAAAGCGTAGTACCCCGAGTTATTTGAAAATTGAACTCATGGAGACGGCTTGTCGTTGCGACGTGATTTGTCTAATGTGTCGAGTGTTGTGTGATAGGGCCTGTCTGCTGTTTTAAGTGTTGCACAGCATTGCCATTACTTGTCTGCTGCTTTGACAATCCAATACACAATTCCGTAACAAAGTAACACATTGACTTATATGTGGCAGGAGACTGAACAATCCAATACACAATTCCGTAACAAAGTAACACATTGACTTATATGTGGCAGGAGACTGAACAATCCAATACACAATTCCGTAACAAAGTAACACATTGACTTATATGTGGCAGGAGACTGAACAATCCAATACACAAATCCGTAACAAAGTAACACATTGACTTATACGTGGCGGGAGACTGAACAATCCAATACACAACTCCGTAACAACATGACACATTGACTTAAATGTGGCAGGAGACCGAACAATCCAAATTCACAACTCCATAACAACGTGACATGTGCGACCACAGAGTGCATTTTCTAAATCTCAAGGTCAGATTAAAACCGTGACACATATGTGACATTTGACTACGTTATCTGACACTCGACGACGCAACACCACGACATATATGCGACCATAAGACTGCGTTATCTAACACTCAACGGCAACATAAAGTCATTACTGACTGTTGTGTCTACTTGTTGTGTCTCAACAATGGAGCCTTTATCGTGGCTGCCATATGGCGTGCGGAAAGAGAAATAGGGTATGTTATCAAGGACAATGCCAAGTTGGAGATATCTCAGAATCAGAGAACGAAACTCTCCCCTTGTCTTTTTATCAGGAAAGAAAGAGCGTGTTAAATGTGGGCGCGAAATCTGTTGAATAATGTGTTTGCGGTGGAAATGTGTCAATGGAGATGAAATACAAGTTCATTATACTGACCCGACTAAAATTAAATTGAGACAGACACATGTATTCAGTACAAGTGGCCATCAGTATGGTGCTATTTCTTTTTTACCACATGCTAAATATAGTTCATAGAACACACATACACACACACTCGCACGCGCAAGCACACAGACATACATGAACCTACGTAGGTATGTACGGACACACCCACACCCTCACATATACACCAACCAACAACCCCCCAACAACACCACCACCCCCTCCCACCTACCCCAACCCCCAGCCCCCTCAATATGAAACAGCACCTGTTTATAACATCACTCGGCATTGTCCATGTACCCTCAGCCACAGTGTAGAACATTCGAAAGACAGAAAACAGTAAATTTCAGTATAATATTATCAGATGTGATAAATGTTTTCATATTGGGTTGGTAGATTCATGTTTCACACAAAAATATGTTTCGGAGGAATGTTCCATTTCACAGATGGAATCACGAAATAAATAACGCTCTAAACAAGAACACAAGTTAATTGTTGTGTAGAGACAATAATTCCCTTATTTGTCCTAATCACACTGTGGTTTCACGATACCTGATCACGATTCTCTGCTTGTGTCGTGTTATGACATTGATTAATTCCAGCACAAGAGCCCGATAAGGATTTGGTGAAAATCATTGTCATTCTATCAGCTCTGAGCGCTTTGGTCGTTCATCGTGGGATGATGTATCTACAGACTGAATAAGGTGGTGTGCTGGGATCATGTTTCATTTTCGTGTGCCCATTGTGTCTGTTATTAAGTTTTGCAATCATGTTGTTTATCCGAGAAGCCGGACCTACAAAAACCTCACAGAACATACCAAAACATTTCACAGAATATTCCACAGAATATCTCGGTACAGTTCACAGACCATCACAGACCTCCTGACAGAAAACCTCACATTACATCTCACAGAACACCTGAACATTTCTTGATTCTATGACAGTGCCACGTGATGTGCTCTGTGAGATGTCATGTGAGATGGTGGATGATATGCCATGTGCGATATTCTGTGGGATGCCATATGAGGTATTCTGTGGGATGCTATATGAGATATTCTGTTTGATGCCATGTGAGATATTCTACGACGTGTTCTGTGAGATATTCTGTGAGTTGGCATGTGAGATATTCTGTGGGACGACATGTTAGATATTCTATGAGGTGTTCTGTGACATATTCTGTGGGATGACATGTTAGATATTCTATGAGGTGTTCTGTGACATATTCTGTGGGATGACATGTTAGATATTCTATGAGGTGTTCTGTGAGATATTCTGTGAGGTGGCATGTGAGATATTCTGTGGGATACCTTGTAAGATAATCTATGAGGTGTTCTGTGAGATATTCTTTGAGATGACATGTGAGATGTTCTGTGAGATGCTACATGAGATATCCTGTGAGATGCAGTGTGAGATGTTTTGTGAGATGTTTTGTGAAATGATCGGTGAGATGTCATGTGAGATATCCTGTGAGATGTTCGGTGCGATGTCATGTGAGATATTCTGTGAGATGTTCGGTGAGATGTCATGTGAGATATTCTGTGAGATGTTCGGTGAGATGTCATGTGAGATATTCCGTGAGATGTTCGGTGAGATGTCATGTGAGATATTCTGTGAGATGTTCGGTGAGATGTCATGTGAGATATTATGTGAGATGTTCGGTGAGATGTCATGTGAGATATTCTGTGAGATGTTCGGTGAGATGTCATGTGAGATATTCTGTGAGATGTTCGGTGAGATGTCATGTGAGATATTCCGTGAGATATTCGGTGAGATGTTCACACATAAACGTAATAAGTGTTTGTATGACACGGTGACATCACGTGATATAAAATCAAGTCTCAGCATTTGTTAGTGAGTGTGTTGGGTTTAACTCGGAACTTCTTGTTTTTTCACGGCGTGTGTGTATGATGCATGTCCGAAGTGATGTAGCTTCTAAAGTCTACCAGTTTGGCCCCAATACTTTGCTGACAAACCCAGAAACATAAATGGGGATTCGAACCCGCGATAACGCTATTGTAGACTGAAAGAAGTATTAAAGACGAGTGGATCACCCGAACCGCTCCTCTGAAGCTATCATAGTGGTCGGGTAGCCAAGCGGTCAAAGCGTTCGCTCATCACGCTGAAGAGCCGGGTTCAGTTCCCCATCTGAGAACAATATGTGTCTGGTGTCACCTGCTAGATGTTCGTGGAATATTGCCAAAAGCGGTGTAAAACTAAACTCACTCTCGCACTCTGAATATATCGGTAAAGCTCCATAAAGAAGCACTCAGGTCTGGGGGCAGCCTCGGCCGCCTGTTGGCAGAGAAACCGTGGGCTTTCCAGGCTTATCTCTGCTAATCCTACACAGACAGACGGTTAACTATAGAGTGACGGTAACCCGAGCACGCCTGCAATTAACTGTGTTTTTACTACAAGCAAAGAATTGCCCTGGCCAAGACCCCTGCTTTGTCGGGAGGGTATTACCATTGACTTTGTGTCACAGCGAGACTCACTAACAGAACAGTGCAACTCGTACAGCAAAAAACGTAAAGGACACACAACCAATATTTGTGTGTGTGTGTGTGTGTGTGTGTGTGTGTTTGTGTGTGTGTGTTTGTGTGTGTGTGTGTGTGTGTGTGTGTGTGTGTGTGTGTGTGTGTGTGTCACAGCCGAAATGAATCACGAAACATCTTGATGCTGAAATATCAATTTTTCTCGCAAAAAAGCCATAAGAGAAGTCTGATCACGTTATTAATATACAAATATACAGCGACAGTGAGGTGTCTCTACTGAGTGTTTACTGTTGTGTTTAGCAGTATGTATTTGGTTTGTTTCTAACGGGTACCACCAGATGAGCAGGATGCAAACACGTGACATCATCACTATTTGGCGCATGCTCTGTCATCGTGTTTCATGATGACAAAAACTGACTTGTCCGGTCCAGACTGAATTTTTTTAAATTGTTTTTATTTGCCTCTTTACTTTACACCAAACGGTCAGGTATTTCAATGATAATTATTGTACTTGATGTCCGAAATGCAAATTGCTTGTCGTAAGAGACGACAAACGGAATCGGGTTTTCATGTTCGCTGACATGATTTGCACGTGTCATTGTATTTCAGGTATGTGGGTGCTCCACTATTTACAAACCGCTGTCACATGGAATATTCCCGAGTGTGGCGTAAAACAACAGCACCTCCTCCCCCCCAAAAAAAACAAAACAAAAAAAACAAAAACAAAAACAAAAAAACAAAAACAAAAAAAACAAACACCCCCCCAAAAAAAAACAAAAACAAAAAAACCCAACAACACAAAACACTAAAACCCATGCTCTTAGATTCGGATGCAGGTTTCTCTGAAACCTTACTTTCACTCCCGCTTGCTGTTCTTGATAGTGAGCTATGCGCTACAATTACATCACAGACAAAAAGACAACGTTTACAAAACACCACATGTACAGTTTTCAAGGTATAAAAAACCAAAGTTCTCATATCATTGTTTTTTTTTTTTTGCTTTCACAAAACCCGACCGCATATAATCTTCTTCGCTGCTAGCTTGCAGCCAGAATTCTTCAATAAGACTCCAAGGATACTATCTTCACTTGCTACTCAGATGACGCCTGATTAGACCAGCCCATCTCTGATCTCAGTCTTCCAGGGCTGTAGCCTCTCAAAGAACTCAGGACTTCTGACAACCTTGTCGCAGCTTCAGGTAAACGGCTTGTAAGAGGTTCGGTAAGAGCCAGAACCGTTGGCATCTTGGTCGGTTCTTCAATTAACGCACACGGGATCAGTCTCAAGACTGTGGAAGAAAATACCGTTAATTGGCACGTGTCGAAGAGTTTATTAAGGGTTGAAAGGGTGCAAAGCGGGATCCAGCCTTTTCGGAAACAAAGTTGGATTTTAGTAAATGCGATTTTGTACAAATATTTCAAGATGGTTTGGCGTGTTAGATATATTTTAAACCTAAGCGGCGGGGTAGCTCAGTGGTTAAAGCCGAAGACCAGAGGTTCGATATCCCACCTGGATACGATGTGTGAAAGCAATTTCTCGTGTCCCCTTGTGATATTGCTATAATATTGCTAAAAGCAACGTAAAACCAAACTCACTCTCTCTGACTTGTTCTTTTAATATTTCCATATCAGACAAATTAAGCGCTTAACACTCAGTTTACATACACGATGGCTGATGCGATTGGACGCCTTCGTTGAGCGTTCCCACTCAACGCTGATGTGATCACCTGACCTGCGTTATTTTTTTGTGATAGCTTTATACAGTAATCTCGTAGATTGAAAGTATGGTGGCCATGAAGCTGGGGCCAACCTGTCATGCACTCCATCGTTGACTAGCCAGAGCAAGGAGCGCTTGTGACGTATGCCAAGGAAAATGATGGCGTCATATCAATGTACCACACAATATCGCGATGAGTTATTTCAGGACCAGATATGAAGGTCACACCGGGATCTTGAGCGACCCTTGATTTCAATCGAGATGATTTTCCGTGCCCACACGTGTTATTAATACCGCAAAAACTACAGAACCTATTAATAGCGTGAGCGATCCTATCACGCCGCCGTTGATGCCTGCTGTGTTGGAGGCTTATGAATCCAGACGTCAGACAGTCACGGTGAGGCAGACACCAGACGGAGTCGTGGTGATATAGACGCTAATTTATGTAATGATATGGATGACATATTTGTTTTGACTGAGCCATAATTCAGTCACTGTGTGAGAAATGGTCACTTGCCCGCCCCCCCGTGGCCAGTAACAATTCAGTCGACTCAATCCAATCTTCACAGTCACTGGCCAAACAGGCTAGTGATTATTCATGGGGTCATTTTAAAAATATACTCTTTTAAATCATGCAAGATTATAGCTTGATAAATTATCTTATTTTACCTTTTGTAATCCTTGCTTAGTTTCTACAATCATATTTTGGGTCGTGAATAATGTTGTGGGCTTGTAACTCTCAGGCATGGCTAGCATGCCTGGGAAGCAAAGTGTCTATTAATCATATTTATCTTGACAGTGTATCGGTGATTTGGACGCTAATTTGTCTTCACAATGTCTCGTGAATTTGGACGCCATATTTGTCTTGACAAAGTCTCGTGAGTTTGGATGCTACATTTTTCTTGACAAAGTCTCGTGAATTTGGCCGCCATATTTGCCTTTATTGGGAAATTGGATGTTCTTTAACATATTTTGAGTAGTACATGAACTAATTTCGACGATTACAATATGTTGCCTCAGGAAATATTGACATTTGATTAGTTCAAGAGAACTAATCCGAGAACCCTTCATTGTGAATGATTGGTCAAAGTTCACCCAAGGGTCACCTGACGCTTCACTGGGGAGATATCACTCTTCAAACACTGAGGTATTCTATTAACTTGAGGCAAGTGATTCAGAGTTACAATTTATTCTCTTGTTTCTATTCGCAGGATATACATTTCAGTTGTTTGTATATCTATCGCTTAGAATGTGGCGTCTCTACTTTCCCATTGTTTTGACATTTACGTCTTGCAAAGCCTATTGGTTAAAGTGTTCGCTCTTCATTCCAAAGACCCGGGTTCGATTCCCCTCACGGGTACAATGTGTGAAACCCATTTCTGGTGTCCCCGTCTTGACACTTCTGGAATAGTGCTGACAGTGTCGCAAAACTCACTCACTCATGCATGCAATTTTGTGGTGTTTCACGGTAAAGATGACTGTTTGGATTGAGTTTATTATGTTCGGGGCGCTGCGATAGCCTAGTGGTTAAAGCGTTAGCTGATCACACTGATGACCAGGGTTCGAGTCCCCTCACGGGTGCAATGTGTGAAGCCCATGTCTGGTGTCCCCTGACTTGATATTGCCGGAATATTGTTAATTTGCTATTACTGTATATTGTTTAAAACAGTACTTTTGTGTTCCTTGGACATTGTGTAAACTCATATCAATCGTCTATACAGAGGTAAACAACGCTATTTATAACATTCGGACACTCGGCAGCAGTCATGCTCGAAATATGAATGTATACTCGAAAGAACATATTCATAAGTATTATTATGTTTTACAGATTAAGATAAAAATGCAGCAGAGAGGGTTCGGGTGATCCTGGCACAGTCAGGCTGGTAAAAGCTCATCATCAGCGCAAGGGCCCTCGCCTCCTCTACACGCAGCCCAGATAGCGAATGGGACTTCTCCCAGGAAACACTGCCTAGTCGAACCCACCACTTTTCGGAGAATATGAAGGCTCCCCAACACTGCAGCCTTCTGCATTACCCAGATTGTCAGAAGGGCTGTGCTCCCGATGGAGAACTCGGGCACTCTCCTGACCTGCGCCAAGAGGTCAGGAGGTACCAAACCAAGGTCACCGAGAACAATGGGGAGCCTGACGACAGTGTACTTGGGATGCAAACGAGACATTTCAAAGGCGAGGTCCGCATATCGTATCCCACCTGTGTTGCTTCTCATACCAAGCTTATTTCGCGGCAATCGCCGTGAAAGAAATTAACTGAATGAAACATGCAATACTGATAACGTTTTATGTTTTTTCCATGTTTCGATCTACCGATCGATGGCGGACCGGCATTGGCGAGGTGTGGCGATTGTTATTTGTCGGGGCGTGGTCATATCAGATGCTTGTGTTGTATGGGGATACTGGATTGTATGTGTCAGCTTTTAAGTCAATACAAACTAAAGAGCTATTGCTAATAATGGCGATGCGTGAATATTGGTAAATAGGTTGCTTTTAGAAATATTCCAGCAATATCACGGCGGGGACAGCAGAAATGGACTTCACACACTGTACCCCGTCGGGAATCGAACCAGGATGTTTGGAGTGACGAGCGGACGCTTTAATCGATATACTACCCTACCGCTCCTAATAGAGGATGAGTGAGTGATGATGTTTTTCGCCTCTTTTAGAAATAGTCCAGCGGAGGACATCAGAAATGGGCTTCACACATTGTACCCCTCGGGAATCGAACCCGAATATTCCGCGCGATGAGCGAACGCTTTATCCACTAGGCTACCCACCTCCCCTCATAAAAGTAATCACGGTTTGTGTTGCGAGTAAAGGAGTCAGACTGTCTTGCTTGATCCTCATTATTGCCTTCTATCTGCATGCTCATGATATCAGTCTCTGGTTCAAATCATTTACAAAACACGTCATTCAACTTTGCTGAATTCGCAGTAAAACAACAAACAAACAAGCAAAACGCCATCAAATGAACGGACGACTTCATTTTTAACAGATCACGGGGACTCATCACTTTTGTTGTTATCGGCTGCTCGGATTATGCAGATTTGAAGGTTCAGTTGCCAATCCGTTATCATCTTAATTAAGTTATAATTGTAAATGAATTTCGGAAGAGTATGAACTGACATCTACAAACAAACTTGACTCCATTGTCAGTACATGGTAGTTTATGAGCTTGCAGCAAACTGAATCACCCCTGCCGGTCGGTGCTAATGATGAAGATCAGGCATCATCACTGAGTGACCTTATTATCATTAAGCCTGATCAAAGAATAGTCTGCAGAAAATTACATATGATTGTCTAAAGGGCGATATTTCGTAATCACTGATGCAACTGTATGTCTGAATTTCAAAGACGCACATGACGTAGGAACATATTCCTGCAAGTAGTGGGGACACTACAACTGAATATATTCTCATTTCCTTTTTGATTAAGTTCAGGTTCATTTTACCATTGTGATCATTGCCCGTCGACAACGCAATTATTTCGTCATAAGGTTTGTTTGTTTGTCTGTTGTTTAACGCCACATTAACGTCACGCAATATTCCAGCTATCTGCTGGCGGTCTGTAAATAATCGAGTGTGTACTAGACAATACAGTGATCAACAGCATGAGCATGAAATACGACGCCATGTGTCAATCAAGTCACCGAGCCTGACACCTCGATCCCGTTAGTCGCCTCTTACGATAAGAATGGGTTGCTGAAGACCAGTTATAACCCTGACTTTCATGGGCCAGTAGTTGTAGTAGTAGTAGTAGTAGTAGTAGTAGTAGTAGTAGTAGTAGTAGTCGTAGCAGCAGCAATAGTAGTTGTAGTTGTAGCCGTCGTTGAACTGAATTCTTAGAACGTAGTTGTCGGAATAACATCACAAACCACGTGTGTATGACCTCGAGAAAACGAGCTTGCTTTATCAGGAAAACGTTCAATCAATATTAGTGTCAGCATTAGTTTTCAAATTATTCGAATGTTTACAACAAATAAATCGTATCATGTCACTCATAAAAGTCTGCAACCAGAGCGGTATCCAATGCGTTTAGGCACAGGGCACTCTTGCACTGAATGTTTCATTTGGGAGAAACATGAAGGTATCACAACATGATATGAAGATCATTGGATAACGATAAAACCCAGCTTATGGTCTTCATCAAGCTTAACTTGTTGCAGTTATCCTTGGCTTGTACTGATTCACGATACCCAGGGGCCACGTGACAATCTAGTTATTGTCCTGCGTTCCCCCTAGCTGAAATATTAACCGTAGATAGAGGGTTGGCGGTTGACCGGTATCAAGATGCAGCTTGCAAAGTGTTGTTGAAAGAGAGTAATTATTGACGATTGACTCTCGTCAGTGTGTGTTGTACTGTGTTGTTTAGGATGATTGGGTATTGGTGGTTGACTGGTGTCAATATATATCTTGTACGGTGTCGTTTAGCATCTTTATGAATTTGGCGGTTGACATGTGTCAGTATGTGTATTGTCCTGTGTTGGTGGTTGACTGGTGTCATTATGTTTGTTGTACTATGTTGTTTAGGAAGATTGAGGATTGATGGTTGACAGGTGTCAATATGTTTGTTGTACTATGTTGTTTAGGAAGATTGAGGATTGATGGTTGACAGGTGTCAATATGTTTGTTGTACTATGTTGTTTAGGAAGATTGAGGATTGGTGGTTGACTGGTGTCATTATGTTTGTTGTACTATGTTGTTTAGGAAGATTGGGGATTGATGGTTGACTGGTGTCATTATGTTTGTTGTACTATGTTGTTAAAAAGGATTGGGGATTGATGGTTGACTGGTGTCAATATGTGCGATGTTCTGTATTGTTCAGGGAGATGGACGCGATCAGTAATGATCAAGCTCGTCTATTTGTAAAGTATTTGGACACAACAGAGATCATAGGTCAAGCCTGTGAGTCTGGCCGATAAATTGTGGTCATTACTCTGACCATTAGTACATATAACAGTTACAACAGTCACGAAAGATGGAGTGTATGTTTCGACTCAGCCACAAGTGAATGTGTGTGTGTGTGTGTGTGTGTGTGCGCGCGCGTGTGCGCGCGATGAAAGTATGACAGCAATCAAAACTATCAGGTGTGAAATGTAAGCCATAGTAATATATTTAGAGTTTCAAGATGGTACACATTTTGTTTTTCGTAAACATTGTACTTTAATAGGGAAACAAAACACAAGTACTCGTTATCTTTGGCAAGATATCCGGTATCTCATTAACGAATCCGCAATCACAATTACACACAGTCATAGAAGTCAGGTTTTGTCCTATTACGTTGCTTTTACCTTTTTATACTTCACATCAAACCAAAGCACGAAAAACCGTCGCCATTATTTATTGAACAAGATCCCATTCAGTACATAAGGCATGTTAGTAGTGAAACTGATATGGTGAGTGAGTGAGTTTAGTTTTGCGCCGCACTCAGCAATATTCCAGCTATATGGCGGCTGTCTGTAAATTATCGAGTCTGGACCAGACAATCCAGTGATCAACAACATGAGCATCGATCTGCGCAATTGGGAACAGATGACATGTGTCAACCAAGTCAGCGAGCCTGACTATCCGATCCCGTTAGTCACTTCTTACGACAACCACAGTCGCCTTTTGTGGCACGCATGGGTTGCGGAAAATTTACAGAGCGGAAAATTTAATATAAGAAAAAGAAATATATATATCCAAACAGATGAAACATTTTTAAAGGAATGGAATAAATGTCACATTTCCTCTTGTGTTCTCTTCATCATCCGTTTCCTCCATGGCTTCATCGTTTGCATTTTATTAATCTTGTAAACCCAATATCCTAGATAGAATGATGAAGAAGAACCGTGTAGGCGATTATCGATACGCACGGGGAACATCTAGCTGTACATGTTGTCCACTAATCGGTATTGCACAATGGTGACGTGCAGCAAATGCAACATGGACATTAATCAATCTGGACTACAATAACTTTATGTAATTCAACTTACGTAATTATGTAATTCAAATTCAAGAGGTCTTCAAAAGCAGGATGAACCTCCGGATAGAATTGGTCTACAGAAAACCCATCCTTCTCGTAAGAGACGTCCAACGTGATGGGGCGGTTAGACTAATGGTTGATGCATGACATCCCATTTGTGTAGATTGATGCTCATGATGACAAAAGCTGGTTTTGTGGTCAAGATTCGATTATAAACAGACCATTGTCAGGTGGCTGGAACATTGCTGAAAGTTACGTTAAAGAAGGAGGATGATCCTGAGTATATTTATATATCATATAGATAAATCAAACCAGAATGACTTTTCTCCAAAACGCTTCGTTGTTTACTCTTCGGGGTGATTCTAGCAGTTACGGTATGACATCACTACGGTATGACATCACTACGGTATGACATCACTACGGTATGACATCATTACGGTATGACATCATTACGGTATGACATCATTACATATATGTTCTGACATCACAATAGGGACATCATTCTGGGGCGACAAGGAGAACGCTTGCAATGATTGGTTTGAACCTATTTATAAACAATTATTTACACAGAACCCAAATATAGCTGTAGTATTGCTGAGTTAAATAAGGAACAACTAGAGAAACATAGACAAAAATATTGAGATATATATAAAATCTCAACAACGAGTGTTGCAAGATCATGCTGTGACATTTCTAGTGAGGTTATTTTTGTGTTTGAATGTATCAATAGTTATATATAATGACAGACTTATTATTTCCATCACGTTATCGAGTGATAAATCCTTCCAAAAACGCATTAAACAAACCTCAAATCAATATGTTTATGAGATGAAATAAACTCTGAAATTGTATAATCTCAATCTACATCACCTCAGTACCTATAAAGATGGTGGTTTCTGCCTCAAAGCGCAAGTAAACCATGCATACGAATGCATTGTATCACTTCGTCCTGTTTCACGGCTGGGGCGGGAAAGGAAAAAGATGTCCCGAACGCTAGGTCCTCGGACAATCGATGACCGATGACAAGTCCCCTCTAAGTCGTTATGCTCTTGCAATCAGACCACCGCCATTAAGCTAAATATACACAGCGCAACACACTACGACAAGCAAATGCACCAGCTCATTTAATCATAATAGATATAATTTTCTGTTTGAAGAGTAAATCTTTAGTCGGCAAACAGACTTCGTAGATCACTAATCGATACACCTGTAACACAATTTGTGAATGTTAGGTTTGCGACTATTGAGGCACCGTACAACGAACAATGGTCAGTCAGATTTCATTGATCGGGCGTCCAAGAGCAATGAAGAATCGACCCGTATAGGTCATGTGTTTGTACTGAGAGACCGTGCACAGTTAACTTGCATTAAATGTTACGTGCAATACCAACTAACATAGTTTACCGTCATGACATGTACCATTCATTACATCAATTAGCGAGATGTTTAACGAAAACCACTTATAGCGTTTTGATACGTCATGAGCAAATTAAATAAAATCCCAACATATTAGCATTCTCTGATTGTTTCCTGTTAGTGACTATATGTTGATAATTCCACGTTCACGAACGTCGTTCAAGGTATGCGATAACTCCAGTGTTGGAATTCCCTAAGGTGTACGCCATTGTGAAATTCGCTTATTGAACTTTTTTTCTGATTGAATTCAATACCCATTTGAAATAGACCACGCAATGTGGATTAATGTTGATTTAATGGAAAGGTCTGGAAACTATGAAATGTAGATTTACGTCAGTGAGTTAATGGGTTAAATATCAGCACCGAACCGCTTGCTATGTAAATTATTTTGGGTATTACTATAGCTCGAGGCAGATTAGATCATGTGAAATCAATGACGTGACCGACTCTGTAGGCGACGTAGAACGGTTTTTAGAAGACGTATCTCCTAATGATAAATTGACGTTGAATGATAAATGCATTGACTTTGATTTTTTGATAAATGGATTAACTTTTAAATGATGATGGATCGAATATCGGTGAAGAGAGATGGCGAGAAAATACACGTTGTTTTTCTCATATTACAGATGTGAACACCTATAACTTTTTCTCGACCTTGAATTAACGATACCAAATTGTGGATTGAGGGTGAATTGATAATAACAGAAAGTGTAGATTGGTGTTGAATCTATGATACCAAATCATGAAGATTGACACTGAACTAACCATGACATCATGTTGACTGACGTTGGATTCATGACAACGTGGTGAAAAGTGACGTCGAAATTATATTGCAGTGAAGATTAAAATTGAACTAAGGATAACAAACTGTAGACTGACCTTAATTAACGATAACGAACTGCACACTGACTTTGAATTAACGATAACGAACTGCACACTGACTTTGAATTAACGATAACGAACTGCACACTGACTTTGAATTAACGATAACGAACTGCACACTGACTTTGAATTAACGATAACGAACTGCACATTGACTTTGAATTAACGATAACGAACTGCACACTGACTTTGAATTAACGATAACGAACTGCACACTGACTTTGAATTAACGATAACGAACTGCACACTGACTTTGAATTAACGATAACGAACTGCACACTGACTTTGAATTAACGATAACGAACTGCACACTGACTTTGAATTAACGATAACGAACTGCACACTGACTTTGAATTAACGATAACGAACTGCACACTGACTTTGAATTAACGATAACGAACTGCACACTGACTTTGAATTAACAAACAAGGAAACTGACGTTGACGTAATCGCTGCAAATACTGTGAACTGACGTTGACGTAATCGCTGCAAATAATGTGAACTGACGTTGACGTAATCTCTGCAAATACTGTGAACTGACGTTGACGTAATCTCTGCAAATACTGTGAACTGACGTTGAATACCTAAATGTTAACAGTGTTGATAATGTACAGTGCATGCCATTGTCGAATAAAGGATAACACACAGTACAGATTAAGGTTGGTGGTATAACGCGCAATATGGATTATTGCTGAATTAGTGATAAAGAGTAGATTAAGTACGAGTTTATGATAAGAGACAGTGAAATCTTTCGTTGAGTAAAATATATATCAAGGATATTCTCATTAATGAAGTTATCTTATCCAAGTTAAGTTCTGTTCATTTTGGAAACTGAGCAAATAAAACAAGCCGTCTTCAAAATCAATACAGTCATAATGGAATATGTAAATAAGAAAGTTTCAAAACGTAAAACACTGCTTGTCCCTGTTTGTATTATTTTTATGACGAGGCGTTTCCGTCATTATGGTGAAATATTCAGTGTAGGCTTTTCATATTATTTACCTATATACGTGACATGTTAAACCTAGTTACACCGGGTCATACATTACTCACAGTTAAACCTGGTTACCTGTTACACTGTAACACCTGGTCATCCGGTACACTTGGTTATCTGTAGCATTCTGTTACCCCTGGTCATCTGTTACACCTAGTTACACCTGGTCATCTGTTGAACTCTGTTATATCTCGTTATCTGTTTCACCTGACATCTGTTACACTCTGTTACACCTGGACATCTGTTACGCTCTATTACACCTGGTTATCTGTTACACTCTCTTACACATGGTAATCTGTTACACCTGAACATCTGTTACACAGTTACACTTGGTCGCCTGCTACATTCAGTTAAACCTGGTGAGTTGTTCAAACCAGTTACGCTTAAACATATGTTACACTCAGTTACACCTGGTCATCCACGTGGTTATCTGTCATACCATGTTACACCTGGTCACCCGTCTTAACCAGGCGATAAAATATCAACTCAAACCGACAGTGTTTCGCTTTATTTCATATGCTCCTTAACGCATAATGAAAATTACGATCAATATTCTGTTATCTGAAATGCAATAGCCACTAAAGCTTTTAAACTATTACGTTTAATTGGTAAAAAGAGACTAATATAAATTTCTAAACTATCTCCCTGCCCGTTGTTTCTTGGATAAAAGCAAAATATCGATTTCTCGTAAGAAATAAGTCTCTGGGGAATTACAAGTAACAACATTTCCAAATCAAAAGATTTGTTTCTTCTCTATCTAAGGTTAGTTGAAACTGGGTTTTCTTTGGCACTGACATTTTATATTCACCAATGCCATTGTCACAGTAATACTTATGAAACGGTTCCATGAGACTCCACGGAACTTCACGAGACTGAACGATACGTGGTCAATGTATGCGGTTGTTATTCAATATGATCTATGGTTGTCAGGGATTGGAAGTGTTTATATACAATAGGTTATATGGTTGTCAGGAATTGAAAGTGTTCATATATATTTGGGTCTATGGTTGTCAGAGATTGTAAATGCTCTTATACTGTAGGGTCCAATTTTGTGAGTTATAGGAAGGTGTGTTAATATTAATTCCGTTATGCGTAAGAAAATGAAATGTTCATATTGAACAGGGTCCGCTGTCAGGTATGGGGAAAACATGATACAAAATTTCGTAAAATATTTAAATTTACTACAGTAAGCTGTGTGCCAACATCTGGCGGTAAACTTTCCAACATGCCACACTGGTCAGCTAAAGTTGCTTAACAAAATTATTCTAATTGGAAAAGTCTGAAACTGTTTCAATGGCTGACCTTCTTAAGAAAGGATAATTCGTTTGAAAACATGACATGCTGAATGCTTTGAAAGAAAAGGTTTTGTGAAAATGAGAAATAGCGAAACCTACTAAACACCAATTCTTGAAGCTTTGAGGGAGAACTAGTTTCGTGTCTAAAAAATATCACACTCATGGAACGGTATAGTTAACGCGTAATTGTTCGGATATGATTATTGTAATATATAATTTGCTTCTGTCCAAAAGACCGGAAATGAGCCTGTCACGTGTCACAGCATGTTTAAGCATTGCAACAACGCTGTTCATTCGCCACGATCTATCCTAACCATACAGGACAACGCCTTTATAATGAATAGTAATACGTACAATTTGAAACACATTATCCCTCGCTCTGTGTAGTTTTCTTCCGTCACTTCCGTATCTGAGTCGGTTAGCTAAATGGCTCTGGCCCGAAAAGGGTTTCCGAAATATTTTTTGCAATTAATTCCATAGTGATATTCAACTCTTCTAATGGGATTTGATCCTCACCGGGGATTATTTCCTGGCACAGGCATAGAAATTACTGAATATGGTTTGGAGGGCCCTCACAGCCATTGATCCTGGACTAGTGTCCGGCGTTCTATTTGGTCTATTACTATCTATGTCTCCAATTAGCCCTGCATTGAAAACCTTTAGTTCTGTTCTGTTCCATACAACGGTAAAACCACCATCTGCTTCTTGCACCATATCAAGCTGTAGTGTCTAGCTTGTTATCCTCAAATTTGTATTTAATGGATAACACGTTCGGGTTTATTGCACAGACGCAACGATTCGGTGAAGATTCTTCACCATTTTAAGCTGTAATGTATAGCTGGTTATCCTTAAGTTGCCTTGAATGGATAGCAAGGTCTGGTGTATTGCGCAGAGATGACGTTTCTATGTGGATTCTTGTACCATATCAAGCTATGGTGTGTAGCTTGTTATCTGTAAAGTTGTGTGCATGTGTATGACGTTTCTCACCTACAACGATACGGTAAAACCACTAGGAAAACCGGTGTCTGGAATGGACGCTGCCAGACCTGCAATATCTCTGATTGTTGGACAAAGCAAATGATTTCTTCACTGAAAGTTGATATGATAATAATAATTTTTTTATTAACAGACAGAGCAAATGGTTTGTTGGTGCCAGAATGGTGATTCAGAGGTCCTTAAGTTTTACGCTTTCGGACATGTACTTTGCTCCTTATTGCGGGAAAGACAGGTTTCTAGAATGAAAACTTAAGCTACCAGCCTTTTAATATATTTACTTGTTGGCAACAGGTTTCTGATAATATCTCTTATAGTGAGTGAGTGAGTGTAGTTTCACGCCGCAATATTCCAGCTATATGGCGGCGGTCTGTAATAATCGAGTCTGGACCAGACAATCCAATGATCAACAACATTAGCATCGATCTGCGCAATGGGGAACCGATGACATGTGTCAACCAAGTCAGCGAGCCTGACCACACGATCCCGTTAGACGACTCTTACGACAAGCATAGGTTGCTGAAGCCCTATTCTATCCCGGGACCTTAACGGGTCTATGTCTCTTACAAATAGACACATAAAGTGGTTTGTTGATGCCAGAACAGGTGGTAACGTCTCCATGTAAATCATGATTGTTTCAGAAGTAAATAGACTTGCAATATCTCCATTTCGGAGTGGAGAGAACAAACGGTTTATTCGGAGGGTCTGGCGGTTCTTAGATTTGAAGGTTACTGACTTGTACCGTGACTCGTTATTGCGGTACAGATCAAAATATTTCAAGAATGGACATTAACGGACTTGTATATCTTATTATCGGCCTGCCCAACCATGATGATGTGATAAAACTTGATTTAACCAATGACATTACTTTACTTATGACATTATGGCCATCGTTAGATCTCATTGTATGACCTCACTGCATGACCTCGTTGTATGACCTCATTGTATGACCCCGTTGGATCACCTTATTGTATAACCTCGTTGTATGACCAGATTGTATGACCTCATTGTATGACCTCACCGAAGATGTAACAGTACCTCTGCTATGAAAAGATTTCACAATGGTTCGTCCAAAGATTTCCAGCCAGTTGGGGATCGTCTGGTTGCAATGGATGCTTGACTGTATATGGCATCGCGCCATCGTGTCAACATTTCTCAACAAGGTTAAAACCTCTCCAGGGCGTCCTGAGATCAAACCAATATTCATTCTCTCAATCTTTCCATTATGTTCCATGGGTAACGTTTATTTCCACGCAAAAATCTCTATCAATACACATAAGGAGATCAATACTATGATTAGCCGACTGGGTGAAACGTTCGCTCGTCAAAAACAAAGTTCGTGTTCGATTCCAGTGTGGATGATATATGAAGTAGCTTAAAGAATATTGTCAACAATCATAAGTCAGTAATTCAGAGCGGTATTTACCGTTACGTTCACGATCCAGGGCCTAAGCAATATTTTAGCTCTAAGATAGTCGCAAGTGCCATACATTAACATTACCTCAGGACTCAGGACTCAGGACTGAAAATCTAGGCCCAGGGCCTAGACGCTATATTAGCGCTTAGATAGTCCAAGTGCCATACATTAACATTAACTCAGGACTCAGGACTCAGGACTGAAAATCTAGGCCCAGGGCCTAGACGCTATATTAGCGCTTAGATAGTCCAAGTGCCATACATTAACATTAACTCAGGACTCAGGACTCAGGACTCAGGACTCAGGACTGAAAATCTAGGCCCAGGGCCTAGACGCTATATTAGCGCTTAGATAGTCCAAGTGCCATACATTAACATTAACTCAGGACTCAGGACTCAGGACTGAAAATCTAGGCCCAGGGCCTAGACGCTATATTAGCGCTTAGATAGTCCAAGTGCCATACATTAACATTAACTCAGGACTCAGGACTCAGGACTGAAAATCTAGGCCCAGGGCCTAGACGCTATATTAGCGCTTAGATAGTCCAAGTGCCATACACTAACACGAACTTAAGACTGCACTATCCTTATTGGAGCTTCGAAAATACAGGCCCAGAACCGATATTGATGAGAGGCCTTTCGCTTAGAAATATCTTTCTTTGCGGTAAATCTGCATCAACACTTCCCACCAACTTCATCTTCGGCACCTTGGCCCAACCATGACACTGTATCATTTGTCAAATGAACGTTTTCGCAACTTCATAGGAACCATGTTAACATCTTTCGTTATCGTTGGCACTCTGATCGGGTCGTCCTGTATCTCATAGCACAGCATCTCTGGTATCCTCCAGGGAGACATAAATATTCCGCCGTGAAGCAGATTACAGGAGCTGGAGGAGGCCTCAAAAGCAGGCATGCTTTCAAAGAGGAAGTATTGCCACGAGACTTACAGTATTTGCATAACTCAAGGCATTGTTTTACTATTTGGGAATATTTTATAAATTCCCTTGCGTACGACATTCCTCCAGATTCTCTGGAGATCCGGCTATTTTTCCATACCATTTCCACGGGAAACACTGAATATATAATAAAGCGAGCCACTGTCTTTCCGAAACCAAATTGGGGTCAGTATCTTTGGTCATGTTTCGTAATTCAATACGATTTATATTCCGTAATATTTGTTGTGAATATGTTATTTCGTTCAGAATATCAATTTTGGAAATTTTTGTGAAATAATGAAATATTTATATGCGTCGAAGAATTATTGATTCGCTTTAAACAACGATAGGACTTGTTAAGATAATACTGAACATGATTGTTTCCTGCATGTTAAGTTGAGCCGGTGGAGTAGTTCAGTGGTTAAAGCGTTCGCTCGTCATTACGAAAGCCGGGTTCGATACCCGTTGTGTCTAATGCTTGAAGCCCGGTGTTCCCCGGCGTGGCATTCTTGAATATTTCTAATAGCGGTGTAAAACAATGCCTGACACAATGCAGGTTGGACATGGATTCATGTGTGAGAAGACAAGTCAGTCCTTCAGATGTCCGAAGATATGGGCGAGAGTTGACTCACTTGTGACTGTTTGTTGGTCTTGAAAACGCCATGAAACAATGATATCAAATTCCTATTTTCTCAAGTAAGGGGCGACTAAGGATTGGGTGGTCAGTCTTGCTGACATGGTTGGTATATCTCGTCGTTTCCTAATTGCGTAGGTAAATGCTTGTGATTTCGATGACTGGAGTGCCTTTAATATGGTTGGTGAAAAAAGCCCGGCAAACGAACAAGCATATTTTATCAACGAAAATAGTTCCCTGATATCCATGTTGTTGAGCTGACATGTGTCAAATTCTTGTGCAGTTGGTCTTCAAAGTGACTTGTTTATCTTACTGATCCATCAGTGAATTTGCGTTGTATCTAATTGCCATGACAAGAGTATGTAGTGATATGAGCATATTTTCCAGGAACGCTGAGCATTGTGTTGAATTTGAGAGTCGATATGACGTATTTCCTGAACACTGTGTCGAGATTGAAGGGTGATATGTCAGAACACCTGAACACTGTGTCGAGATTGAAGGGTGATATGTCAGAACACCTGAACACTGTGTCGAGATTGAAGGGTGATATGTCAGAACACCTGAACACTGTGTCGAGATTGAAGGGTGATATGTCAGAACACCTGAACACTGTGTCGAGATTGAAGGGTGATATGTCAGAACACCTGAACACTGTGTCGAGACTGAAGGGTGATATGTCAGAACACCTGAACACTGTGTCGAGATTGAAGGGTGATATGTCAGAACCCCTGAACACTGTGTCGAGATTGAAGGGTGATATGTCAGAACACCTGAACACTGTGTCGAGATTGAAGGGTGATATGTCAGAACACCTGAACACTATGTCGAGACTGAAGGGTGATATGTCAGAACACCTGAACACTGTGTCGAGATTGAAGGGTGATATGTCAGAACACCTGAACACTGTGTCGAGATTGAAGGGTGATATGTCAGAACACCTGAACACTGTGTCGAGATTGAAGGGTGATATGTCAGAACACCTGAACACTGTGTCGAGATTGAAGGGTGATATGTCAGAACACCTGAACACTGTGTCGAGATTGAAGGGTGATATGTCAGAACACCTGAACACTGTGTCGAGATTGAAGGGTGATATGTCAGAACACCTGAACACTGTGTCGAGATTGGGGGATGACATGACGTAACCGTTAAACACTGTGTCGAGATTGGGTGGTTTGGGGTGTGGAGGGAGGGGAGGGGGGATCAGGGTGGAGGGCGTGTGTGTGTTTTTATGACAATCCCGCTGAACACTGTCGAAACAGGGATAATGTCACAGGACCACTGAACACTGTCGAGACTGAAGGGATGATATGGTTGGCGCACCCAACACTCTGTCGAGAAAGAATTTACATGGTTTGGTCGTTTAACACTTTATCATAAACCTACGACGATAGCAAAATTGCAATCAGCAAACACGTGTCTAGACTTTTGTTTCCATCTGCGATTGTTTGACGTGATGTTTTCGCATAGTGTCGGCGTTAAACCTTTTCTTCTCGCGGTATCTCGGGAGATCTGTTGAATGTCCCGAGGAAAGCTGTCACAGAACATCAAAACTTCAACAGCAACAACAACACATACACCATCTCATCCTCATCCCTCGTGATTGTCTGTATCAGGTTCCAAAGACTTAACGTCAAGTATGCATTGTATTCAACCGTTAACAAGTTGGCTGTGAATCAAGAAGTTGTAAAAGTAATTTAAACTGGGGAGGGACCTGTTGGCTACTCCGTACAGTTTCATTCTTTATTCTGTTCATTATGAAATATGATCCAGACGGGACTCAAAACTCAAGGGGGTGTTTTGAAAATCAAATTATAACCGTTCTCGGCAAGTTCAGGGAAATATTTCTTCTTGTAAGTTCTCTGGATGTGTCAGTTTTGCTGTGAGATGATTGGTCAATTAAATTACGTGCTGGTTGTTTATCACATAGAAGCTAAGTGTCATCATCATCATCATCATCATCATCATCATCATCATCATCTCTCCTTCCCCTGTATGTGCATATGTGTGTGTGGGAGTTGGGATGTGGGGGCTTGCCTTGTTGTTAAGTGTGAGTTAGCCGAGGGCCTGGGTTCGATTCCCACATAGGTTCAGTGAGAGAAGCCCATTTCTATAATCGTGATATTACCGGAGTATTGCTAAAAGCGGTGACGCAAGACAACACTCACTCTGGTTTGGAGCGGAATGTTTACGTCATCCAGTAGTTGCATCGCTCCCTGTGGAGCAATGAATTTTGGTTTACACTACTGAAGAGACAAATTATTCCAAATTGTATGGTATATTAATGTTAGAATAATGTTAGAAATACTGAAATGTCGAGCATCGACAACGTTGTTCCAGGATGAATAATATACTGCGCCATATTGTTGTTGGGTTTAATGTTGGGATAATGATACGTTATGTGTTAAAACCATACCCCTCCGGGTGGATTTCGTCAAATGGCTGACCCGTGAAGATCCGGGTTAGAATTGGTCTTCAGCAACCCATGCTTGTAAGAGGCGACTAACGGGATCAGGTGGTCAGGCTCGCTGACTTGGTTAACACATGTCATCGTATCCCAGTTGTGTAGATCGATGTCCGTGCTCTTAATCACTGGACTGTTTACAGACCACAGCCACAGCGCTAGGATACTGTTTTGGGCGGCTTTAAACACCAACCAACCAATCGTCAAATGGCTTCTAAGGCCTACATCATTTAGGAATTCCCACTCAAATCACGATGACACGGCCTGATATATACTACAAACAAAAAGTATGGGAACACCCTAAAATTTGATAGTCATACATAAGCATTAACCTGGTGAGGTCATTTATACCCTAAGGTAGATGCAACTTTGTGTCTACTTAATAGGCACTTTAAGCAAGTCTTTCTGCACAAAAAATACGAATTTCAAAATACATGATTGCTATCCATTCCTTATATCTTGATATGTACAAAGTTTACAAATCTCTGCATAAATCTATTACCAGGCAACCTGCCTTAAATATTTCGACAGAACAGTAACAATTGTACGCACAGTGACAATAAAACGTCAATAAACATTTTAATCTTACCGTACGGTTAACTGCATGTAATATTGATTCAGTTAAACAGTTCATGTCAAGAATACATTTATGCTGGAATAATGGATCTTCCAAGTATTTAATTTGAGATTTTAGTGAAGATTAACTATTAGGTGTGGGTTTGTTTTCTGTGGGATGTTTTAAAGGTATTCTCGGGAATATGCTTCAGGAACACGCTAAATGCGAAAAACTAGGAAGGGAAATATCGTGAGATTTTACCAAAATTTCCGATTCCCGACTTTTGTTTTGTTTTTAGCGTGTGGTTATATGGTGCTCTACGCTTGTGCGCACATGATATTCTATCGGTTTGACTAAATAATTATATTTCTATGATGTTATTACAATGCATCTGATATATACTGTTTAAAAGTGCTTGAAGGTCACTCGCTCATCCACTCACTCAATCACGCACTCACCTAATCACCAACACACGCAGACACGTATGCACTCACGCACGCCAAACTCGCTCACCCAATTTAACAATGTCTGTAACGACAACTTCCCATTGCAATAGTGGATGGTGTAACAATGAGCTGACCATCAGGTCAAGGCCAATCGGCCACAACCAGGCGTCCAAAACACGCACTCACGCACGCACGCACGCACGCACGCCAAACTCGCTCACCCAATTTAATAATGTCTGTAACGACAACTTCCCATTGCAATAGTGGATGGTGTAACAATGAGCTGACCATCAGGTCAAGGCCAATCGGCCACAACCAGGCGTCCACCACACGCTACCAACGAGTCGATCGACGTTCATCAGTGAAAAGCTAGAGCAATAACAGTCCACGCAATTAGGATAAAAACCATCATTGTCCTTGATATCCTATAGATAATGATATTGAAGTAGTGGTAATTGATAAATGTTACAAAATTACGAAAAATGAAAAATCAATGTGGGTCTATTTCCACAATGACTGCTAAGTAACAAAAAGGCCGACTCAGCAAAAAATTCCCCATTGGTAAGTGAGCAACTGACATTTTTGGTGCTTTCTTTGAAAATGCTTTGTTGTCGAATATTGTGGTCAGACAATTGACATGGAAGTAAGATCTCTTCTCTTCTCTTCTCTTCTTTGTTTTTTGGTAACACTAGCGTCGTACGGACAAGAACAATGACTTGTAGAAATAGATATCAATACGAATATAATCAATTCCTTGTATACATACATAACAAGACGTATGTAATCAGTGTCGGGTTTGTATAACATTTAATAACAATACGAATATAATCAATTCCTTGTATACATACATAACAAGACGTATGGAATCAGTGTCGGGTTTGTATAACATTTAATAACAATACGTATATAATCAATTCCTTGTATATATACACAACAAGACGTACGTAATTAATGTCTGGTACATGTGGATAATAGTACGTAATCAATGTCCGGTATATAGGAATATAAATAACAATACGTATGCAATCAATGCCTGGTATATGTAAATATCAACACGTATGTAACTAATGTCTAGTATACATACAAAACAATGTGTACATTATCAATGCTAAGTGTATATAAATAAAAATACGCGTGTAATCAAAATCTAGTATTTGTAAATAACAGTGCGCATTTATTTAATACCTAGTATTTGTAAATCAATTTTCAATGTGCTCATGCCTAGTATATATAGATAACGATACATAATAATTATGGCTGTTGCACACAGATAACATCTCAGAGACTGGTAGACAATACATGTATCACAAATGTCTGTTGTCAAGTAGAAATACAACGATACCTATGTTAAAAAATAATAAATCTCTTAATAAATACATCTCACGCTCCTTTTTTTCAAAATATACTAATATATTTGCACGCACCTCCATCCTATGAAGACAGCTATCAGGCACCTCATTTACGTGTATCTGAGACTAGCGTTTAACTCTTTAGAAGTTTCAATTTGACGTGAGTGCTACTTCAAGCGCTTTACGGAAATGATCTGGCCCTAGCGCTGGAGGCTGTGTGCCCTTTGGGAACGGTCGTGTGGGGAATAGTCGGAACCAGCTCCCATCTCGCCAACAGTTAACTGGTACTATTAACCATAAACTAATCTCATGTATTATGTGGGATTGATCCAACTAGATGCGTTTAGCGTAAGTGAATACTGGATTGATTGAGTCACGGACGTTCTGTTACTGACATACTGCAGGGCTAATGAAGATGCGCATCAATTGCATTTTACAACGTATTGGTATATAATTGTCTGGGCCCTTGAATATGTCATATGAGACTGTGATACAATATGTGATATGTGATGCTATGGGCGATTGTGAATTTTGATATACTGAGCAAGGAAAGTTGCTGATTAAGTAGTGATACGAGGGGATGTCAATAATTTTGAGCCTTGAGCATTTTTCTTACCCAGGTGTCACAGCCTATGGTACGACATTGAACCTTGGGGTGTAGCTGATGTGGTATATACGTTTTGGTATCCTACTCTCAGAAGTCATTGAACAGCTCACATTGCCAGAAAGAGCCCCCCTCACGGCAGTGAAAATTAATAAAATTGAGTATAGAGCAGTTATTAAGTTCTTCGTTCTTGAAGGAAACTCGGCGAAGAACATTGAAGAAAGGCTTTCAGCAGTTTATGGGAAGTCTTCCCCTTCATGTGCTGCCATCAAACGATGGGTCAATGAATTTAAGCATGGTAGAGAGAGTCTTGAAGATGACCCCCGTCCAGGTCGCCTAACAACAAGCACTAGTCAGGAAAACATTGACAGAGTGCAAAGACTTGTGCTGGAAAATCGTCGAATCACGCTCTATGAGTTAGAGGAGACCACAGGCATTTCACACGGATCCTTCGAGACAATTCTTCATGAACATCTCGTCATGTCTAAGGTGTGCGCAAGATGGGTGCCAAGAATGCTTACAGATGAAATGAAGCAAACAAGGGTCACCATAAGCAACTCCATGCTAACCAGATACAACAAGAATCCAGAAGAGTTTCACTTTAGGCTCGTAACCTGTGATGAAACCTGGATCCACCACTATGATCCTGAGAGCAAACAAGACTCCATGGAATGGAAACATGTCACTTCTCCCAGGACCAAAAAGTTCAAAGCCTCCAGATTAGTGCAGAAGGTAATGGCGACAGTCTTCTGGGATAGCAAAGGCGTCATCCACACAGATTATTTACCAAAAGGAAGAACAATGAATGGGGGATATTACGGTAACTTATTGAGGCAAGTGCTACAGTCAATCAAGGAGAAGCGCCGGGGCAAGATCAGACGTGGTATTCTTCTACATCAAGACAATGCTCCAGTACACACCTCTCGCGTTGCAGCCGCTTCTGTCCAGGAATACGGGTACGAAATCTTGCCACATCCCCCCCTACTCTCCAGACCTGGCACCAAGTGATTACCAGCTGTTCCCAAATCTCAAGAAACATTTGCGTGGTCGTAGATTTCAGGATGATAATGAGCTTCTTGCTGCTACTGAGGCTTGGTTTAAGGACCAAAATGGCGCCTTCTACAGAGCATCAGCGCCTGGCAGAAATGATGGAACAAGTGTCTTGACTCACAAGGGGACTATGTTGAAAAATAAATGTGGTTCATTCCAATATTTTGTGTTTTTCTATGCAAGGCTTAAAACTTATTTACATCCCCTCGTACACGCTCAGGTTTTTGCTACAGAAAATACCAACCAAAATATTCAGGATCCGAGATTGTTTTGTTCAGATAGATGTAATTGAAAGATATTTATATGATTGATCTTGGTGGGTTCGTGTTACGTGTTGGGACGGAATAAAAACTACAGTGTTCTTTAAAACCACTGAGTGCCTGGGACACATTGTGTCTCATCACGTGTCACGTGCAACAATAAACGATTGACAAACAATGTATCTCTCACGAGGTATGTGCAACCATAACAATCAAATACTTGACAAACATTGTGTCTCTCATGTGACGTGCAACAAACAAATACTTGACAAACATTGTATCTCTCACATGACGTGTGCAACAATGATGTCTTGAACAAACATTTTCTTTCTCACTTGCCATTTTACGACAATGTATATAACAAATATGGTACATCTCACGTGCCCTGTGCAACGACGGAGTATCTGACAAACGTACTTCTCACAAACGTACTTTTCACTTGTCACATGCAGCAATAAACCAATAGGCGTTATTCACAATAAAGAAAGTGACATCTGTAAATCTTTCTTTTCTTAAGCAACAATAGGAGTTACTAGTATTTCACAAGTCCCGAATTTCACGCTATTCATCAAATGGAGAAATATTTCACAAACATTGTATATCACCGTGCTTCAGGAGCGGAGGCAGCTATTTGAGAAAGGTGAGGTGCACGCAATTGTGCAGCCCCCTCTGTGCGAGAGACGACAAGATGTTTCCCAAGTAAGACAAAAAATATATGAAACAAATCAAACAAAAATTTCATGTCTCAGATACGATGAAATATTCAACAAACATTATATCTCCCCCATGCTATGCTAAAACAATAACATAACCCGCATATGTTGTATCTTCCACGGACGGTTCAGCTTCTGTGAAATATTTAACAAAAGTCGTATCTCCGGGACAAAATGCTTCTCAGTTACATATTTAACATTTAAAACAATCAATCTTCCATTTTATCTTCCACGTGTCAAGCTGAATCTGTAAAATATGTTCCATTCGACACTTTAAATTGAGCCAAGCTCTATGCTGTATCTGTGACGAACCGGTTACAACCGGTCGAGGTGAACTCATTGCTCGTAGCAAGCGCTAACGGAGTCTTGTGGTCTAGCTCGAAGGCTCCTGTATCATAGTTGTGGAGATCGATGCTCATGGTGTTAATCACTGGATTGACTGGTTTCAGTTCGATAATTTACAGATAGGAATATTCTGCAATATTGAAGAAGAGAGCGTTAATTACTTAAGCATGCAAGCTAACAAACACACAAACGAACAAACGAACAAACGATGCCAGATTACCAAACACTCGATCACAGTGTGGTGTAATTTTCAGCCTCAGCATCGGAAAAGTGTTTATTAAAGACATTATCACGATAATCCCATTGTCTCATAAACCTTCAAGATTCATTCCATACATAGAAGACCGTATCTGCCCAACTTGTGTTATCTAATGACGTCATTTTGCATGCGTGTTCTCCTTATAAATGCCACTGCTTTTCAGATCTGATAAATCAATTCCCAAACAAGCAGAATATTGCAGATTTCAGCGGAGGATTTCATTTACGTTCTCCTTAAATATGTCACACCATCCAATTTAACACAGCGAAGTGCATCCAGTGCGGTAACGATGCCAATATCTGTTATCCACTGCTCTGTAAGATGTATCTCAGTAATACAATATCTACACTGTAATTATGTACCCTTATCTCCTCTCCCCGCCATCATATTCACCGTTATAACGACCGACCTGGGTGTTATTTCCAGAAACACAAGCTCATCCTCATCCCAAACAGTCCACGTATTGGTGATCGATGAGGCAATATGAAATAGATATCTATCACCTCTCGTATTTAATTCACGATGTCACCAGTAATATCCAGAAGATCATCGATGCAGTGACCTGGGTCATGTAAGACCACCGGGGGTTCGGGGTTTTTTTGGAGTTCGTTCCATCATTTCATAGTCTGGATGAGAAATGAACATTTGAAAGGAATGGCTTTTTTGCTTGGCTTGATGTTGGCAATAGCTTGGCAACTGTGTTAACATAGCTGTTTACTTAAAGCCGCCATGAATACTCGGGCCATGAACGCTGTATGTTGGAGCCTGAAGAGGCTAATGAGGAGTGTATTTGCAGGAATTCCCCTATTAGCCGCTAACCCAATTTAAATAGATACTCGAAGAAAACCCGTCGTTATGTGTCATTCTGTACCTCTTACGGATTGTTCAAGTGCTAAGAGCGAGGCGAATATTACGTTATCTGTGAGTGATATACGATAACCTAATAAGTTTAAAGATAGATCATTGTGCTCTTCAAGGAAATATGCGAGGCTTCCCAAACGGTTGCTTCCCTTTGTTGTATCAGGATCCTTGTTGGAATCTTAGATTTGGAGCCTGGATACCCCTGGATTATGATCAGTGAACTGATGTGTTTTACGCAGCTATGTAAGACTTGTGGCAGCTTCCCTTTGATATATCAGGATCCTTGTTGTAGATCTGAAACCGAGACTGGCTTGGATTATGATCCGTGGACCAATATTTTCTTACCCGGCGATGTGAGGCTTCACAAGCTTTTGCTTCCATTTGTTGTGAAAGGATCCGTATTGGGATCCTAGATTTGAAACCTAGACTATCCTCAAATTATGATCCGTGGACCAATATATTTTACCAGGCGATGTGAAGTTTTGCAAGCTGTTGTTTTCCATTGTCGTGCCCTTGATCCTTTTTGAATACCAGACTCGCATGGGTTTGAATACCAGGCTCGCATGGGTCATGATCATAATGATTATGATTATGATTCTTTAAAACGTCAATGCCAGAGAATAACCAGTCTTTTACATTGAATTGACGTCATACAACTAAAGTATTGTTCAGACCGGTATCAGGCTGACGTCACGCAGTCATGGTGCGAGACCAATGCCACGGCATATTGTTTAGATCAAACAGAACGGTTTTTCATGCTAATTGAAGAAAGTGAAAAAGCCTCGACGACATGCAGCCTCACCAAATTCCATCAACAGCATCGTATCAATCAAACTACGTATACTTTAAAAGAAAACGTATTTTTAAACCGCACCTTTTTCTATTTAGGCAATCGTCTTAAATGTTTTAGTGATCTAACAATATTTTTCCAGCCATTATTTCAACGAGTAGGTGCACATTTCAACCAAAAGTTAATTAAATTGGTATTGACGATGCACAGAAAGGTTAAATTATTTACGTTGATACAGTAGAAGACGCGAGGAGGGGTATAAGGGGCCTGTCTTCGCCAGGCGAACACCATCGATTCTGAATGAATAATCTTAAGTTTAAGAGCGATTGAACTTTAACACGGGCAGTATAGGTGCAGTGTCTTGTAACAAGCTGGTTGTGGTTGTGTCTGGATATTGTGATAAACTGTAAGTTGATTTCATATTTATCTTTATACGTTGGATGCTAATTTTAGGATACGATATTATTATATCAGTCTGTAATTGTCTGGACTCGAATGTCCACAGACGGCCGTCATAGATGTATTGTATTGCTGAGTGAGGCTTGCAAAGAGCAGGCAAACAGATACGTGCTCATTAAATAGACGGTACTAGCTATTATCTTAAAGATGTGCAAAAGGTCACGTGACTTTCATTTAAAGAGAACTGTAATGTAGCTGGATTTACATGTGTGTATTCAATGTGTGCCAATGTGATCATGTCAATGTCTTAGGGTAACTGTCGAATGATGAATAGGCACGTGGATGTCTTTTGCAGCCACATCTCTACGGAAATCTCAGACTGTATTGTGCTATGTGGTGTATTTACGGCATAGATTCTTGTACGTTTGTTGGGGTGAGTTCCATCCGGGATTCAAACCCATACGCTCACACTTAATCGCCCGCACACGAAGTCAGTCGCCTAGCTCAGTCACCGCGGCTTCCAGATTGACCTGTCTTTGCGTTTTTGTTTGATTAGCGAGCTTTGATATCATTTTTTGAGGATTTCATAAGCACGTGATTTGATATTAGCACAAACAGCTGCAAGCTTTGATATCATTTTTTGAGGATTTCATAAGCACGTGCTTTGATATTAGCACAAACAGCTGCAAGCTTTGATATCATTTTTTGAGGATTTCATAAGCACGTGCTTTGATATTAGCACAAACAGCTGCAAGCTTTGATATCATTTTTGAGGATTTCATAAGCACGTGTTTTGATATTAGCACAAACAGCTGCAAGCTTTGATATCATTATTGAGGATTTCATAAGCACGTGCTTTGATATTAGCACAAACAGCTGCAAGCTTTGATATCATTTTTAGGGTTTCACAAACATGTACTTTGCTAGTAGCACAAACGGCTGCAAGCTTTGATATCTTTTTTAGGGTTTCACAAACATGTACTTTGCTAGTAGCACAAACGGCTGCAAGCTTTGATATAATTTTTGAGGTTTTCATAAAAAACGTACTTCTATATAGTAGACAGACACAGCTTTTAATAGAACGTTTTTATGATTATGGGAATATTTATTAATTCATTGGTTCTAATAAATTACAAAGAGAATTTGAGAATCTTTTTTGCTCTTCAAAAGGGGTAACTAACTGGGTCGAGTTGACTGACTCAACGAACTGGTTGATGCATGTCATTGTATGTTTTTGTGTAGATTGATGCTCATGATGTTAATCACGGGATTGTCTACTCACTGCGAGAAATGATATTTGTCAATTTTAGTGATATGCCATCGGTTCCCAGTTGCGTAGATCGATGCTCATGCTGTTGTTTGGTCCATCCAGGTATATAGCACATAACTGGAATATTGCTGAGGGCGATGTTAAACTAAATTCACTCACTCACTAGAAGCAAGGGTAATAGTGACCTACTCGCACCGTAGTCTCTTACTACCGATGGGTTTACGCCCCTTTTAGCAATATTCCAGCAATATCACCGCGAGGGACATCAAAGATGGCCCATGGGTTTCACACATTGTACCTGGGAATCGAACCCAACTAATATGCGTGATGAACGAAGGCTTTAACCACAAGTATACCCTACAGCCCCTTCCAACGATGGTGAGGGTGATAGAATTATTCGCTGCTGCACCTACAAAGGTACAACTATCTCTAACATAGCTGATACGATTTTAACGAGGCCATTTTACAACGTACACACGTTCGAAATTACAAATCACTGATACCACAGTTCTTTCAATGCATTTAGAAGTTGGACGAACATGAATGTATGGGTCGTTTTATGGATAACAACTTCTCTTTATTCTTTATCATCCCGTTTCACCTGATGAAGGAGTAAGAACTATCTCTGAAACGTCGCGATAAAGAATAAAATGTAGTTGTTCTCCATAAAACAGGCCATGTATACCGATCTGTTTCCTCCTCTGAAACGTGTTCAATTCATTTTCAATACTTATGGAACTGGGGCGAGGCCAAGGTCGTCGCATGTCAAATAAAAAAATAAAAGGAACACCGGCAAGTAGGTCAAGGGCATTTACGCTCATGCGCGTCGTACTCTCAGCCCCTAGTCCGTTGTGATGGATTTCCGACACGGTCCAAAGTCAAAACTGGAGATAAGTCAATATTTTAGATCAAAATTGACTTTCTTTTGTTAAGCATACAATCACATTACGGCAAATATATCGACTGATGCAGGTGCATTGTGTGTAGTGAGCCAGACTAGCAGCTGGTGTGTAAGTTTGGTGCCGTGTGTTGGTTCCCATTATATGCAATATGTACATCTTTTGCTACTGTGTATAGATCACAGAGTGATTCTACAATATATATGGTATCGCCTTGACCATTCATTTATTTCTCATAAGTGGAGATAGAAGAAAATAAACAAAACAAAAGTGGGCGAAAACCATGTACGTTCCGTCTCTCACATCTTGTCAAGATACATGTTTTCTTCCCTTGTTATAACACACAGCTCTCTAACTATATAATACAGCTCTCTAACTATATAATGCAGCTCTCTAACTATATAATGCAGCTCTCTAACTATATAATGCAGCTCTCTATCTATAAAATACAACCCAATCAATCTTCATTATGTACTAATATATCACATCGTATCAATATTAATAATATTATTAATACCTGTATGTATAATATGTTCCTATGGTATAAAGTAAATTATTTACAGGAATATCATATCTCTTCAGCATTAATAGTATTATTCATATCATTCCATATCCCTTATAGAATGCTCTTATTAATTAATGTTTAAGTCGCTAAGCCTATAAGCCGCTTATTCAATAAGATCCCCTTCTTGTCAACTTGGCCATCTGGAAAACACCACCGTCTACAAAGCACAAACGTCTTTGTTTTGGAAGACTACAAGATAACCATGTTTGTATTCAAATAGCACACAAAGAACCTTATGCGAGTTGCCACAGGGATCCACCAAGTTCTGAGAATGAGAGAACGCCAATGTAGTATTGTTTGGCATCACGTTCATCAATACCTGATGCCTGTCTGCGGGAACAGCTCTTATAGAGACAACGTCTCGAGACATTTATTTTAGAACCAACGAAGTAGTTATTCCAGCAATGCTGGAATCTGGCAGTTGACGTCTTATCGGAGATGTGTTGATTCAGCTTCAAGAACTAAGATATGTGCAATAATATTTGATACTTTGTCGATATCGATGGATCTAACATTGTTTTACTGTTAACAAGGGCATAAAATGAATGTTTCATTAGGAAATTTAATCTAAACGAGGTCAGTTTGACATGGGTCTGTTTGTTGTTTAACCAACCAGCCGATATTCTTTCTATAACCACCCAAAGAGGCCAAACCAACCGACCAAACAACCGACCAACCGACCAGTTAACAACCAACCAACCAGACCAACCAGCCATTCAACCAACCAACCAACCAACCAACACTTCCACAAACCAACCAACCAACCAACCAGTTAATCAGCCAGCCAACCAACCAGACCAACCAGCCATTCAACCAACCAACCAACCAACCAACACTTTCACAAACCATCCAACCAATCAACCAGCCAACGAACCAAACAACCAATCAAACAAGCAAACAAACAAACAAACAAGCCAAAATCAAGGACCGGGACCAAAACGTTGTCACACTCCCGTTTTGTGACTCGGAAATAAGAAAATAAAAAATCACATGAAATTAGTCAAATTGCAATTTAATATTGACATTATGGCGATCAATGTTAAAAAATACAAATGTGTTTGTTTCAGTTTGTGGTATTTCTAATTGGGTTTGTCCACCAACGCTATTAGTACTTTTGCTATAGGTCACGTATCGGAACTGCGGCTAAAGAAGTGATCTACGGAATGAGCTGATAGGTCTTCCGATAGGCCGAAGGCCAGGATGATGCCCCCTGGGGCAGATGATTGGGTAGTTATGTGATGTAGATGACCAACCATTGTCAGGTCTTTCATTAGGTACCGGTTATCGATCCATAGCGACGAGGCGAGATTGAACGACTTCAGCGTGAGATGGGCTGAAGGTCAGGGGGTTGGGGGCATGTTAACAGACGGTGAGGGTGAACCCAAATCACGTGTCATCAATGGCCAGTACATCAAGTATTCAATACTTCCTGCTTTCTAGCTCATTTGATGTGCCAATATTGTGTGAAACACAAACTCATCGAGCTCGGGACAAAGGTCGCGGTGACATATTGATATCTTGAGTACATTTGATAGCTATCAATACCATCCCTTGGGGAAATTTCAACATCAATTAGACAGTCCATATTGAAGCAAAGTTTCAACACTGGCCCAATGCATGCAGTTTAGTCACGATAACCAATATAATGTTCCAAAACCTATTACCTGCTTAATAGGCCGTTGTGTGGTTTCGGTTACTGTGATGCTGTAGAGGATAGTAGTCATAAAGGTCGGGTTCTATTCCCTCTGTGTTGGTAAAGATAGCACTGATCGGGTTCTATTTAATTTGCTTTGTGCTGAGGTCTTTGCAGATTACTATGATACGATTGTGGTTAGATGGACATACATTCATGGCACAGATTTAGAGTAATGCATTATTTCACTGGTTGCCGTGGCGAATTGTAATGGCATGGCACTAATGGCATGGCACTGTGCTAAAGGTGATGTCATTGGTTGATGTGGCGCTGAGAAACAGTCTAGTGTATTCGATGGCGTGGACCGCAGGTGATGACATTGGTTAATCTGGTGCTGTCCATCAGGTGATGAAATTAGTTGACCTGGTGCTCTCCAACACATGATGACATTAGTTTGAGTGGTGCTCTCAAACAAGTGATAACATTAGTTTGCGTGTTGCTCTCCAACACGTGATGACATTAGTTTGCGTTGTGCTCTTCAACACGTGATGACATTAGTTTGCGTGGTGCTCTCTAACAAGTGATAGCATAAGTTGACCTGGTTCTCACCAACAAGTGATAGCATTAGTTGACGTGGTTTCCTCGGACAGGTGATGACACTGGTTGACCTGGTGCTGTCCATCAGGTGATGAAATTAGTTGACCTGTTTCTTTCCAACACGTGATGACATTAGTAGACATGTTTCTCTCCAACACGTGATGACATCAGTTCACATTAGTTGACATGATGCTGTCTTATAAGTGATGGCATCAATTGACGTAGTTCTTTCTAACACTTGATGAAATTAGTTGACCTGCAAACTCTCCAACACATACTGACATTACTTGAATGGATGCTGTGATGTCACTAGTCGCAAGAGTGCTAGACAATAGGCGGTGTAATCTTCTCTTAAAAAGTATTAATTTTGACTTATTAATTTTGACACTCATCTTGCATCACGCATTTGTTAGTGTTTGTTTCTAGTCGTTTGTTTCATAATGAAAATCGTATACATGGAAATTACATGCCCTACACCAATTATCTTTCAATGCAACAGGTACCTTGATTAGCAAGAAAATGTCATCATTTCCAATAAAGATCAACCAAAATACCTTCAAACTCCTTGTCTCATTGTAGTCATACCTGTTCAATCACTCCCCTCAAACAAAGTGAAGTCGGTTCTCTGACGATCACATTTTCGCCTCCACGGTTCCATCGTTCTTCGTCTGTACACATAACTCATCTCGACTTGACATGATTTATCACAAGTCATTAAGCTCTCCTAATGTCATGAGCAGCCTGAGATATGTCCTTGTTTGCTTTACCATATTGATTACTAATAGCCTGGGATATACAAAGAAAAAGCGGGATGACGACCGGTCACGTGATTCCAACAAGCAGACGACAGTCTGGCAAATCTTTCATTACTGCAGACAGTGTTTCCTATCTGCGTCTGTCAAGAAACAAGAGTCGTTACGACGCGGTGAGTCTATAAAATCTGGATGAGGATTAATCATCATTCGTTTACCTAATCAGTTTTCCTAACATTACTTACGTCTACACCATGCAAGAAAGATGATGCTGACTTTTGAATTTCCAGTTCAGATTGATCTATGAGTAGAAGGTAAATGGCTATTTAGCCGTTATTGCATGGCATGCGATAGTAGATACGCCTAGATCTGGAATTATGCTGGTGTTCCTGGACAAACGTCCTTGTTTTGAAGGATAACAAGAAAGCTGCCTTATTACATTGAGGGCGACGTTTTGGTGTGTATTCTAACACCGTTATCAAGCAAGTGACGACCAGATTGAGGATAGAGAAGCATATATGCATGTGTGAAGATATGTTTGGAAAGAACAAAGGGGGTAGATGGGAGGGGGTTAACATCCATACATCACAGGTAGTCACGGAAGGGAGTTGGTCTTATTATGCAGCGGCGGAAAACCACACTCACTCCTTCTTACGTTTGTGAGAGAATGTCTAATACATCATATATCACAGGTAGTCGCTGAATGGAGGAGGTGTTATTGAATAGCTCTTTACAACACCCTTCATGATATTAATTTCACTCCATACCTCCAGTGTAATAATGCTCACCCCTTGTTTTGATTTTGCCAATCCAAACATGATTTCAGAATTTTTTTCAAGAAGTGCCCATGGAGATGACAACTGTATGTCCCGTTACCTTACAGATACTACGTTTATAACGAACACATTTATAACGAACTGACGGATATAGCGAACAGATTCTAATCCTGATCACTTTGTGTATTTATTAGTTGGAATATGTTGTACTTTTATGACAGAATCACAGTTCTCTCGACTGCCGATTTACCAGTGCATTGCGTCCCTTTGACAATGAGTGAGTATAGTTTAACGCCGCTTTAGCAATGTTTTAACATGGCAGGAACTGGACACTCTTCGGAAATTGAATCCGGGCCATTGGCATGACAGGGGATCGTAGTGAGCTGCTTTAGCGTATTTCAGCAATATTTCAGCAATACCATGGCAGGGGACACCAGAAAAGGGCTTCACACATTGCGCTCAAATGGGGAATCAAACCCAGTTCTTCTGTGAGACGAACGTTCCAACTGCAAGGCTAACCCACCGCCCTAGACATCACGGCAGAACGCTAAACCACAACCTCCTCCTCTTTAACAATTAGCTCTACATCGGTTCCCGGGCGTGTGTTCGCTGAAGCAAGCAGGAAGCTGGTTAAGACGGTGTTGTTCTCACCGCCGTCGGCGTCACTGTAATTAATGATTGGAGTAATCCCAGTCTTCCCTTGACTGGTCAGACCAGTGTTCATCTATGACGCTTCTGCTCTGGGACTATCACATCACAAAGAGGTTCTTGTATGGGCTAAGCTTTAGACAGGTGTAATGATTGTATGCCGTTGTCTTACAGTACTAACCGGGGATGATATCTGGTCAACTTTCAAGCCATTTTCCATTCTTTCTGTAGATTATCAGACAGTCATGTTGAATTAACGGCGAAAGAAGATATGGCACTGGTTATGGAAAACTGAGAGCTCATATAATGCTGTCTGGCGTCCATGGCTAGAGCTAGACTAATTTTGAAGGAGGTTACGCTATCCTTCTATGCATACTTAGCTCTGTTTTATTAACACTGATTGACCGTCAGTGATGTGCTATTTAAATCGTGCACGGGATCGGAAACCTTTCAAAACCAGAAATATCCGTCTGATGGTGAATGTGTTTCGAAACGCGCTGTCTGAATTAGTTCATCCCAGCAAGTTTTACCTGATGATGGGGCCAGAACAAGCCCTGCAATGTTGTACTCAAGAATAAAAAAGAAGATTTTCTGTGTTCCTCAAATAGCATTTCTAAATGCCAATCAAGCATGCCAGCAAGTGGTTTGGTCATGGAGTTGTTTTTTTCTCTTATCCAGTGGAAACAAAGGTAATTGTGGTTTTAATGTGATTTATTGTCATGTTCAAGGGTATTGCTGTCGCACACCAAAGTGCGTACGGTTGCGTGTGCGTGCGTTTGTGTCTGTGGCTGCTTGTACGATCCTTGACAAATGGCGTACTCATAGTACTTGCCCACTGAATACCATATTGCAGATTTACATAAATTTATACCACGCAGTTTTCTGACTTGTGACTATATTTAACAGCAAAATTAACGCAACTGTCAAGTGTTTTTTAAATAGGATACATGAGCATGAACGCTTACTTTTATAAGATTTCATTTTTTTCGAAACTTTCGTTTCTTTTTGTCCAGTATATATAGTCGGTGCGTGACATCATGTTGTGCTCGCATCAAGTGTGCGTACGTTCGTGCGAGCTAGTGCGTGCGCGTCAAGGTTAAACGGTAAAATCACAATGACTACGTCGGGAGATTGGAGAGGCTTTTACTGCTGCCCTAAGGTTGGAACCTGGTGTTCATGTTACCTCATTTTAGGCTACATTTTGACTTCATCCAGGTAGATTTATTCAAACACTAATACCAGGATATGAGTAAAATCAAGGCTCAACGTCTCTTTCACGAATGTCAGAGCAGTCTCTGAGGTATCACAAACCATAATCCGTCCATTTGAAACAAAAGTCTTTAATTTTAAGCAGCAGAAACCCTGACTGAGATCCCCTCGATGGTCGTAATCCTCTGCCAATCTCATATGCCCTCAGTGAACCAAGGTCTCGTAGGCAGCAAGGACGATTCTTCCAAGGGTATAATCCCATTTTAAAGTTCACTTGAATCAACACTTGTGATTTTGATTCCGAGGTACATCCATGATACGACCTAGAATGTGTAGAAGGCGTCATAGTTTGGTTTGGTTGTTGTTTAAAGTCGCAGTCAGCAATAATCCAGATGTCTGCAGACAACCCAGTGATCAATATCATGAGCACCGATTTACGCAACTGGGTCTTTCCAGCCGTGATAATGCTGAAATATTGCTGAATGTAGCGTAAACCACGTAAACAAATGTAAGGGACATTTTCGCGTTTTTGCCTTCTGATCCAGAGAATTAGAATGTATTTTCAGCAACTCATAAGAAGAAGAAGAAGAAGGGACTAACGGGGTTGGGTGGTCAGGCTCGCTGACTTGGGTGACACGTCATCGTATCCCAGTTGCACAGATCGACGATGCTCATGCTGTTGATCGCGGGATTGTCTGGCCCAGACAGTTTACACACCGCCGCCATATAGTTGTAATATTGTTGAGTGCGACGTAAAACTAAACTCACTCACTCACTCACTCATATAAGAATGTACTTTGCAGACAATAATCGCTTAGCGCCACCTTTATTCCATCCATACATCACAGGTAGGCGTTGAATTGAGGTGGTCTTTTTGTGTAGCTGTTTTACAGCCTATATTCTTCAAGATATTATTTTCGCTCTATATCTCCACAGTAATTATGGGGACGATGAAATGGAATCTAATGAGGGAAACTCAGTGCTTACGTACTGCCGTCTCTGTAATGAAGGCTTTGAGATAGGTAAGAAGACTGGTAAAAACACAATATGATAATCAATACTTCCTTAATAGGGAATCCTCCCCGGAAACAATAACACACCTACGTAAAGGCTGAATATCCTCGATATACAGCTCTGTCACCACAGCATAATCTGAATTAATGGCGTCTGTACTTTTGCGATATGGCGGTAATAACTGCAATTCATGCCACAATCTCAGGGATCAAAGTGAAAGTGACGTCATCAGTACGTCATCACAACAACAGCAGAAACGGACGTACGGCAACACAAACGTGATTAAAGACGATGTACTGTCGTGGGGTCCGTTTACTGGCATAGTAAGCAACGGAGCTGAAGGAAATTATCTCATACCAGGCTTATTTTATGATATACTCAGGGCCTAGTGGTAACGTTAAGATATTTCACAATGCCTTATATGCACGAATATACGTTCGTAATGGTCAGGTTTTCGTGATGATATATTTTCTGAATTAAATGCCTATTCAGCAGTTTCTAAACCGACCACGAAATAATGGCACGAGGAGAATATGCAATGATAGTTAAGGTCAGTCGAACGTAAATTTGAGATCAAGACTGGTATCATTCCGTGGGTATTCAATACCTGACTTACAGTGATGATGAGGAAACCACGACTAGCGGCCCCTTTGATGTAGTTTTTCTGTCTGCTAATTGGTCAAAATATACTCACCGGGAACATGGTTTTCAGTGAGATTAAAGACCTTGCGACATATGTAAAAGACTAATGACTCGATATTATAGGTTAAAACGTCTGACTTAGGGACGTCTTTCGGTGTAATTGGCTGACTCTGTAATAATTACACAATATTTTAAATATATTGGGCACGAAAAGTAGGGTATTTGAAAATAAAGTATTGCCAAAGACATGGAAAAACACTGGTAAGTGGTTTATCTTTCGTGACACCGTGACCGTCTGTGACGTGACATATGCCTGCAATGTCACGATGAGAACTGTGTACAGAAAGGGCGTCTGAATTTTGAGTGAGTGCGTTTAGTTTAACGCCGCAGTCAGCAATACAACAGCTGTATGGTGGTGGTCTGTAAATAATCGAATTTGACCAGACAATCCAATGATCAGCAGCATGAACATCCATCTGCGATGGGAACCGATGACATGTGTCAACCAAGCCAACGAGCCTGACCACCCGATCCCGTTAGTCGCTTCGTACGACATGCATGGGTTACTTACAGTAACTGAAGATCAATCCCAACCCAAATCTTCACGTTCTGAATTTTGAGACAGCCAGCCTCTGATCTCTAAACATCGATACCGCTAATGGAAAGACGGACGATAAATATTTTGGATCTGCTGCCATTTAGAAACACTAGACAGTTCCTGAATGTCTCAGAGAGGTGTTGTCGTCGTGCATGTGGTTGGGGACATGGCGCGACACAGCGAGGTCTTTACTCTTTGCTTGGACTATTGGTCTTGGAGGATGCGCTTCGTCAGCGCTGATGGCATCATTAATGGCCACAAATTGGACATTGGAATGATGCGGAGGAGAGTGGTGATTATGCCTAAAGGACGTTGGCATCAGTGACTCGCTTCCGACAGCAGGAACCAGATGCCATCGACGGACATCATATCTGACCACTGGGCATTGTGCCATCGCTGGTGTTGAGCACGCCACTCGAGACGTATAAAGTACATGGCCGTCATAGATATCGTCAAGTATGGCCGCCTGTTGTAACCGCAGGTGCGGCGTGAGCTTTGTAGCTTCTGAAGGCAGTCATTGAGATCTGGGGGTGGGGGGGGGGGGGGGGGGGGGGGGGGGGGGGGCGTGTGGTGTGGTCCGAGGCTGGTGCAACTGTCCACTGTGATGGAATCTGGTTGCAGTTAGTTGGCTGACCACGGACACTTAGTTGCCACATCATGTAACGTCAGCTGACGTCAACGGAACACATGATATCACACAGACAGAGGACCGTTCCCCTTTGCTGTGGTAAACGAAGTTGTTCAGTTCATTTAACAAGTGGGACTTATGCTTGTAAGTGGGAGTAGTTTTACGCCGCGTTTAGCAATATTCCAGAATATCACTGCAGGGGACACCAGAAATGGGCGTCACATGTTGTACATATCAGGAATCGTGACGAGTTTCCTTCGTGACGAGTGAACGCTTTATCCACCACTCCGTCGCCCTTGTTCTGCTTGCAGGAGCTTCATTATACTGCACAATCCTGCCTACTTCGTCACGTTACATTCTATTGTTTGTCTTACAGAGATCAATGCTCATAATGAGTGAGTGAGTGAGTGAGTTTTGTTTTACGCCGCACCCAGCAATAGTCCAGCTACATGACGGCGGTCTGTAAATAGTCGAGTCTGGACCAGACAATCCAGTGATCAACAACATGAGCATCGATCTGCACAAATGGGAACCGATGGCATGTGTCAACCAAGTCAGCGAGCCTGACCACTCGATCCTGTTAGTTGCCTCTTATACGACAAGCATAGTGGCCTTTTATGGCAAGCATGGGTTGTTGAAGGCCTATTCTACCCCGGGACCTTCACGGGCCAGTGCTCATAATGAATTTAATAATAATGAAGGCTGATAATTACCTTCAGTTCATTATAACAGTAGTTCAGTAGTTTAGGTATTTTGACTAAAATAGTCACGAAATGGCTGGAATAAAATAAAATAAATAAAAAACAGCAAAACAAGCAAAACAAAAAACAAAACAAAACAAAGCAAACAAAAAAGCCCCAAACAAAACAACGCCTACCCCTCTCCCCAAACAGAAACCAAGCTCGTTATATCCGACTGTTCGACATAAGCGTGTTCATTATAAGCGCGATTTATTGTCTATGGGTTTGAATAGGCAATATCGCAATCGCTCAGTATCTCCTTCTTTTAGTGAACAGAATGCTTGTTAAACAACACAAGCACATGTTCAGTGATGTATGCGTGTGTAAAATATGGACAACATGTTCTGGGGAGCCTCATTTATCAATGAACAAACGAGGAATAATGTTCATCTTTTCTAACTTTAAATAGACAATTTGCCACATTTGGATGTAAAGTGATACTGAACATGTCTTATTGTATTATGTATGGACTATTGCTCGATCAGGATGATGCATGCCTGATTATAGCGGTGGTGCACTGCGGTGTTTAATACTACGAACGGTGCCTGGCTGTATTTTAGGGCTATATGTTCTACTTATAAACAACGTTTGTTTGTTACTTAAAACAGCACTTAGCAACAGTCTAGCTATATGGTGGTGGTCTGTAAATATTTGAGTCTGGACCAGACAATCCAGTGGTCAACAGCATGAGCATCGATCGATCTACAGGATACGATGACATATGCGAGCCTGATTCCTGTAGTCGCTTTTTACGACAAGCACGGGCGGGATACTACTGTGGAATATAAGTTCTAATTGTAGAACCTGTTCTGTTTTTGTTTTCTATCATATAAATACAATCTTAATTTTTATGGAGGAAATATATTATATACCTATCTACCTAACGCTGTATAAATCTCTGTTTTCACTTATTACTGTGTAGGAATAGTCGTATTAATATCTTATGCAATTGGTTGCATTCATATAGTACATGATTAGTTGTATTGACTTGAAACAGTGCATGAATAATTGTGTTCATGTAACACAAATATGACACAAAGTAAAGTAATACGTGTAATCACAATGTAAGTAATGGTATTTGCACCGCGTAATTTCTGAGTAATAATGTTCACTCTGAAAAAATATCTTAACGATCATGATCAGACTGTAATAAGTCTGAAAGACCCTGTCTGTTTCACCGTCTTCACGTATGTACATAATCACAAGCTTCGCCTGAACCCAGTGTTCTGGATTACATAAATGTTAAACATGTAAGCTTAATACGGTTTGATGAACACCATCCGCAACTTCAAGCCCGATTACATCGCACGTCGTCTCAGAAACAATACCTAATCTAATCAATCAGGGAGACCAAGTCAGTCTCTGCATATCCGAGGCTGTGTGACCCTACAACAACGATACCAAAGGGAGGCAAATGGTTAATGTCCTCCTTTGCCATGCCAAAGGTCCAGTTCACTTTCAAGAATGGTCCAGTACGTGAGAATATTTCTTATACCTCTAAAATGGAAAAATGCTAAATCTAATGTAAAACAACACTAGTTCTTTCAGAAATAGGGGTGCACTATTCGTTCAAACAGGAGATTCAATGGTCGTTTAACAGACTTTCAGGACAAAAAGGGGATGGTGGGGTACCCCTGATTCCCCCTCCCCACCATCACACACACACACACACACACACACACACACACACACACACACACACACACACACACACACACACACACACACACACATGCCTCGATAATCTTAACCCTGTGAAATTAACCCATAAACCACATCGATAAAAATTCTTGCCCTCCTTTACCGCAACATCGACCTACGTGTTTAAACCAACAGTTCTTGCGCCCGCGTTGAGCTAGAGCAATTCTGTTCTGCTCTATTCTGAACGTATAGCTGTGTCCTTTCCTTCTGCTATATTCTCAACATACAGTCGAGTTCTTCCGTTCTGGCGAGTGCGTCCCACTGGCTTCGCAACTACTGGGTGTCGGCTATATCAAAACTATTAGCCCGACCTTCCTAACTTGCCTGTGGACGACTCCCTAGTTCCATTGGCACAGTACCCCAAGACTAACTACTGCATCGTGCTGCACGGACCGACATTTCAGCGAGCTCATTATTGAAATTGATTCGTATTGTACAGGCACCCAGGGCACTGTTATAACGAACCGACTGCTGAAAACACTCCTCTCTTTTAGTCAACAATGAAACTAACTGGGGAATGTGGGAACGATTGGGAATTCATCTAAACGAATCACCTACCACGAGCATTGACGAAACTGATGAGAATAGAGGATGAGGACGAATGTCCCTTGGAGGAGTTTAAACTCTTTCCCCATTCTCGTTACAAGATCTTCGTCAAGCTAAGCGATCTTCGGTTCCATGAAATCGCTGTTAATCAGCTGACTAGAGCGTCGTTCCAAGATACTGTCCAACCACGTTAACTCCTTCAGGTTGTTAACTCCTTTAGGTTAACAATTGCTTCAGGTTAACTTCTAAGTATATTACACAAGATTGGATTTACGTGGGTGAAAAAAAAACTTTCCCAGTTTTGAATTAATCCAGGAAGCGTCTGTAAAATATTTTTTGTATTTTTTTTCGGTTAATCTCTATAAAAATAGAGGCTGATATTTTTATAAGTGACAGGATAGTTTTTCCGTTACCTCTTCGAAACATACTTTTCTGTCGATTAAAAGGAAAAGCAGAAAATTTATATTTCCACAACACAATTATTTTCACATTTTGGGTTAAAACCGGAGGATGTATTTTGTCAGGATTAAATTATTTAAAGAAGATCCCGTTTGGTCTCTTTAGCTCCATGCAATGTGAATAATCTGGTGTGATTTATCTTGGCTTCAGCAGCTGGTCCGCCATCTCATTGTTTTTCGAGGCTTCGTGAATGGCGATCTTCACAGATACATGGCCTGTTGCCAGGTGATTTTCTAATGCACTCGCATATTTTAACCATCGACTCTATTATCCATCTGTTTTTTAAACAGCGCATTTAATATGCATGCATTTTAAAACGGTGTTTATTATTATAACAGATTTTTGTTATAGAAAACCTATCTATAGAGGTCAGACAGGACATTTTGCTGGAGCGGGTTATTAAAGTGGACTAGGGAGCCATGCATATAGGCAAGTGCGTTCCATGAAACGAAAACCGGTTTGCGTAAACCTCAATTAAACCGTTTCCAGATTTTCCTTTCTTCAGCTGATTTAAAGGGCATACATAATTTCTCAAAATATGCTGTTATATATAATAGCCATTCAGACACTTGGAATCTTCTTGTGTCCTACAACGGACAATGGTATACGTTGTCCACGGTGAACAGTGTTTTTTTTTAAATTTGCAACCCAGGCTAACTTGAAATGCATACAAAATACAATCTCCCGAAAGAGTTGGACAAAAGTATGAAGAAATGATACGACAAGAAGAATACACCAAGTAATAATACTATAAGATATAAACAAATAAACAAGGAAATTATTTCGTGGGATCAGAAACGACCGTGGTCACTGTGAATGAACAGCTGTTTATTTTGAGGGACATTGAAGCGATTATGGATAATGTTTGTAAAACGTTTACAGTCAGGTTGCTGAAAATGATTTCTAAAGTTTGCTCCATGACAAATATAGTTCAAGTTTAGATGATATGTTATTTTCGTGTTATTGATGGCAACCACAGTTTAAAACACATTGTTGAAGTGAATGTGGAAAATGCTGGGTCATGCACATTCATGTTTGCTGGTTTAATGTTTTTTTAACGCCACACTCAGCAATATTCCTGCTATGGCGGTGGAATGAGTGTGAACATGGCAATCAAGTGATTGACATCATGAGCATCGATATTTGCCGTGGGGATATATGCTGAATCTGCCTTGTTTACCAAACTTGCCCGCTCCATTTTAAGATGCCTCTAAGAACATGACATTTGATTAAACAATTATGTGAAATAATTTTGGCACATACGATCTACGTGAAACAACGACTTCCACACAGGTTTTACTCGAAATGAACTCGCTCACTACACGACATGCTTTAAGATATGTGTGAAACGACCCTTGAAAATCTGAAGCATTGTCACTGTAACGTTTGGCCTTCTCTGTAACCTGATGAAACCTCATGGAGTTATTTATTATTTGGGGTGAGGGGCAAGGGCCACAAAGGGTCTCTGCTCTGCTGATTGCAACTCAACCACCGCCACTTCTAGAACGTTCGAAGCCCACGGTTACGTTTGACGTATGCAAAACGCGACTATCGTAAAATGTCAAATTATTAGATATCTGACGAGCATTTTGTCATTTTGACATGTACTTTATGAGTTTCAACTGCAAAACTTCATATCTGTCATAGAATGCCTTGAACAATGTCGTTAAAACATCTCCGATAAACGGCAGTTGGAGTTGCGCAGTAACGTGAATGCACACCAGTTGACATCCTTAATTAAAGGGCTTTCATCTGAATGCTTCAGTGTGCTTTAGTGTGCTTCAGTGCGTCTGGATTTGGAAACCATTCTCTACCTAATACACCGATGCTTTTATTGTTAAATTGATGACATCGTTGATGCGATTCAATATTTTGCTTACTGCATCGTTAGTGTGAATTTCGTGGTTTCAGCCTTGTTATTGCAGTTTCGATAATGGTTCCAAATGTAATATTTGAGCCTTACGGTAAAGGTTGTGTTGGCCTGATTTGAGTACTCAACGAGTGGTTTCTTTGAGTCGCATTCGTTTTCTTGTTAGGCTAACACAAGCCACTCGCTCGGGATCTGTTGGATGCTGTTTGGATTGTATGTGCATTGCCCATGTCCTACTTCGGGATTACGTCCCACATTAAGCGGACCTACCGTGCTAGAACTTGAATATTGCTCAAAACAGCGTTAAAAGCAACTTTTTTCTAATTCAGCCCGCGGTTTGTGCTTCGGTGGTTTCGAAAACGTTTAAAGATGGAAGGCTCCCCCCCTCCCACTCCCCAACAAGACCTGTTGGTGCTGCCTCTCTCTCCCCCTTTTTCTCACTTTCTCTATTTATCTATCTTTTTCTACCTCCAATCTCTACAACACAGTTGTCTCTCTCTCCATCTCCCTTTATCTGTCTCTCTATCTTTCTATCTTATCTATCTAGCTGTCTGTCTCTCTATCTTTCTATCTTATCTATCTAGCTGTCTGTCTCTCTATCTTTCTCTATTTTGGGTACAATGTGTGAGGCCCATTTTCTAGTGCCCCCCGCCGTGATATCGCTGGAATATTGCTAAAACCGGCGTAAAACCAAACCAACTCACTCACTTTCTCTAGCTCTCTATTTCTGTCTTTCCATCTATCTCTCTCACGCATCACATCACACAGACAACACACACAGTTTACACAAAAACAACCTGCATGTATTTCACTTAATTGCAACTTTTCTCCCAAGTGACTCCGTGGGTATGGTTTTACGCAATATCACCACCATTGCATCCTCGATATCTCCAGGGTATACGTTCCGATAAGTCTCCACTATACCCTGGATGCATCTACGGTCCGAAAATTCTATTACCTCCCTTTGCTAGCTCCGCATTCTCACAGTAGCCAATCGGCTAAGCAGCCGTTACAACTGAACTTGCCAGTGTCAAAGACAGCGGTCGCAGCTGCAACTGAGATTTGCGGGAAACCATACAGGCATATTGATAGGTCCGAAAATTTAAAAAAAATATATGCAAGAACTCCTTCTGCCTGTTTCAGAGAACCCGTGCATGGTTCGTGTTGCCAGGTTTAATCGGTTAGATAATTTAAAAAGCGAAAGTGGGTTGTGATTGGTTCGCTCAATTTCCCAGCGTATACGACCGATTGGATAAAAAGCCAGCCAAGGGAGGTAATAAATGTATCGGGCCTAGCTGTAGATGCATCCAGGATATAGTGCAGATTCATCGCAACGTATACCTTAGAGATATCGAGGATGCCACCATTGTACCAATGCGGGAAATCGAACCCTGGTCTTTGGCGTGATGAGCGAACGGTTTAACCACTAGGCTACCCCCACCAATCCTTACTCTCATAAGAGCGAAATACTTCGTTTCTCACACGGGCGGTGGTTAAAGCGATGTCTCAACACGCTAAAGACCCGGGTTCGATTCCCAACATGGGCACAATGTGTGAAGCCCATTTCTGGTGTCCCCCGCTGTGATATTGCTGGAATATTACTAAACGCGACGTAAAAATAAATTCAGTCAGTAAGTCGTTTCTCCCAGTCCCATTTAGTCCCATTTATCCCCCCCCCCCCCCCCCCCCATCCTCTTGCTAATATCTGTACTGCCAAAGCCGAAAATGAAGCCTCGTTTTCAAATATATATTGAGTTCAATAAAGACTATAGAGTTTCGGAGACCGGTTTTAGCCTAACCAAATACTTGCGGAAGGATCTGGTACCTCGTGATTCACATTGAACTAATACAATAATCACTAATCAGAACTGCCCGAAGTATATTTTCAGTAGCGGAATTAGCCGAGTGAAGCCGATTGAATTAAACCTTGGTGTCACAAAACTCATCAAACACGACATTCAATCCGTTTGATCTGCCCACAGCAATAACAGTTTACTGATTATACTGATGAATACTGACACACGCATGCGCAGCAGGAATAATCGTTTTTTGTAAAACATCATAATACCATTTACCTCGCAACAAATTGGAGTTCATTTGAAAACTCCTTAATCCTTACTGAGAATCACTAATGACCAAATTGAGTGATTCGGAGGCTTTGTCGTCCCCGTGTTTTTGTTAGTTTTTAGAATGTTTTCATCTCGATTCATTGCCCACTGCATCTCGTTACAAGTTGATTGAGGACGCTGCATGCAGGCGATGAAAGGGGAACCTAATATTCAACCTCCTCATCCCTCGTGTCAGCATCAATCTCGCCAGTGTTTTCTCTTCTTCGATTCCAGCCCCCGCCGATATTGCATCACCGAATTCTCCCAGTTCGATTAAAACCACGTAAACGACCCCCTGTTGAACAGCATTCGGTCTCCTGTTAAAAAGAAAACGGTTCCTGCATAACAATACAATTCACAGCATAGCGAAATCGCGGCCAACTAAAGCTGGTGTCGGAGTTAATTTCAAGAGATTCGGAAATAGTCTTGCCGACAATAATATACGGGTTGGCGTGAGCCTTCTGCTTTACGGTTGCAGATGTGTAAATATGTGACAATTTCCTGGTTTCCAGTTCCTAGGAGACTGAAACGGTTCTACTCCTGATGACGCCTCGTGGTTGTTTGGGATCAAGTGCGACGAGGGACATTATCTCAACAGGAGCGAAAAATGACTTTTTCTCAGCCTCATTACGTCTTTGCTTCTTTGACAAAACTAATGTCACCCGTTTTAGCTTCTAGAAGTAGAAATTGCAATTTTGTGCAATGAGTTCCGAAGAATAGGGGAATTTGATCGGTAGGGATGACAGTAAGCTCAAGCAGTTCAATATATTACCCAGACTCACCGACACAATCAGGAACGCCTGGTCAATATGCCAGACTTGACTTGAAAGAGGCGGCTTTGCCTTTCGATTGAGTCAGCCGCATTAGCAGGGGACAACGCCTATCAATACCTTTATATATTGCCTGTACATACCATCTTCCTTTGTTCTTGGTGTGGCTGGGGTCTAAATAAATAGAGTTGCTAGTTGCCAGGAACTGAGGAAGTAGGGTGAATCTGTCATTGAATGTTTTGCGTGCTCATTTTTGAGGTCACTTGTCATGACGCTGGAATATTGCAAAAGAGACATAACGGAAAACTAGTTCTGTTCGCTGACCATGAAATACCCTATCAAAAATTACACACGATGCGGACACGTTTTCAGTGCATGAAGAAGCAGGATGATCGAGTATGTTTGCAGACAGTTTATACCGCGATGGCCTAGTTTGTTTTGAAGAAAGTAGTAAAGTCCGGAAATCACACACGCACACACGTACACACGCACACACGCCCGCATGATAACCCTAGGAGACGAGGAACTTGCTGAAAGAAAAAGGTCCAGTTCAATTGTAACGAGATTGTCGTGTTGGCTCGAAAAGGACAAGCTATTTTGAAGAAGTCAATGACGACCATGGTGGTCGAAAGTGGAGGTTTTGATGGGCCACTTTGTTCCCAGTTGGCAGAAGGACAATTATGGCCTAGTTTGCTCCCAAAAGGCATTAAGAACAACGATGTTCTAGTAAGCTCAAAAAGCAGTAAGGACAGTGGTGATCTAGTGTGCGCCCCAAAAGCACTGAGGACAACGGTGGCCTAGTTAGCTTCCAAAAGGCAGTATGGACAACAGTGGTCTGGTTTGCCTTAAATAGGGAGTAACGACAACTGAGGTCTAGTTTGTTCCCAAAAGACGGTGAGGAGCTTGCCTTCAAACAGCGGTAAGGACAACCGTGGTCTAGTTTATTCCCAAAAGGCAGTATAGACAACAGTGGTCTAGTTTGTTCCCAAATGGCAGTATAGACAACAGTGGTCTAGTTTGTTCCCAAATGGCAGTATAGACAACAGTGGTCTAGTTTGTTCCCAAATGGCAGTATGGACAACAGTGGTCTAGTTTGTTCCCAAATGGCAGTATGGACAACAGTGGTCTAGTTTGTTCCCAAATGGCAGTATGGACAACAGTGGTTTAGTTTGTTACCAAATGGCAGTATAGACAACAGTGGTCTAGTTTGTTCCCAAATGGAAGTATGGACAACAGTGGTTTAGTTTGTTCCCAAATGGCAGTATAGACAACAGTGGTCTAGTTTGTTCCCAAATGGCAGTATAGACAACAGTGGTCTAGTTTGTTCCCAAATGGCAGTATGGACAACAGTGGTCTAGTTTGTTCCCAAATGGCAGTATGGACAACAGTGGTCTAGTTTGTTCCCAAATGGCAGTATAGACAACAGTGGTCTAGTTTGTTCCCAAATGGAAGTATGGACAACAGTGGTTTAGTTTGTTCCCAAATGGCAGTATAGACAACAGTGGTCTAGTTTGTTCCCAAATGGCAGTATAGACAACAGTGGTCTAGTTTGTTCCCAACATCAGTATAGACAACAGTGGTCTAGTTTGTTCCCAAAAGACAGTACGGACAACAGTGGTCTAGTTTGTTCCCAAATGGCAGTATGGACAACAGTGGTCTAGTTTGTTCCCAACATCAGTATAGACAACAGTGGTCTAGTTTGTTCCCAAAAGACAGTACGGACAACAGTGGTCTAGTTTGTTCCCAAAAGACAGTACGGACAACAGTGGTCTAGTTTGTTCCCAAAAGGCAGTATGGACAACAGTGGTCTAGTTTGTTCCCAAATGGCAGTATGGACAACAGTGGTCTAGTTTGTTCCCAAATGGCAGTATAGACAACAGTGGTCTAGTTTGTTCCCAAATGGCAGTATAGACAACAGTGGTTTAGTTTGTTCCCAAATGGCAGTATAGACAACAGTGGTCTAGTTTGTTCCCAAATGGCAGTATAGACAACAGTGGTCTAGTTTGTTCCCAAATGGCAGTATGGACAACAGTGGTCTAGTTTGTTCCCAAATGGCAGTATGGACAACAGTGGTCTAGTTTGTTCCCAAATGGCAGTATGGACAACAGTGGTTTAGTTTGTTCCCAAATGGCAGTATAGACAACAGTGGTCTAGTTTGTTCCCAAATGGCAGTATGGACAACAGTGGTTTAGTTTGTTCCCAAATGGCAGTATAGACAACAGTGGTCTAGTTTGTTCCCAAATGGCAGTATAGACAACAGTGGTCTAGTTTGTTCCCAAATGGAAGTATGGACAACAGTGGTTTAGTTTGTTCCCAAATGGCAGTATGGACAACAGTGGTCTAGTTTGTTCCCAAATGGCAGTATGGACAACAGTGGTCTAGTTTGTTCCCAAATGGCAGTATAGACAACAGTGGTTTAGTTTGTTCCCAAATGGCAGTATGGACAACAGTGGTCTAGTTTGTTCCCAAAGGGCAGTATGGACAACAGTGGTCTAGTTTGTTCCCAAAAAGCAGTATAGACAACAGTGGTTTAGTTTGTTCCCAAATGGCAGTATAGACAACAGTGGTCTAGTTTGTTCCCAAATGGCAGTATGGACAACAGTGGTTTAGTTTGTTCCCAAATGGCAGTATAGACAACAGTGGTCTAGTTTGTTCCGAAATGGCAGTATAGACAACAGTGGTCTAGTTTTTTCCCAAATGGCTGTATGGACAACGGTGGTCTAGTTTGTTCCCAAATGGCAGTATGGACAACGGTGGTCTAGTTTGTTCCCAAATGGCAGTATGGACAACAGTGGTTTAGTTTGTTCCCAACATCAGTATAGACAACAGTGGTCTAGTTTGTTCCCAAAAGACAGTACGGACAACAGTGGTCTAGTTTGTTCCCAAAAGACAGTACGGACAACAGTGGTCTAGTTTGTTCCCAAAAAGCAGTATGGACAACAGTGGTCTAGTTTGTTCCCAACATCAGTATAGACAACAGTGGTCTAGTTTGTTCCCAAAAGACAGTACGGACAACAGTGGTCTAGTTTGTTCCCAAAAAGCTGTATGGACAACGGTGGTCTAGTTTGTTCCCAAAAGACAGTACGGACAACAGTGGTCTAGTTTGTTCCCAAAAAGTAGTATGGACAACGGTGGTTTAGTTTGTTCCCAAAAGACAGTACGGACAACAGTGGTCTAGTTTGTTCCCAAAAAGCAGTATGGACAACGGTGGTCTAGTTTGTTCCCAAAAGACAGTACGGACAACAGTGGTCTAGTTTGTTTCCAAAAAGCTGTATGGACAACAGTGGTCTAGTTTGTTCCCAAAAGACAGTACTGACAACAGTGGTCTAGTTTGTTCCCAAAAGACAGTACGGACAACAGTGATCTAGTTTTTTCCCAAAAGGCTATAAGGACAATGATGGTCTCGTTTGTTGACAAAATTCAGTAAGGACCATTATGTTTTTGTTATCTCCAAGAAATCAGTAATCCTCAGAGCAGACAATAACGACAACGGTGGTCTAGATTCTTCCCAGAGGTCAGGTAAATAAGGTGGTCTGGCTCAACCACAGAAAGCAGTAAGGACAGAATTATTTTAGTTTGCTAGGAGAAAGTAGTCAGGGTCACTATGGTCTAGCTTGCTGTGAGAAGAGGCAGAAGGGCATGTAGGTCGAAATCAAAGAGGATTTAAATTGAAATTGTAACTCCTTCTAACCTCTGTACACGTCAGTTAGCTGACTCAAGCTAAAACAGTGCCAGAGACGTTAATGAACTTTGAGAGAAAAACAGTCGAGTGGGACACGAACGAGAGGAGCGCTTCAGATAACACAATTATAAAACCCTCTTTGTTCCTGTGATTTTAAAGCAACGTATTTTTCCATTGGGCCCGACTCAAAAAGCCGTGTTAGCGCTAAGACGGTCGTGACTTCCACACATAAACGCAGTGAGAGGGCATGAAGTCGGCCCTTGAAGAGCGATCGGTAGAAAAATACCTCACAGCTACGGCTTAATGTTATAGCACTGGAATTGTGATCACCTCAACGCTAAAATCGCTTTCGCAACGACACCGTTTTCACTGAAGCAGTCTTAGCTTTAAGGCGATCCTAATTTTCATACTTCAAAGCTGACTTACGATAGGCTTAGAGCTGAGATCGAGACACTGACCCCACTAACCGGCTGTAAGAAATGTTACTGACTTAAAAGGTTTTGTAATTTAATCTCCATAAACTAATCTGTTTTATGAGACCATTAGTTAGATCATGTATGTATTGATGGTCCATTAACGTTGAAGGATGAGTGAGTGAGTTTAGTTCTAGCAATATTTTAACAACATCACAGAAGGGTACAACAAGAATGGGCTTCATACATTGTACCCATGTTGGGAATCGAACCCGGGTCCTCGGCATTTCGAGCGAACCCTTTAACAACTAGGCTACCCAGCCGCTCTGGAGGTAGAGGTTAAGGAGCGCCTGTTACTGAACAACCGCACTTAATAATATTCGTTAATACCGTGATAAAAAACAATTTTCCAATAAAAAGAAATGTCTGTGTTACATTGTTACATGTGAAGTGCATCATGAAATGAACGAAAGAAGTGCAAGATTTGGCAATTATGACTTTCCAAGCATCTGAGTCGAGAAAAATTCTAATGCTCGTGTCAGTTTGCAGACAGCAGCAAAAATGGTGAATTCGAGCGAGGAATATCCTGATTTAATGACTCGTTGAGAGAATGTTTCCACATAAAATATAATCAGCTTATTAAGTTATAGTAGGGACAGGTCTGTAGAACTGATATAGAATCGTCACCATTTTGTGTGTGTGTGTGCGTGTGTGCGTACGTGTGTATGTGTTCGTGCGTGATTACGAACATTTGTCAAGTAATATATATATATATATGTGCGTGTGTGTGTGTGTGTGTGTGTGTGTGTATGTGTGTGTGTGTCTGTCTGTCTGTGTGTGCCTGTGAGTATTGGTGTGTATGTGTTCGTGCGTGATTACGAACATTTGTCAAGTAATATATATATATATATGTGTGTGTGTGTGTGTGTGTGTGTGTGTGTATGTGTGTGTGTGTCTGTCTGTCTGTGTGTGCCTGTGAGTATTGGTGTGTATGTGTTCGTGCGTGATTACGAACATTTGTCAAGTAATATATATATATATATATATGTGTGTGTGTGTGTGTGTGTGTGTGTGTGTGTGTATGTGTGTGTGTGTCTGTCTGTCTGTCTGTGTGTGCCTGTGAGTATTGGTGTGTATGTGAATGTAATGTATCATCATAAGTAATCATATTTCAGTGACATATTTATACAACCCTTGTGACCGTGTGTGTATAAACAGATATCCGCTCAGACACAACATAGTGACTTAAGTCTTGCTGCAATCCGCTCACTGTCGAACACTAGTCAGGAACATCATATCCCATCTTGATACGTCTTTAGGTTTGGCGTGGCCGGGATCGACGCCTACCCTCCACTTTCAGGGGAGGGGCTATATGCACTACGCACAGAAGGTTATCAAGGAGGTCATGTGTATTCAAGATGTAAAAGAAAAAAGTTGGCATTGAAACAAGGTGGCACAGTATCATAGTGGACGAGGTATAACAGTTACATGGTTACCGTGGGAACGAGGTGTAACATATAGTTACTTTGGAGACGGGGTATGACACATGGTTACTGTAGGGACGAGGTGTAAAAGCTACATAGTTACCACCGAGACGAGGTGTAAGAGTTACATAGTTACCGTTGACACGAGGTATAACACAAAGCTACTGTGGAGACGATGTGTAACAGTTACATAGTTACTGTGGAGACGAGGTGTAACAGTTACATTGGAGACGAGGTGTAACAGTTACATAGTTACCGTGGAGACGAGGTGTAACAGTTACATAGTTACCGTGGAGACGAGGTGTAACAGTTACATAGTTACCATAGAGATGAGGTGTAACAGTTACATAGTCACTGTGGAGACGAGGTGTAACAGGTTCATAGTCACCATAGTGACGAGATGTAACAGTCACATAGTTACTGTGGAGACGAGGTTTAACACTTACATAGTTACCATAGAGACGAGGTGTAACAGTTACATAGTTAGCGTGGAGACGAGGTGTAACACATAGTTACCGTGGGAACCAGGTGTAGCAGTTACTGAGAAGACGAGATGAAACAGTGACATAAAATACCATGGAGATGAGGTGTTACCGTTACCGTGGAGATGAGTAACACGCATGCAGCCTGAGCTGAGACGAGATGTGACAAGACGAAAGTGCTTGTTGAGATCCTTATGACACATTAAGTAGGTGGCGTCTAAACTAAACCAGACACAATGGCTCTTTCGGATCAATGATCGTTACCCGTGTCTCGTAACAGTTCTTTCGGGAGAGGTAAAATTGTTCTTATCCTTCTTGAAGACTATTTTATGGCTACCTGACAACCCAAGGACACTTTTATGAGAGGTTGACTCTATGACGAGAAAAAACAAGTATCCTTGTGTTTTAAGAAAGAAAATATTGTTAATCCCACAAAAGTAATAATGATAATATGCACTGCACCAGGTTAAAACTAGCGCATCGGAAGATGCCCGGTGGGATTATTAGCTCTTTGGTCGGTGATTTATTTCTGGACACTTCTTGGAACGACTGACCAAATAGAGTCTTTGTGGTCTGGCTCCTAGATCCTTGAACAAATAAACCTTTGGTCAGGCAAGTAAACATCGATCGAGGGAGAGTAACATCGCACATATTGGTTGGCACTGGCGAATTGTAGTAATTAGAGATCATTTAAACACCACAGACGCTCACTCAAAAATATATCAACTATTTATAAACAAGCACAACAAAAAGTCTGATTCCACAAATATTGTCATGCTATTTGTAGCCCTATAATGAGTGAATTCTCGCACCCTTCTCAGAATGCTGATGAAAATGTTCCTGGGACTGAGCACAGTCTTACTGTATTACTGGCCACCTGGGCTTTAAGTGTCTTCAAGACGTAACACCTTGATAGTTTCCAGCTCAAGACTTCAGATCACGTGGTGTCATCGCTATAATTCGATTGAATCATAAACAGAATCTTTCAGGGAGTTAACAATTATTTCAGTTGCCAAGGAAACGCATTTGGCACTGTGCATAGCGTTCGATAGTCACTGGGATAACGTGAAATTGTGGTTTATGTCTCCGAGGAAGCAACCACTACATCGTTGGCGGCCGCAATGACAGCTTCATCGGTGATATCTATAGGTTTGATGATTCAACCGTTTCTTTGAAACGTTGACCACTCTCTTGGAAGCCAAGGTCAGTGTTATGTACTATTGACTATTTTAGGACTCTGCGTATAGCCGTGGATATGTTTTGTGTTGAAATATTATTTCCACATAAAGATATCTTCAACGATATCGCTAGCACACGAAGGTCGGCAAAGGATGTATAAATTCCACTGGAGAATGGGACGCGTTACCTTAAAACACTTCTGTCCATTTATGGAGATATGCACAAGGTCTAGTCCCTTGAATTCTCTGTGATGCCAGTGATCCAATTCCCCAGATTTGTCTCTAAAACAACGTCGATCTGCCTGTATTTGATTGACCCATTCGGAGGATTGATGGAATCGTCTCAAGGAAAATCACCAAGATTAATACACAGTGTGCACCATCCCTCGTTTTGACATCGTGTAGTGTGGGAAAAATTACGCTGGCTTCTGGCGCTTGCATGAATGATGTTTTTGAAGTCTAAATGGCACTTAATACTGGTTCTAGGTGAACAGGCCGACTTATTGTGGACATGAATAGGTGTCAATGGTTCTCTGTCCCGACACATCTGACCGTGTCAATTCAGTCTTAAGCAGATTTCTCAGAGGCTTTACCTCGGTTCTATTTCCAGCGCATGGGGAACAGCAGGTAGTGATGCTATATTGACCACTTGCACTAAAGACAAATTGCTGAAGTCTGTGAGTTCCTAATTTGTGTAAGTCAATATTGAGACTATGTATCGGAACCTACAGTACATCATGTATATGGTGCCAGCGCGTGAACGCAGAGCCAAGTGCTTGGTGATGAGACACCAAGGGGTCTACTTCAGCAACGGTTACGACTGGAAGAGATGTTAGGATGAGGATGTAGTTTGGAAGAGTCGTCCACTTCTGGAAAACTGACCACCAGTGAGATGAAATGCATGGCGAAACGGACAGACAGATCGGCGTACTCACTCCTGACTCAAAGCATCCTGAAACGGTAGGTGGTGCAATTAGGGGCGGAAGCTGTCGCTTAATGCACCTGTTGTACGCTGAAGCACGCATGTTTTTTTCAGTTGTCTTAAGGGTGAAAAAAAACCTGCTTATTCAGCGATAATCAGTCGCATATTGTTGTTACAGAAATCCCCAAGCTATATACTTTTGTATTTAGGATCATGTCATTAACGAGATTTTCAAGACACACACACACACACACACACACACACACACACACACACACACACAGATATATATATAGCCGTGAAACCTGAGTTGGCTTAGGTTAGCCTTCTGAAGTCATCCACTTTTAGCACGTTGCTTATACCGTTGAATATTTATCATGGAGGCAAATGAAGTGTTCCTCTCAAACGTGCTGATGAAAAGGTGTTCGTTTTATTCTTAATTAAAGTTAGAAGTTGATTAATTTTCTTATAAATATTATTTTCATACTTCACAGTTGGTCACCTTTTCTGAAGATAATTGTTATTGATTAAACCTAGAGAAAGAGCCAAGTCAAAGTGTATTCAGCCTGGCTCACGCGGTTTGCTGCGCTATATCCCGGGAACCAGGGTCCCGTTTCACAGATCTGTCTTAGTGTTACGACTGTTTCAAGTCTATGTTACAGTCTAGACGGTTCGACAGTCGTGACCCGATGACAGGTTTGTGAAACGGGGCTAAGACTGAAGTGATTAGTCCTCTGTGTTTTTCGAAGGAATGTGAAAAGTGACACAAAAATCCGGATATTGGAGTATGTACCTCAGATTTTCCAACATGACTTTGTAGAGTCATTTGTAATCACGTTTTTCAAAATGGACAGTAGCATCGAAGAAATGTATGTGACTATTTTACTGTTGGAAGATGCGTCTACCCGGGAAGAATCGCGTTACATCGATCTTCGGCGACACGGTAGACACGGTAGACACGACTGACGCTGACTTGGTTGACACATGTCACCGTATGTCAGTTGCGTAGATCGATGCTCAGGATGTTGATCACTAGGTGATGTGCGACAATAAACAACAAACAAACAAAGAAAACAACACGCCTCTTCTCTTGACGCTTGAAAGTGCAGGGGGACAGCGCTGTCGTCCAAGGCGCCGCAATGAGCTGTGCTTCCCTTTCTCACACCTGACCTCCTTGTCCTCCTTCTCTTCGAACAAGGCCCCGTTCCATATAGCGACCGCAGTGCTACGACAGTCGTAGGTATAGGTTACAGTATGGGCGTCACGATCACCTTATCGCTACGATCGTCTTGTGGAACAGGGCCCAGGGAGTTTTCCCTGTGATATTTGCATCACTTAGGGCTCTCCTCCCGCCGACCCCGACATAATGGAGGTGCTGTTCACCCGGTAGGCCCTACTCACTCACCTTTCAGGGACGGTGAGGTAGCCTCGTGATTAAGGCGTTCGGTTGCCACGTCCGTGTTCGATTCCCCATATGGGTACAATGTGTGTAGCCCACTTCTGGTGTACCCCGCCGTGATATTGCTAAAATATTTCTAAAAGCGGCGTCAAAATACACTCACTCACTCTCAACTCTCAAATAGTACTTGGATAGGTGATTGCGCTCAGCGTGTCTACGAATGTCTACAGTCGCATCGACAATGTCCTGTCTAACGCTATGTACATTATATATAGAATGATTACAAATCTCCCTTTGATAACTGATTATGATAACTAGTAAGGACTCACAACGAGGAAATGTCATTCAAATGTGCACTAGTCTGTTAAAGGGGTGCAATTAATCCTCGACATGAACGAGCAGAGAGCACAGATGTATTTAATAATGGGAATAGGTTTAGTTTAATGACGCTTGGTATAATATTACACTACGGCATGTTAGCATAATGCAGGACGAAATGAATGAAAAACTATCACATAAAATGCGTGCGTACCCTCCTGACAAACGTAAAGTGATGGGTACCCGGTGGGATCCCTTTCGACCATTAACCTTCTATACAAGCAATTTGCGTTAACTGGAGTAATAATGCCCTGACATTTTCAGCATAAGTACATGGGTACAAGAGTTTTATATATGCCCATATATTGCAGTTCTTTATTCGTCTAATCAGTACACTAATAAAGAATATGATTGGCTGTCTGCATGCGTACTCTTTCCAATTATCAAGCTTTTATAAGTTGTCGTAAGTTGACTGTTTTTTCTTTCTTTTTTGAAAAGTCTTTGACTTCTCCAGATGTTAAAGGAATTTGCTTGGCTTCTGTTCTCTTTTACGTGATGGTTCAGTGAAAAAAATCGATGATATGTTTTTCCTGATACGAAACAGGTGTAGCTAAAGAATACATACATGTAAACACGCTATATAGGTTAACAAATGCAAAAATTGTAATTTAACTTGCTAGACCCGCAGAAAAAGAAAAGGGTTGTTAAAAATAGACTTAATTGTACAAGACTTAACCTATATCAGTCTGTGCTTAGAAATACCCCTCAGTCTTTTTCTTAGCAACAAAACTAACTCTGTTGCAAAATGGCCTCCTAATGGACATCAGAATCTGTTGCTTAAACATGACCAAATGCACTTATTGTTTATTAACTTGTATTTGAAGAACTTAAATTGTGGGTTTTCCTTTTTGAAAAGATTTTTTTCAAGAGAGTATTCGAATGTACTGGGCATTGAAGAAAAAGGGGACGCTTTAGACCCTGTCTCGTAAATCGCAGCGATTTTGGAAGACCTCAGGCGAGAATTTTCAGTGATATTTATATAATTTCAAAGCTATCACGCTTGGACGGACAATCGAGACAGGCTATTGCCTTGCGTTGGCGTTCTGTATTTATATAACCAGTTGTGATAGGACCTTGGAGTCATAAACGATAACGAAAACCTTGATTCAGGAATATCCAATTCATCACAACAAAAGGGTAGCTCAGTACATGTAGATGAGGTCTTTATTCGTCACACCGATGTCCTGGGTTCGATTCTCCACCTGGACACAATATGAGAAGTTCATTCTGGTAGTCCCACATTGGTCCCAAAGCATACAGAGCTGAAATATTGCTACATGCGGCGTAAAACCATCCTCAGTGGCCCATGACAATTTGACACAGTAGTTTATTCACGTCCAGGCTCAAGTGTCTCTCTCAATCATTGCCTTGGACTGTCTATAAAACTGGTATATATAAAATCAGAAGTCGATCAGAAGCCTTGTATGTAAGCGCCCAATCGTTTCCAAACTTGTGACTGTTGCGAACGGACTGGTCGCTGTTGATAAAATGAAAATTGTTGATGGAAAATGTTGCATGCATTTGTGGTTGGTTTGTGGGGGACATCTAGGGGCTGTGAGTCTAACATAGGACAGCACTGTATTACCAGTATACCGGTATATCGCAATGCGCTTTTCAAACGATACTTGGAATACTTTTTATGAGAACCGGTATATTGGACAAGAACATATATGTAGTTTTTGCAATTATCTTTATGGTATGAAACAACATCTACAAAGTTTCATTCACAACAAAAGCTTTCCTCTTTCGTTCAGTGACAAAACGGCATACTGTAATGCAATGAATTGTATAAAGAAAAGAGAGAAAATAAAGAGAAAATAGAATCTCTAACTATGCAACCTAAGTTTGACATTGTCGTTATCAGAACCATAACATATATGTTTAGGGACTTCTAATAGAGAAGATAGGATCGACATTTACAATCAAACACTTTAACTCCCAATATATCGCGATACGTATCGCAATACGGATACCTGAACCACAATATATTGCAGTAAATTCTGTATGCCAATACTCAGCCCTAGTCTGACATGTATAAATGTAACTCGCTCAGCTCCTTATCGTGATGACCCGTGAAGGTCCCGGGATAGAATAGGCCTTCAGCAACCCATCCTTGCCATAAATGGCAACTGTGCTTGTCGTTAGGCGACTAACGGGATCGGGTGGTGAGACTCGCTGACTTGGTTGACACATGTCATCGGTTCCCAATTGCGAAGATCGATGTTCATGTTGTTGATTAATTGATTGTCTGGTCCAGACTCGATTATTTACAGACCGCCGCCATATAGCTGGAATATTGCTGAGTGCGGCTTAAAACTAAACTCACTCACACTCACTCCTTATCATGGCTGCATCATGGCTGCATCATGACTGCATCATGACTATATCATGACTGTATCATGGCTGTATCATGTCTATTGGAAGGGTTTGTCGTGGTTGTATCATGTTTGTATCATATTATGTCATGTTACGTTTATTCCCTTGTTATATCATGTCTATTTTAAACAAGGAAAGGTTTGAGTTCAGAAACACACAAGGAAATATAGTAACCATAACTGATAAAGACTCCGCCAGACCTACAGAAGGAGATCAGATGTTCATGCAATAGCTCCTCATACCGTGTATTCCTTGAAGTTGCTTTAGGATGAGAATTCCGCGTAGCATCTATTGCAAATGTGAAAGTGTCTGCAAACATGGGAATGAATTTAATGACAGTCTGTAAACTGATCAGGGCCCACTTGCACAAAGCGATTTTAGCGCTACAACTACCTTAAGCCTATGTTGGAGAATAGGGGTTACAATCATTGCAGCGCTAAGATCGCTTTGTGTATGGAAACCCAGTTGTGTCATCTGCTGTAACAGTGGAATACTGGATTTACAAGACTGGTAAAATGCAAATGATAAAGAGTGAAACAGACGATGAAGAGAAATTAAGGGGAAATGCTTCATCTTATATGCTTTTCTCATATGCACTGGCACTGGGTAGTGGCTAGCTCGCAACACGGAAAATACCCTACGTTTTGGAATGGTGTATTATCAGCGAGTACATGCAGGCACAGACTGATAGGAACTGTTTAAAGAAGGATCAAACTTGCACCATCACATTTAGATCATTTTGGCGCAATGATCCCTAGCACCATATGTGTACTTTCTTCTCTACCTCAGTATATCTTTTCAAAGGCTGAGCGCTAACCCCGTCCTAATGATGATTATGATAGTAATCGGTCGTGTCCGGGGTTTCTTCCCTTGGAATTGCCGCCTCGCGGAACTAAACCCAACAACATATTTCTCTCAGAAAGCCGAGTTTAGTGTGATTAAACACTCGGAACCAATCGAGTCTGGTCGTTGGCAGGATGCGTAAGCTGTATGAAATGGAGTCCGATTGTGTCCTGCACCACGTGACACGGTGGTAATCGGCCATCTTGGTACTTTGGCTCTTCTGGAAGTGTTTCTTTGGTTAATCAGAGCCAAGGTAAAGGTGATAAACAGCCACTTATCTCCGGCATGGTGTCGACCTTGACGCTGTGATGAATCGCCACAGCAAAAATCAATCTGATTACAAAAATAGCCGAAGTGTCAATCAGCCACCGGCATGTGCTCACAGGTTCGAGAGTAGTCTCAATTTGGACAAGCATTTGGTCCAAGTCTTACATTACCCATCACGGTGAATGGAAAACCTTATTCTGTTCAATACGCCCAGAATACAATCAATTACAGTTATCTCGACGGAAGACGGTTTTAATGTTCAATGGGATGTTTGTCAAAAAAACGTCGGAAATGTATGGGTCTATAATTACGTAAGATTATGCACGAGGCATCTTGAACATCTACTGGCTACAAGGCCTTGGAGTTTTGGAACCATTACGCTCTCGTGGACGTTCCGATCGGATCCGTTGATTGGAGGTTGTTGATCAAATCGATGAAGATCTTCCACGAGTTTCTGTCGAAGATGTGTTCATGCGAGATGTTGGTGGTTGTTTTTCAAATGTAACGATCCGTGACCGATCCGTTACTCTCTCAGTACAACCGTTGTCTGTACGTGGGGTAGCCTAGTGGTTAAAGCGTTCGCTCGTCACCCTGAGGAGCGAGGTTTGATTCCCACATGGGTACAATGTGACCTCTTCCGTGATAATAATATAGGAATAATGCTAAAAATGACTTAGAAGTAAACTCACTAAAACTGTATATGGTAATGATTTTCTGTAACCATGCATCGATAGTTTAGTATCTGACTTTCCTTGATAAGTGCGCAGCACAAAATACAGGGTCCAGACTTGCAGCTACATTGAGTTTATGTTTTACTTGATCTGGGTTTCAAGTTTCTTGTCAGTTACTAATAGAGACTGAAGCCAGGTCAGCCTTTTTGTGTGCCATATAGACTATAGATGCGGGAAGATCCGGGGTACAGTTGGTCTTCAGCAACCCATGCTTGCCACAAAAGGCGACTGTGCTTGTCATAAGAGGCGACTAACAGGATTGGGTTGTCAGGCTCGCTGACATGGTTGACACTTGTCATCGTATCCAGTAGCACAGGTCGATGCTCATGCTGTTGATCACTTGACTGTCTGGTCCAGACTTGCTTTTGAATGGTTTTAGCAATATTCCAGCAATATCACGGCGGGAGACATCAGAAATAGGCTTCAGACATTAATTGTACCCATATAGGGAATCGAACCCGGGTCTTTGGCCTGAGGAACGAACCCTTTAACTACTAAGCTACCCGATGATTGGAATAACTGTATCAACAACGGTTTAACAGCATCCCTGCGCCCCAGCTCTCGGCTTCTGTACCTCATCTATAGAGAACTTGACACGTTGCGGCGACCCTGTAAGAGCAGGAAGACCGTTGTCCTGTTGTAAGACCTTACAATATCAGATACGAAGCTTATCGGAGACTCGGCACAGCAGCTCAAACAAAAACCGTTCCCCCAATGGCGGTACCCTTGAAGCACACTGTCGTCCCAGGCGCAATCGCATATACAGAGTTATTGATTGGTCTTTTGGGTTAGAGATATTAAAAATAAACCTATTTGTTGAAATTAATGCGAATTCCATGTCGTTTGATGGTGCGGCGGGTGCACTCGGCACGGTTAGAGTAAAACTAGGGAAGACGGGTATCGAACGTTTAGTAGGTCATGCTCGAATGATGGAGGGTGATGTATATGACAGTTTTACCCGTAGACTGTGAAAAGTGATGTGTCAAAACTGGCTAAAAACGCCCCCAAATATTGATAATTTGTAAGATTAGGTCTTGCCATGGTCGATTGTGAAGTTTCCGTTTCGTGGAAAGCACTGCCTTCTATGACGGCGGTGAGTCAAATGAAGAATGATGACAAGCAAACTGGTATTGCTCTCACGTCTTACCATTCTGGCTCTCCTATCTTAAATGTGCAAAAGCAATATTCAAGATAAGATGTATCCAAATTACAGAATTGTTGTAATATATAGCCTCAATGAAGACGCGGAAGGCTGTAAATTATTTAATTATGTATTGATGTTTGTTATATTTATAGCGTATCGCTGCAAAGTCACTGGAAGTGTGTTTATTTTTACACTTTCATAAAAGATATAAAATTACATTAAAATACTGAAACATACCAGAAAAAATGTAAGTAAGGAAGTTAAATCTTTATGTGAATAGAGTTTATAATCTTTATGTGCACAGAAAACAAAAGCGAAAACAAAACAGCAACAACGGGGTATTTCGTGCAACCAGTTGCATCCCAAACCATTTGCTCCAACATTATGCCATACCATCAAACCCGTGAAGGTCCGGGGTAGAACTCACTCAATCACTCACTCACCCACTCACTCACCCATACCAGCAAACTGGAATGTTGTTTTACGCCTCAGCTGTTCCTCGTTCATTTGCGATCATTAAGTGATGCTTCAGTTGTAAAGTAATGTAAATAATATTCATTATAACAGTTTTTTTCTGATACGGGTCGTAAATCTTTACAAAAGTTAACTTAAATTTACATCTATTGAAAATATGCGCAATTTAGTCTCAAAACCGGTTCTGGCAACGCAGTCCGTTATTGACAGTGAGATGTCTATCTACAAATTGAAAGACCGATATCTCACGCTTGAAAAATAGACCTCGATCCTTACATGCGAACCCGGTTTTGGCAAAGCAGTTCGTTATTAACTGTGAGCTTTTCTTCAGACTCAACCATTGATAACTTGCCTTAAGGTTTTTGAAATCTTGCTTTGGAATGTTAGAAAATAGTATTTGGTTTTCGTTTTTATGTCAATGATCCGAAGATGTAATGCCTGAAGGCATCTTTCTGATTTCGTAGAAATTATTCTTTTCGAAAGAAATCCGCTCCGGTGTTGTCACGAGCAAAACATGTTGCACGAGCGAAATTGACAACGTGCCGGTTTTGGAATTTACTCGGCTGAGACCGGAGTTTAAGTGACTCAATCGATCCTTGCTGGCCTTAGCTTTCGCAGTCAAATCAAATACTCGGAGTCATGTTTTATTCTTCTTTCAAAAATTAAAATCCGCCTTGTTCCCTTTCCACCAAATTTAACATTCAAATTGTCATCCCATTATGCAATGTACGAAAATGTTTCCCAGAACACGTATTATACATAAGTGCCTCTCCCCGAACAACAGCTATCTGCATATGCGACGTTTCACACCTAATGAAGAAGAAGGCAAAGAGAATATTCCAGCCGAATAACGAATATTCCTAAGGTAGACAGGTTTAATGCACTCAGCGGACCATATAGGTATTGAACAATATCGGAGGGAGATACCACCCATTGTCATTTAAATATCGCATACAAAAACTGTTTGCAAAGCGAGTCGATCTCGCGGCGCTGATTGATTACGACTAATTATATTTGATAAGTCGAGAATCGAGCGTCTATTGACTCCGAGCAATGACCAGCTGAGTACGTCCGTATTCATGTGATTGCACGAGGATGCATAACGTACGCTCATTGATCGCGTATTGTTACGTGTAATTTGGCTGGTGCGAAATCCTTACGAGGCACAAAATGAGTTTACAACACGTAGTCTGTCAATTGTATCTAAATTACTTTGCTATTCTCCCCACGCACAGTCTTTCATTGGTACTGTCACCACTGTGAAATGAAAACTGAAAAGATCTATTTTTAACTCTCATTGAACCGGAATATAGTCTCCATGTATGGATTATACACCTCTCCATAATAATTGCAACGTTTCATGTAGCGGAATATTGTACTTGAGAGCGGGGCAGGGCTGGGTGTTTTCCACGGATGACATGTTCGTCTACCGCACTGCTGTTCTGTGTGCAAAGTTGTGTCCCTTAGGACGCCAGGAACCTGTGTGTGTGTGTGTGGGGGGGGGGGGGGGGGGGGGGGGGGGGGTGATATTTGAGTCCCAGTTGGTCCCTATCACTGGTGTGAGACTGGCGTTACGTCTAGGCACAGGATCTTGACGGTACGAACCTCCCTCAACGTAGACTTAAACTAAGACTGTTTGTGCATACGGTCACTCCTCACTAAAGCCGCCTACCCTTACATCATTGTTGCCATGGCAATTTCCGTTCCGACTACGGTTGTTAATGGGGGATATATAACCAGGTGATATGTTTATTTGTTTTTGAATAAAAAAGTAAAGAAATCATAGAAAACACAACTGTTTTGAGAAATGTGGCTTTTAACTGATTACAATCTTTATGTCGTATTGTGACGTCAATGCAGTCAATTAATGATCAACAACTGCGACAGATGCAGGCTCGTGTTGCACACTCGTGTTACAAGCTATTTTGTATCTCATGCACTGGCACAAATGTTTATGCAAATGTATGACAAACAGTCGGGAACATTGGGAAGGGACCTGACAACCCATCTCGATATTTCACAGATGTGTATAAGCAGGAGACGAGTATGCAACAACACTGTTCGACTGTATCAATATGTGAAATGCTGTATGATGATACATACACTACTCTTGAGACTACGTGTAGTATTGTAAGATAGCTTGGTTTAGTTTTTAACACCGCACTCACCAATATTCCGGCTACATGACAGCGGACTGTAAATAATCGAGTCTGGACCACACAAACCAGTGATCAACAGCATGACCATCAATCTATAGAAGTGGGATGCGATTTGTGACCATCCGATCGCGATAGTCGTCTCGTATGACCAACCCGGATCTCCCAGAGTAATGTATGATAACATTGTATAATAATACATCCGAATGGGCATTACTCTTTAATCTATATCCACTAATCAGAAACAACCCATTTCTATATCCCTCCTCCAATACTGTGCACTTCTGTTTTCCTTTATAGAAAGTTCAACACTGTGTAATGCCTGTATTCCAACACTGGACCTATCTATACTGGACAAAAATAGTTAGGAATGCTGTAAATTTTGAAATAATGAATTATGGTCTATTTATCCACTGACACGCTGATGAAATATCAAGCATAGAAAGGCCAATATCTTTAACTAATTTTGTCCAATATGAATTGTCCTACATCCCGCTCTGTATCTAACTCGAATCGACTTTTCCTACACTATCCACCTGTATTCGCATATTTCAGTATTACGTCCATCTGAATCTCCAAACCCAACCCAGTATCCATTCCCTATTCACACACCACATCTGTATTTCCCTATTCACACACCACATCTGTGTTTCCCTATTCACACACCACATCTGTGTTTCCCTATTCACACACCACATCTGTGTTTCCCTATTCACACACCACATCTGTGTTTCCCTATTAACACACCACATCTGTGTTTCCCTATTCACACGCCACATCTGTATTTCCCTATTCACACGCCACATCTCCATTTCTCCCTTTCATTACGTATCATATTTCTATCTGTATTTCCCCAATCCGACACCATACAGTAACTAATCTGTCTATAACACTAATGTACCCGTGTGATGATCAAACATTTCCCATTTTTTATTCCACTATTGAAACACATTATGAATCTGTCTGTCGTATAGTAAGGTTAATACTGTCAATGTGTATTCCTGTATTGCAAAGCTTACTCATATGTATTCACCTTTTACAATGTAAGGCCATCTATGTTTCCCTAACCCCTCTCAAAATGGATTCTGTATTCTCCTATTCCAGCCATCATATCCCGCTGTATTCGTCTATTCTATCTGTATTCCAATATCCCAGCCATCATATCCCGCTGTATTCGTCTGTTCCAGCATCATATCTCGCTGTATTCGTCTATTTCATCTGTATTCGTCTATTGCAACATTATACCCTGAGTCATGTTCCTATTCTATCTGTATTCCCCTATTCCAGCATCATATCTCGCTGTATTCGTCTGTTCCATCTGTATTCGTCTATTGCAACATTATACCCTGAGTCATGTTCCTATTCTATCTGTATTCCCCTATTCCAGCATCATATCTCGCTGTATTCGTCTGTTCCATCTGTATTCGTCTATTGCAACACTATACCCTGAGTCATGTTCCTATTCTATCTGTATTCCCCTATTCCAGCATCATATCTCGCTGTATTCGTCTATTTCATCTGTATTCGTCTATTGCAACATTATACCCTGAGTCATGTTCCTATTCTATCTGTATTCCCCTATTCCAGCATCATATCTCGCTGTATTCGTCTGTTCCATCTGTATTCGTCTATTGCAACACTATACCCTGAGTCATGTTCCTATTCTATCTGTATTCCCCTATTCCAGCATCATATCTCGCTGTATTCGTCTGTTCCATCTGTATTCGTCTATTGCAACATTATACCTTGAGTAATGTTCCTATTCTATCTGTATTCCCCTATTCCAGCATCATATCTCGCTGTATTCGTCTGTTCCAGAATCACATCCATATTACTCTATTCCGTCTGTATTCCCCTATTCCCTGACTAGAACCATCTGTATTCCACAATTCCTTTCAACGCCCAAAATATAGCACGGTTGTCAAGTGCGCTGCAATGTCAGTGCAGAGGTATGGGAATTGTATGTTCCAGAAACCTATGATTCTTGAACCTAGACAGGTTTCTGGGTGTCACCCTCTTTTTTATTCTTTGATACAACGTTTCAGGCTTTGTGGTTTGAATCTGATTGTATTTCAACGTTTTTACATCATAGAGGTATTCGTGTTCTTAACGGAGATGGTAAGACCTGTATCACTTAGGGCGTTCCTCCCACGTTGACTTCATACGTCGGTTACTGTCCAAGATGGCGACAAATAAAACACTCTCACTCACTCATTCATCCATTCACTCACTCACTATATACATCTGATTTCCAGGCGAGCATCGGTGGCGGCCCCTTCCTTCTGCCCAGATTGGACGTGAGTTAAACTTATAATCTCCCTTTGTAGTTAGACAACTGGTTATCACTTTGAAGAATCGCCTTTTTCTATACCCACTGTAGTCCATGTTTGAAACTTTGGAGCGTGCGAACGAGAACAATTATAAATTCCAGATATAGCTAGATGTGCTTCTCCATTGTGTATGTCAGTTGTCGACATAGTTCTTGCATTTCAGACACCAATAACATCAGCCGGTTTATTATCAATACTTACTAAGTGTCCTGTGATAATGAGGCTTGTTGTTTCTGTACGTGTCATAATTACCCGTACATCCTTACCCATACACCCTTATTCATGCAACCCTAACCCACCCTTATCCTGCTACCGCAAAGGGGAAGCACTCCTACCTGCCAAACCTGCGGAGTTATCAACCCTTTATCTTTCCTTTGTATTTTCTTCTCATTGGGGGATATATTCGTGTTACAGGAGGATACGATGACGTCCTGTTATGCATGTTTTCAAGCTATTCTTTGTCTTATACGATGTATTAGACAACATTCGACTTACACGTATATTCGTTTTTCAAGGTGGTAACGTCTTTCTGTATGAAGACGTTTGTATGTCCGTGTCGGGTGGACGGTGTTCATGTTACAAGTATATTCTGGACAATATTCGTTTTGTTCGTATATTAAGGAAGACATTCTTCTTATGTGCAAATTCAGGCGGATATTCATTTGACACATATATTCAGAGAGAAATTAATCTTGCACGTATATTCAGGACAATGTTCGTCTTACACGAAATTCACAATGGTCATCTTATACGTAAATTCGGGAACATATTTCTTGTACAAGTATTTTCAGGGCCCACTTGCACAAAGCGAACTTAGCACTGCAGTGATTGCAACTCCCATTCTACAATATAGGCTTAAGATTGTCGTAGCGCAAAGATCGGTTCGTGCAAGTGCCCAGATTGATTTCTATAAGACGGGTGCTGTGTCTCACACGTATGCATCTGGTAATATTCGTCCTGTGTGTACATTCAGCGAGATGTTCGTCTTGGGCATATTGTTGTGTGCCTTACATAGTCAAATACCGTTGTGTGGAAGATCGAGTGTCATAGTAAATACTTCGAGTTATATAAGGTTCGACACAACCACACAATTATGACTAGATAAGGAATACGCGGGAACGAAACACGTCAACATTCGACACAACGTCGTTTGTACTTTTACGAAGCTGTTGTCATCCATGTGTAGTGAGGGCGATCTTCGTCTTAAAAATACATTCCAGAGGATGTTCACTGAGGACACGTTCGTCTTACGTGTATGGTGAAGCTGATTTCTGCGTTACGCAATGTACTTCTTGAATACGTAGTTCGTCATCCCCGTATATACGTCGTACAATTAGGTCAAGTCTGGTATTCATCCTACGGCTGATTTTATATTTTTTTTACTCGTATTCAGTGCGATATTCGTCTTAGACACATTTCCAATATTGTGATATTCGTCTGACAATAATATTCAATTGTCATATTCTCTGCATGAAATTCGAATTACACATAAAATCAAAATATTATTCATCATACACGCATGCTCGGGACGGTATTTGTGTCTTACATGTGTTCTGAAGATGATACACGAAAAACCCAAGTATCTCGAACATTCTGACAAATATATAATTATATTTGCTGTTGATATGATGCACAGTATCAACAACACATAAAAAACAGCACTTACTACTTAGAGCCCGTAATGACTGCTTTTGAGGAATATATTTTATTGTTGTCATTATTCACTCGTTCATTTTATTCAGATCATAGATTGTTTTTTATTGGCGACAGCTGATAGTGCATGATGCATGCCTTGTCGCTTTCATGTCATTTTGCCATAAACAGAAATTCAGCACTGTTACTGTGTTCGATACATTAAAGCAGCATAGGGAAGGTATTTTGGCTATTGTTCATGTAATTTCACAATTTCTTCTATTTTCTTTTTGTGTTTTTTTTCATTTGAGGGACATTTTAGGGTGATATTTTATATAATGGATATATACGAATGTTGTGACGTATTCGTATAGATTAGTGATCTGGTCAAGCCTTTTTGACGGTTCCCATCGCCTTGATTTTACGGGAATGTTGGTAGAGGTGTCGTAAAAGTATATTCACTCGATCACTGTCGATATGTACTATGGGTGGTATCATATGATTGTAAGTCGCTTCAAAAAAAGGGAGGGGGTAACCTAGTGTTAAGGGTTCGGGGTGGGGAGGTGGATGGATGGGTGTAGCCGTGTGTCTAAAGCGTTGGTTCGTCAAGCCCAAGACCCGGGTTCTATTCCCTACATGGTTGAAATGAGTGAACCCTTTTCTGGTGTCCTTTGCCGAGATATTGACTGAATATTGCCCTCAATGCGGCTAAAAGCCTTAATCACACTCTGGTTCAAGAACACCTCATTCGAACTATAAAATAGACTTGACTTCGAAACTCTTTCAATATTTAAATGTAAAATTTAAATTAGGCAGGAATGTAACGTAATGTAATTAAAGGGAATGGAATGAAAAGGGGATGAGACGTCAATGGAACGAAATGGAACAAAAAATTAATCATTATGTAATGTTATGTAATGTAATAATTTGTAATACACAATAGAATCTTCATACAAACTCTTTACATCAATTATCATATTCTCTAAACTGCGTCATATATAAATCATAAACATCGCATTAAAGATGACACAGGCAATTATAAATTTCACACAGCGAAATCAAGGCTATATTGAAAAGTTAAAAGACAAACCCATTATCCCAAGGCATGAAAACGTCCACTGAAGAAACTCTCAAACCTCTTGTCTTTGCAAGATAACGTAAGAACAGGAGACGATGTTATACTGGTAAACACAGCTCGCGGTGTACAAACTGTCTCCTTTAGGTCTGCGCTAATAAGTTGTTAGATCCCCCACTCTGCACATCAAGGATCAGCAGACTTCACATGCAGTACTTACGACCCGGCGACACAGATCGCCTTACAGCTTCTTCATGAAAATCCTCTTGGGCCATCAGTTGATGAAGGTAGCGCAGCTAAGTTTAGACCTTCTGAAGTTCAGTATTACCTAACACCTTTATGACTGATTCCACCAGCCATCAATAAGATCATATTACGTCAGCGCTGCTGTTACATGACGTCGATAGAACAAACGTTGAAACAGACGTCGTCAACGGGAACTAATTGAAAAGCAAATATAAACTCGAATTTTATTCAGCTGGTTTTGAAATGGATGCTGTTTTGAGGGGTTGTTTGTTTTTTGTCAATGAGATTTTGTAGCGTTGTTGGCGTAGTCAAAGTGATGGACAGAGAGTGGGAAGGCGTAGTGGTGACTGACGTTAACAGTAGACGAAGTCGCAGAGGATATAAGTCAAAGGTAGACGACGGTGGGTGTTGATGCGGTTGATGTCGCGTGATGAACGATTAGTCAGCGTCAAGTTACAACCAAGACGAACAGGAATGAATAGTTCACGCAATAATGCCGTATATTACATGACGCCAAATTAATCCCGTTATAGTCGTGAGAGCCGTTTTTGGATCCTGCTATGACGCCGAAAATAGTCAGGTTTGGTCAATATTACTACTGATAATGTCAAAGTATTTTTTGTCATATAAATGAATTGTGACTAGGTCCGCTTTTGCTCAGTCGCTGTTATACAGAGTTGCGTCCCTTTGGCATATCAGGTGCCTATGATTGTGGGATGTTAACGCCTAATGCTTTCTCGTTTCGGCCCCTCCTTCGTATGACCCTTATACGACTCCTATGCTGTACCATAATTGGAGTAGTCTTTACTGCTGAGTAAAACAAAGCTCACTCATGTTACCCGCTCTTGACTCTAGCATGCCTGAGCTATTCTGCATTAAGCTGACGGTTAACCTGTAAAATACGTGGGCATATACAATGAAAACTCATAAACACGATAATCGTCTTTATGATTACATTAGCTATTTTACAAAAACGTCATTCCTGAATCCTAAAATCGGAAACCCATAAAATTTAGCGCAACGATATTTTAGAGATTTACATTTTATTGCATATTGGCACACCCTTAGAAAGTCATCGACCGATACCCTTTAAAGACCGAGTCTGGCCACTCTATCCCGTTGGGGCGGTGGGGTAGTCTAGTGGTTAAAGCGTTCGCTCATTACCCCGAGGATTTCAATTCCCCACGTGGGTACATTATGTGGAACCGATTTCTGGTGTCCGCCGATGTGATAATGCTGGAATATTGCTGAAAGCGGTGTGAAACCATACTCACTCACTCTGTCGCGCTAGTTTCCTCTTATCCGTATATGACAAGAACGCTGACCCATTCTAAAAAGGGATCCTTAGGACGCCAGGCCATATATATTTTAGATACAGACATCTCTTTGTGGACGTAATGTCTTAAGTGCTGTGTGGAATCCTGTCTAAATTCCTCTAATCGTGTTAATGGGTGTGCGGAATAATAAACCAATTGTCTTGCCTTGATATGGATTTTGTATGCTGCACTACACACGCGATATTAATTCAAGATCTGTCAAATGGTCTCTGATGGTTTCCTGTGGTCAGTTATCGATGTTTTGACGGATTGAAGTTGTAAAATAAACATTTTCTTCGTGTTCAAGTGCAATTACAACACATTATCCGGTTCATGTCAACATCAGAGATCGAAATATCGTAAGAGACTGATCTAGAACATTCCTAATCTCGAACATTCTCGTGCAGTCACGTTCTATTCCAAAGCGACGAGATTGTGATAACCTGAGGCAGCATGTTGGGCTTGCTTCTAAAACAAAAACAGTCTCAGGTTCAGAGAATGAATATTTATACAACACAAACAGTTTTTAAAAGACTTCAAATCAATCAGTTTGTCCAGTCCAAGAGGCTGTCGATGATCCAACATTGATAAAACGCGATATTATGTTTTCATGGAAATAATACCGGCTCGCTATTGTAAGGCGTAATTGAATCCAGGTCATTGTTGGACAAAACGTTCGTAAAGAAATAATGCCGAAAGTCGGACATGCCTTAATAAAGGTTTATTTGCAAAGCCTAGTCTCTATTTTGCACATCCAGCTCTGAATAAGGGTAAATTAATCTTAGAGGACACAATGAGCCTGCTTGAAGCTGGAATATCACATTGGTCTACTGACGCTATGACTGGCATGTTAAATTTAACAAATTAACCGAAGAATATAAGGACCGTTGGACCTAATTGACTCCAGGTATGTCAATATAGTTATTGAACATGTGAGAAGAAAGTCTTTAATCTGAAAGCTTTACTTCAGGATGAAAGAGCTCGGAATGGAATAGCGCTGCGTGGAGTCTGAGTGATAGGTAATTTCTATGGTTAAGCACCAAAAGGCTTCGGCATGGAAATGACGCTGGGAGTGGCAAGGGTGATAGATCACCAATATCCTCACGAAGACAAGACGCTGGTTATTGTCATCCAGCGCCCAATGAGACCGGAAGTTGCTAGTCGGGTTTGATTCATCACAAGCTAAGTGGTGGACAATGGCCGCGGCGGGCGGCTATGGATGAGATGGACAATTGCCTCAACAACAGAGGAACAATTACGACGTGACCTTTGACCCTACAGTCTGCTGCTTCTGCCGCTTCTTTGACAATTTGTGAAGGCTGTACTACGGTAGTCGTGCGTAACCGCCGTTCGGGAACTCAAGAAAAAACGAACGGTGCCCAGTACCTCATGAGTGAGTGAGCTTAGAGAGGGGACACGAGGAATGGGTTTCAACTTTGTACCCATATGGGAAATCGAGCCCGGGTCTCCAGCGTGGCGAGCGAACGCTTTAACCACAAGGTTGTACGATGTAGGGTGTTGGGATACTGGGCATCCAAACCCTGGAAGCTTTCGAAGTACACATTTCGATTCCTCACATTGGTACTACTTTCCAAACCATTGTTCTGTGTTTTGCACTGTACCAATGTTGGGAGACCTGTGAAAGTCCGAGGTAGAATAGGCCTTCAGCAACCCTTGCTTGCCATAAAAGGCAGCTGTGCTTGTCGTAAGAGGCGACTAACGGGGTAAGGCGGTCAGACTCGCCGACTTTGTTGGCACATGTCATCGGTTTCCAGTTGCGCAGATCGATGCTCATTCTGTTGATCACTGGATTGTCTGGTCCAGACTCGATTAATTACAGACCGCCTCCATATAGCTTGAATATTGCTGAGTGCGGCGTAAATCTAAACTCACTCAGTCACTACTAATGTTGGATAGCAGAAATAGAGACGATGTAAAACCTTACTCACCTATCCAGTTCCAGCTTTGTCATAACAATGCAGCTTTCTGGTGATTACCTTTTGAAAGAGTGTGATTTTCGAGATTCTTAAAGTGGTCGCGAGTTCCAACTTCACCATGATTAGGTTCTACGTTTTGCAGCAGAGAGAGAGAGAGAGAGAGAAAAGGCATGTGCCCCGAACACTTTACGTCAACAGGTGACCATGTTCTGTGAGACATTGGACGTTTAACTAAACCAGACACTGCACAGACAAACTGATTTCCTCTTTGATTCCGTGAATGATTTTCTCGCTAGCAGGTGATTCCCATGTTGAACCTGACACAGTGATAATAGAACTCAGCTCTTAGAAGAACTAGCAAAGAACAAGACAATAGAAGTATAACGTATTCTAAAATGTACTACGTTTACAAACCAATACAAATCACTTCAAATGTAAATGTTTTCAGTGTTAGTACAAGACAGAGTGGCAGTACAAATCCCAGGCAGCATAATACAAAATCAGTGATTATAACAATAGCAAACATGGTAATATTCACATAACAATGGTTAAGTTTCCGAAATTGGCTGATCATCCTGGGTACCATTCCAATGTAATGGGTAAGAATGTTTCCCATGCAAATGCTGATCTTCATATAATCGAGACCCTTGAAGAACCGGGTTAGAACTGATCTTCAGTAGCCCCGGGGGGCTAAGTGGATCGACATCGAATTTGTTGACACAGGTCATCGTAACTAATCGATGCTCATGCTGTTGACCACTGTTGTCGTGTCCAGACGTGATTATCTACAATTTGAGATGTGGTATGTTATGAGGCAGGACGTATAGCGATGTAGTACTTTGAAGTACCTGCCAGAACTCTAAATACACAGTACACCACTGCCATATAACACTGCCACATAACACAAACATCTAATTTAAGCACTCTTAAAGCAAAGTGAAAAACATGTATTACCCTATCTGTCCAATAATTCTAAACTAAACACTCTTAGCTGTTTGACAAAATCACGGGAACGTTTAGACCCTAGTCGTATCAAACGCTTCGCACGGAGGACTCGCTGAAATGTCTGTTTCGAATCTAAACACATTTTGTGCAGTGTAGACACTTAAATAAACAAATTCTGTCTGAATGCAATCAGTCTGTGTCTTTGAAAGCTCATCCTGAAACAGTCTTCGAAAACATCATGTAGGCGGTAGTCTTGGAATAATGGTTTCGTCAGTATGGAAATAACACCTTGATATTTCAATGCCCTTTGAGATTCGCCTAATTTACACTGCATCTGAAAGTTCCTTCTTTTCCGTCCCCCGATATTTACTCTCTATCTTTCAACGTCACCCGGGACATCGCCAACGGTCATTGCAATCTTCATTCATTGAAAATACAAATGTGTTAAAAATAGTCTTCATGAGAATCCAGAACGCGTATTGTAATTCCCCCCATGGACCTAACCCCAGCGGTTACGTTGGTTTTGAATACATGCAATTTTCTGTATAACGAGAAGAACAGTGATGCTGAAAATAGGGAGATTAGAATGTTGTGTTTTATGTCCCGTTAGCAAATGACACGTGTCATCCGTCTAATTTAACACAAGATTATCATACTCGCGTTCAACACAAATCCGCAATTTGGAAACTGAGGCCCATCAGGTTTTCATCTCTATTAAAGTTTTGCCATATCCGTCATGATTTGGGCTATAAATCGGCTAAATTAACTGATGTATTTGGTGGCGAACCTCTACATGATGACTGTTTTCTATTCAATGAAACTATAAAACTAAATGTCTTTCATTATGGCAAATATTCTTGCTGTAGTGCATTACTGAAGACACTTTAGATTCCATAAGGTCAGAATCACTATGTATTGATGTCGGGAGGATTTGTTAGTTGCGGTCATGAATTCCTCTTCGTCAGGACTGAGATATTAATATATTCAATTAAACTTTATTTAACGAAATTAACTTTCCATGTTTCGTTGCATAAAAATTAGAAAGTTGGAATTTTATATTAGAGAGATTTGTACAGTAGAGGGATTCGGGGTTACTACCTCGTAAGTTGTTTTCAAAACTACTCCACGGGACGAGTATCAACCCTTTTTCACTCGTCTTCAGAGTTAGTATCTAGTCCTGTTGACAAACATACGAGAACTCTGATTATATCTTCTGCCATATTTTCAGTTCCTTTATTCGAAGTAGAATTCAAACATTGATAACTGAAATTTTCAAACCTTAAATACTTCTATCGTCAACGGGGACTGCCATGATTTCATATTGTCTTGTCCTCAGTGCAGTTTACTTGCGCCGGTCTTGGACCAGCGTTAATTTCGAATGTTTATGCTGCCGTTACTATCGGCCGAAATCTACTGTTATTTAAGGTGATTTGGAATTTGTTGTCAGGACAGATGTATGTATACTTGATGACACGATTCATCAGTCCATCCGCCAGTGCCTAAAAAACGCACATAAATAGGATTTTCTGGACAACTAGTTTCGATCCGACGAATCAAATTAGCCTCGTGCATGGTCATATTTTAATTGATTTGAGTCTGTGGTGAGATATGTAAGCTGTTTTAATCTTTGTATCCGTGACTGTGAGTTATAACATATTATTGAGAAGGCGTTTCTAAATCCTCTGAGTATATGTACTGTACATTGACTGGCATATGCTGTATGTAATGGAGTCTGTCCAGGAGAGAGAAGGCCATTGGCAGGCATGGTTCTGGGGAGGGGCCGAATCGAATAGATGAGTTTGTGTGTTAGGGCTGGGCTTGCAAGATCAGAGACTGAAAATTGTGAACTGAAATCATATATTTCATATATTTTATATCATATATATTTTGGGTTGGAGGTTCCAGACCGAGGTGTTCCGTGGTGACTAAGGGTGGGTGTTGATAAATTGCGTTTGAGACTGAGGGTAGATGAGAAAGTCGTTTGTGGAAAAAGGTTGAGAGCTGAGATGGAGGAGAAGGTTGTATTGAGATTTGGGAACAAATCTCAGTTAGAGGAAAGTTGTGTGGTGTTTGGGGTTGGGATCTCAGTTAGAGGAGAGGGTTGTGTTATGACTGGTTGAAATCTCAGGTAGAGGAGAAAGTTTTGTCGTATTTGGGGTTGGAATCTCAGAGAAGGTTGTGTTGGAGCTGGGGTTGAGATCTCAGAGGACAAGTTTTTTGTTGTGTTTGGGTTAGAATCATAAGTAGAGGAGAAGGTTGTGTTGGAACTGGTGTTGAAGTATCAGGTAGAGGAGAAGGTTTTGATGGGAACGGGTTGAGATACATTCTTTCAATTGGGTCTATGTGGAAATCTCGGGAAAGGGGAGAGCTCGTTGTTTGGCCGATGTGTTGAGTAGGGATGTGTCAGAGAGGTGTGGGTGAGGATGTGGTTATGAATGCTCAGTTGATATAATTCTTGGGCTGGGATTGAATGCTGTGAAATGAGTGGAGTTGAGAGACCGTTACAACACGCGGTTGTAGAAAACTGCCACTCTGTGGCAGCATAGCTCCAAATCATGCAGGTCGAAGCCAGGTACGTAATTACAAACAGATAAATCTCTCCATAAAATATTCTACTGCATCAATATTCATTTTCGAGCGGGCGTATCAAACTCCGCAACAGCTAATTGAAGGACCAGAGGTGATTACACGCTCACAACGGTAACCCGTCCATCAACAAGAACTCCTTGAAGTGCTCGGCAAAGGGACCGTTCATGCATTAAGCCACAAAGAGTTGCGTCCCTTGATAACTGTCGGGAAGATGTGTCCTTAAGACTTTTTCACAACCACCTTGACGCGGTGGGCCCTGTGGTTAAGCCGTCCGCTTGTCACGCCGAATACTCGGGTTCGATTTCCCACATAGGTACATTGTGATGTCCATTTCTCGTGTACCCCGCAGAGATATTGCGGACATATTGCTACAAGCGACGTAAAACCACACTCACTACAGCCACTGAAAATTACATACAGGTGTAAAACAATGCCCGTGTCAGTTATGACAGGTATATTCGGATATGTTTTTGAGAGGAAAGGGTCGAGGAGCGCTGAACTTTATCACTTTTGTAACTAGACCCATTTAAAAAATGTTCCTTGTTTAAAAACGTTGGGTCCTTTTTTTCGAAAACTATCCATTCGCTTCAGTTGGGAAAATATTTAAAGAGGTGAACTGATCTGTTACCATTTTGTGGCTTGAGCTGCTCACCATCAAAGTCAACACTGTACGGCCAAGTAAGTAATACATTGCTGAGGCGAGTTTACAAATACATTTTTGTTCTGTTGCAAAAAGTATCTGGTTTGCGGCGATGAAAATGTTTTTGAAAAAGATAATTGTGTATGTTTTTAAGTTTTTTCAGTGTATTGGGCGTAGGATGAATAATGAAAGACCCCATCTCTATAAAGCCATTACGCGTGTTCTTTATCTCTCTGAGAGCGAGCCAAGAACTCCACTTGCTTGAGAAGCACGTATAAAAGGATCAGTTCGCTTAAACCTACCCTCTTACTTTGACAAAGGGCCACGATCCCATGGTCCAGGCGCCATATTAATTTCAACATATATACAGCCGCCAAAGCTCTGCAGCACGACTTGTCCAGTTTCACGACAATATGGGGACATAATTTTACTGCGCGTGCCCTGAATGACCAAAGCTCATTTGAGTTTTTATCTGTGCTTTGGCAATAACGTGCTGGCAGTATATGGTGCTATAAATGTATGTTCACTTTTTCATTTGTATATATACATTGACAGAAATGGGTATTTGACATAATTTGAGCTAGCCGTGGTACAACCTCAAGTACGCAGCCAACCAAGGTAAGCGTATTTCATGTTATATTTTGGATGACCCTTTCTCAGTAAAGTACATATTCTTCTACTTTTGTTGAGTTGAGTCCCATGCGGAATTCAAACCCACACCCTCAGATTCACCTATCGAATGATTGTGTGAGTTACAATCTTTAAGTTGTTTGCGACTGTTTGAATTGTTTATAATGGGAGTTTTTGTTGATGAAATGGTAGTTCATTATATGGGCTTTTGTTAATGAAACTTATTGTCCATAATATGAGCCTATGTTTCTGAAATTAATTGTCCATAATATGAGCCTATGTAATTGAAAGTAATTGTCCATAATATGAGCCTATGTAATTGAAAGTAATTGTCCATAATATGAGCCTATGTAATTGAAAGTAATTGTCCATAATATGAGCCTATGTAATTGAATTTAATTGTCCATAATATGAGCCTATGTAATTGAATTTAATTGTCCATGATATGAGCCTATGTAATTGAATTTAATTGTCCATAATATGAGCCTATGTAATTGAAAGTAATTGTCCATAATATGAGCCTATGTAATTGAAATTAATTGTCCATAATATGAACCTACGTTTCAGAAATTAATTGAATTTTGCAATTTTCCTAATTTTATGCTGCGAACGCGATATATAACATATAACTGAGTGTACGGCGTTAAGCAGGCGGTATGGGAGCCAAAATGTACACTATTTCACTAAGGTAAAGAACACACGATTCTGCCTTGACGTGTAAACTATAACCGAAACTGAGAACCTAAAGAAAGTACACCAATTTTCATTCTGTTATGTAACTGAAAACGTAAAGAAACGTTGTCAAATTGGTTCTGCCTCTCAAACCATCATTCATTCCTGCACCAGTTTGTAAAAACATCGGTTTAAAGATGTGAAAAGTAAGAGATGAATTGGCAACTACTTGCAACACATAAACTGTGTTTGACATATTGTAAATTGGTGTCCAAAACATTTATTGATTTCAAATCAAGAAGTCTAAGATACCATCAGCAGTTGTGAATTATGCAGTCTCCTTTTTGAAATTTGAAAAGTTCAAAGTATTTTGAAATATTGAACCAAGACGACATACGCGTTATCTTTTACAAACTTAAGTCGTGTCAATTTAAATCAACTCAGAGTCGTAGTTTCCTTTGCCTTTCAGTTAAAGTGGCAAACTTAAATACACCTGTGTCGTGTAACTTGATAGTTCGTAGTAGCCGTCAGTTCGGTACAAGCATGTTCATTGTAAGCGGAGTTTACCGTTTCGTTTATGGCTATTGTAGTTTAACGTCGCATGTTTAATAGCATGAGCATCAATCTAGGCAGTTGCAGGATACAATGGCGTGTCAACCAGGCTAGCGAACCTGACCATCAGATCCCGTTACTCGCCTCGTACGACAAAATATCTATTATGAGTATATTTAGATCCAGATATGGTGTTGCTTTTGACAAGACAGCGGGTAAGCTGCAATAACTGACTTGTCTCAGTCAGTTCTACGTACAGTATGCAATTCCTCCACCCAGTCTTTCGATGCAGTAGATGAGCACGTAAAATCTTTCTCCGTGGTCGCTTTCAAATATCTGAGTTTATCGATCTAACCCCAAGTGTCAGTCATTAAATGTGTAAGTGATTTCCAAAGTGATGATGGTTTAAGAACTGTATGATTTCAGCTTTTGTTCTCGCTAACTGCCAGTTCATGATACAGTCGTAATACCGATCAATGTTTCACGAAACCTAAATCAGTCAACAATGTTTGAAATCTAATATAATATCAATGCGAGAGCGAGTTATAAATACTTAGAGCGTATTTCTATGGCTTTGATTACTTAAGCATACAATGCGTTTGTGTTTGTGTTTCCATAAACAAATGAAATACAAATGAATGTAAAAATACATTAGGCCACGCCTTTGAGCAGGCTGCTGTTTCCGTATATCACAAAGGGTGGGGTTTGTATTGCTTAGAAAGGGCAGTGCTTTTGGATTTTTTTCCGTAGTTATTTTTGTGTTATTTGTATAAGTAGTAGTCTGTGAAGTTATTATTATCATTATTGGCAAATTCGACAACAATGTGTTTTTAAAGTTTTTTCGAACATTGAGTTATAAACATAAAGAACGACAGACTAACTTTTTTTACATCCCCACAGTGACGTATTCGTGTTAACTATCCTATCCTGCATAGTCGCAATGAATTCGATTTATACACAGCAAAAATAACAAGGTTTCAAGATTTCCGGAAACCTGCGTAAAACTGTGTAATGTCAGAATCATATACGTGTCCGTTCACGGAAACTATTAGTGTTGGTGTCAGGCAGTTTCCTGTTGCTGAAACTATCAGCAATAGTTTCAGAGTCTGGAAACCAGAACAAGGTTAGTTTCCAGTAATGGAAACTGACAAGAAAGTATCATTGTTAGTTTCCATTGCATAAAAGAACTGGAAAACATCACCGATGGTTTCCATTAGTACTAGAGAGATCTTGAATGATACGTTTGTAGAAAAATAGATTTGACTCCATACGCATATATCCAGAAACCTATATTAAACTGCCAATGTGCCCTTTTCAAAGTAGTGATCTCAGTGTTTCTGTACACCAGAATTCAGATAGAGGATGTTGTCACATTAAATAATATTAATTTCAGGAGAACGGATGCCTAACTGAAAAAATATGGAAACTTAAGATCCTACTCAGTCCCTTTTAGGTTTTGTTCGGAAACTTACGGAAATCTTAAACTTATGACTTACTGAGTTAGACTCCATTGGGTTTCAGTGTCTATTTGTTTCTCAGCGTGCATATATGGAAATAGGATTGCCAGCAAATATTGTTTCACGTAACATATACACTTGGTACTGCGTTTCAAGTAAGTCCCAGAGTGCGTTATGTCAGTTCGTATCACCAAACCTGTCAGTAAAAGGATGGTCTATGTCGCACATTTGGTGAGGACACGCGTAGCTAGTCTATAACTCACCCTAGCATTGAAATTATGCGTAACTAGTTTATAACTTGCCCTAATATTGAAATTATGCGTAACTAGTTTATAACTCGCCCTAATATTGAAATTATGCGTAACTAGTTTATAACTCGCCCTAATATTTAAATTATGCGTAACTAGTTTATAACACGCTCTAATATTGAAATTATGCGTAACTAGTTTATAACTCGCCCTAATATTGAAATTATGCGTAACTAGTTTATAACACGCTCTAATATGAAATTATGCGTAACTAGTCTATAGCTCGCCCTAGCATTGGAATTATGCGTAACTAGTCTATAGTTCGCCCTAGCATTGGAATTATGCGTAACTAGATTATAACTCGCCCTAATATTGAAATTATGCGTAACTAGTTTATAACACGCTGTAATATTGAAATTATGCGTAACTAGTCTATAGCTCGCCCTAGCATTGGAATTATGCGTAACTAGTTTATAACTCGCCCTAATATTGAAATTATGCGTAACTAGTCTATAACTAGCCCTAGCATTAAAATGATACCTAGCTAGTCTATAACTCGCCCGAACATTGAACTTATGCGTACTTGGTTTATAACTCACCCTGATATTGAATACGTGCGTAACTAGCCTATTACCAACTGTATGACGGCGGCCTGTAAATGATCGAGTCTGTACCAGACAGTCCAGTGAGTAACATCATGAGCATCGATCTACGCAATTAGGATACAATGACGTGTGTCAGTCGCCTCTTTCGGTAAGCATGGACTGCTGGTGACAAATTGTAACCCGGATCTTCACTGGTACTAACGCTGTATGCTTGTACATTAGATCCCTTCTCCCAGGTAAGACATTCAATTTCGACTTTCTACTTCACTGCGTCAGCTGTTTGGGAAGCATTGTCCACTTTTTTGTTTAATATGGTGGTTTCCAATAGAGATATAGAGTTATCTCCCGTTCACCGTATTGCGGCTCCATGTTGTTTTCAGGAGGTGACGGCGTGGTGTTATCGATCTCACCTCATTCCTGTCTTGTATCTTAGGAATAACAAAGCAGTGACATTGACTTTAAAAGGTCATGGTACAGATGCGTGTTATCGAGTCTACCGGGCACGTGCAGCTGTGTTTACCGTTACTTGAACTCTCGCGTGACGTTGCCTTGGTTTTCTTTAGCGTTGCAAAATGGGTTGGACATGTATTATCCGAAACGAGCTCTTTGTGAACCACCATGGATTAGATTGTAATCGTATCTGACAACAGCTTTGTTTCGCGTCCATGTAAACTAACAGTGTACGTTTTCTAAACTTGGGCCAGACGAATGGCGAAATAGGGAAGGGGTGAGTGGGTTAGGGTCGGATGTGGGGTATCGGGTGTGTGGGGGTGGTCTGATATTTCATACCGTAATGGATGTCATTTGGACCCTAGTGACGTCTCTCTTGCTATGAGAATGACGTAGATTTGGTTTTGATAATGATTCCCTCGTCGTGAAATTTAGCTGAAGTTGAAGTGATTTTCTCATGGCGATTGCCAGTTGGCGTTGGTAGTGACTCTCGCCATGACAGCCACTTGGCGTTGGTAGTGACTCTCTTGTCATGACATCCAGCTGGCTTTGCAAGTGACTCTCGTGATGACATCCAGTTGGCTTTGGTGGTGACTCTCTAAACATGGTAGTTAGTCATCTGATTATCGTGGCCACTCTGTCGCAAGTCTTTGGCACTGCGTTTAAGTTACGACATCTACGAGGACAATGTACAAGTGGGATCACGCCCATACCACAGGCTAACTATTTCCCGTCTGTAAAGAGTGGCGGGTGACGATGAGGATGAAGTTGAGGGTGGAGTGGGTGTGAGGGATGCAGTCGAATAAATACCTTCCGACAACCCTTTCATTCCCGCCACTACATAGCGCATGTAACACGTAAGACATTTACGGAGCAATTATTTTGTCAAGGTAAGTTAACCCGCCAATCCATGGATTCGTTATGAAATAAAGGGCCCGAGGAGACAACAGCGTATTGTAATGGATCCTTTCTGCCAATATAGCAAAAATACACCTCTCCTTTTCACAACAAACTTATAAACCATAATAACATATTTCCGCCCGTATTAGCGTCAGATAACAGCAAAATAGCTGTCATTATGGACTTTAATGTTTGTTAACACAGCCGGGCTTCCACCATCCCCGTTTCCATGCACGTCTATTGTCAATAAAGACCATACTAGAAAAAGTTATAAATTTGGTTGCCGCTGTGTGTGTGTTTCGTCTGAACGTCAGATTGACGTAATTTTGTTCAGGTTATCAATTAGGCGAGATCCATAATTGTCCGATAGCGATGATTTCCCTAGTCCTGGCTAAGCAACAGCAAAGACGGTTTAGAGACATTTTGTCCATGAATAATTGATGCTATTCAAAGTAAGCTGTCACGGACTCTCATAGGGAGTGTTTAGGAAGGGGGAGCAACGTCTGTCGTGATTGGGAGGGGTGATGATGAGGGTGGCGATGATGCACTGAGAACCGTTATTTTTCGTAGATGGGGGAGAACAGTGGAAAGCAGTGGTTCCCTTCGCTCAACTTCCGGGCCCATGTTTCCGTCGTCGTTCTGTATTATCACGTTCTTTTCGGCCATGGAACGAGTGTCGTTAATGATGCTGGACGTTGAAATACACGTAACCTTTACAACATAACATAATAGACCAAGTTCGCCCGCTCAAGACAGAGTCCCGTGGGTGATCATATCAGCTGGAATAGTCGAAGCTCCAACTGACCGACCAATCAATAACTGCGATCCGCAAAATATAGCAGCATTCTTATCTTTTCTTTCTTTGTTCTTTAACGCCACATTCACTGATGTTCCAGCTATGACGGCAGTCATTAAATAGTCGAGTCCGAACTAGATAACCCAGTGATCAACAACAGTTTGTCGTGAGACAGTTTGGATACGAAGGCATGTACCAACCGGGTGAGCGAGTACGACTACCCGATCAACAACGTTCCAGCATTATCGGTGGTCTTTAAATAACGGATTCTAGACACGTAAAAAACCTATTCTGTAGACAATAGGGCGGTTTCAAAACTGCCTTTTAAGGCACTTGGTACCGATAATTATGTCGCTATAGCATTATTACGCGGGTGCACCCTTGCGCTGAATTCACAACATACGTGGATTCAAATCTCAGATTCGCCTTGACTCAGATTTAAGAAGGTAGAGTGAATTAACTGGGTTGTACGTCTCTTCTAAGAAGTATTCCAGCATTATAACCACCTATGACACCCGAATTTCACATTTTACGAATCCGGCGATGAGCGAAGACGAGTCCCCCCACCACCCCTCCAATCAGAAGAGCGCCTAAGGGGAGGCAACTCTAAAGCACCACCTTAAAACATATGCCGCTAAAACAGTGTTTCTGTGATACGAAATGTGCCCCTAATAACTATCACTTAATCAATAATAATACAAATTAGAGAAAAAAAACTCTCGTAACACAGTGTTGCGTAACCCAGTTCTAGTGGGTTCTAATCCCAGTTCTGTTGTTGAGGGGTTCTACCGGGAATACTACTTGGCCACGTATAGGATCTTGTTTTTGTTTCAAGGGCATTCAATCAAAAACGATACACCATTATTTCATGGATGCAATGTGTGAAGCCCATTTTGGGTGTCCCTCGTCGTGAATTGCTGAAATATTGCTACAAGCGACGTAAAACTATCCTCACTCACTCCAGTGGGACACATTCCTAATAAAATACCTTCCCCGTAGAACACATCCTCTACAGGATATCTTCTCGTTTGAATGCCTTCCCAGAAGAATACCTTCCCTAAGAACACCTTCCCAACAGATTACCTTCCTAGTAGAACACCTTCCCAACAGATTACTGCCCTGCAAGAACACCTTCCCTAAAAACACCTTCCCTTCGTCTCAGTGACGCTAGATCTGAATTGCGACCGCCTTTTTCGCCATTATTGGCCGTCGGACGCTCACAGGAGTAGCGGGTATTTGACTACCCACCGTATTGTTCCGTCGAAACCACCTGACCTTCAGATTAGTGTTTTGCTCAGGTTTACTCAGGTTGGTTGAAGAAATACTGCCGTCAGTCAAAGTATCTTGGATATATTTCCCGACTACCGCCGACAGTAGGGGTGAACTGTGTGTGTAATTCGTTGTCTTATTCATGCCGCCGTCGCCGGTGTTTTTGACGTCGATGTTGTTGAAGTGAGTGAGTGAGTTTAGTTTTACGCCACACTCAGCAATATTCCTGCTATTTGGCGGCGGTCTGTAAATAATCGAGTCTGGACCAGAACATCCAGTGATCAACAATATGAACATCGATCTGCGCAATTGGAAACCGTTGACATGTGTCAACCAAGTCAGCGTGCCTGACCACCCGATCCCGTTAGTCGCCTCTTACGGAAGGCAGAGTCGCCTTTTATGGCAAGCATGGGTTGCTGAAGGCCTATTCTACCCCGGGACCTTCACGGCTCCGATGTTGTTGAAGCAGGACAGGGGCTGGGGAGGCGTACGTTGGCCACGAATACACATGTAAATGAATCACGGTTCATCTTTGGAAGTTATTGCATTTCATTGTCGTCATCTTGTTTCCACTCAAACAGATTGCCGCAAGCGTAACGTGTTTTGCGTCCTGCCTATATCGACGTCCGAGTAGTCTTTCAAATGATAATGATACCTTGAAAATGTTATGAATTTTTCACTTAAAACATAAGTTGTGTCATATTAGCGTAGTGGTTGAGTGTTCACTCTAGTTCAACTCTCACCACGGGAAACGCGGGTAAACTCCATTAATGCATGCATCAAAAAGACAAAATGAAAATAAAACGAATTCCGGCTTTGGCCGGAAGCGGCATAAAATGGTAGTTTCGGGCTCAATCTTGCGAGCATTTCTTTCTATCGTTGTTTACCTGGACTGCATGGAACCGTTTCTTTTGCATGAAACACGGCTGTTACTGTTCGAATAATGTCTTTTTAAAGAATAGGGGAAGTGATATCGGTGACAAGACTTGTCAAGAGAACAGCTTTGTCCTCGTGTTATAGTAAACATAACAAACCCACAAGTATTTAACGACACAGTAACCAATTCGGGATTTCGGGATTTCACCCTCTATTCAGCAGACACGCAGCATATAACTGATATCCTGTGACGATAAATCTAATCTAATCTATGATTCGCCCGATTCTGGAATGGAAGGAGAAATATTTGATGTTTTGATCACACTAATTGTATTGGGTCAACACAGTGCGGACAATCGTAAGTTCCTGGTGACGGTTACGCTGGACTTTTAAGTGAGGTTTTGATGTCATCTCCAAGACAATTGGGGATTGGAATACCTAGGTTTTTCGTTACTGATGTAGCCTTTTAAAATTATTTTAGGTTTTGATTGTTTAATGCCGCACTCAGCGGTATTCCAGCTCCTTGGCGGCGGTGTATAAAAATGGAGTCTTACCAGACAATCCAGTGATCAACAGCATGAGCATCGATCTATGCAATAAGGATACGGTGATATATATCAAGCGAGTAAGCGACTCTGACCACCCGATCCCGTTAGTCACCTCTCACGACAAGCATGTGTACAGGATTTAAGTATTTCTGATAGGAATACCTTGGCAGCCTTACGAGGGACCGCCTAGGCGTTTAGGTCAGTCCCAAATGGGCTGACGATGAGAATATCATCCTACCTTCATAGGGTACTACATATACCTAGGTGATGGTGGCATCTCTGGAAAGATTGGGCGGGAATAAAATCTTAGTCTTAGGAGGCACTGCCCAAGACTTAAGGTCAACCCCGAAACCATTGGAGAAATTGATGGGAATACCATTCTAGCTACCCGAGGTACTGCTTCGGTCTTGAGGTCAGACCCGAAAGGATTGGGGATTGGAATACAACCCTAGCTTCAGGGGCTACTGTTCTGACCTTGGGTCAGCTTTGATCGACGTTTCTGCATAATCCAGATGGATCGTGTGACAGATAACTCCATAATTGTCTTTGTGGAAATTGTGTTCGTTTATCTTTATTCTTTTCTTCAATTATCAAGTAGCGCTTACATCATCTGTCTGTTCAAAGCCAATTATACTTTAACGGCGAAACTGCGATGGGCAATGACGTTCCCGAGGTGTCGCTTCCATCAGCCTTATCCACTACCGCCGATAACGAGACTGTTCTGTGGAGTAATAGAGGCTTAGATTGCCGATATTAAAGTTAGTGGAAGAAAGAAGGGTTTTCGTCCCGAATCAATACGTGCTTGTACATGAGATTGTGATGAACCGCCATTGCTGGACGGTAGCAAGATGAGCGTGCCCTCGCATACACGAGCAAGCTCACAGCAGAGGAAACGCTTAGCTTATCTAGGACCCGGATGTAATCTCCAGCGCTGTGCTGCTCTTTGATTGGACAGAGGGTAAACAAAGTCACACTTTCATTTTATGTTGTCGACGCGTCTGGGCTGAGATAAGCTGGTAAATTGTGCATGAACAGAAAGGTTATAATGGCAGTAGGTGTCTCCTCCTCTCAGCAAGCATAAATTACAACGCCAAGTCATTCTAGCAAGCACGAATGCAATTTCTGGGGATTAAAAAGGACGTGTTATCCAAAACAAGTTATTCAGATTATTCATTAGTTTCGATGTTTCGGATGAGTTAAACATGTGAGTGGGGATGAACTGGATTTTGATTTGAGGGAGTTGGGGATACCGTACACGTCACGTAACAAATCCTGCACTGAGATTGATATCCATTTGTCCCTGGTTCCACAACACTGTAGGACACCATCGGTGTACGGAACGTCTAACCAGGTGACTACGTGACGTACGGAGTGAGGGAGTGCGTTTGGTTTTAAGCCGCATTTAGCAACAATCTGGAAACGTCATGGGCTTCACACTACCTATGTAGTAATCCAACCCAGATTTTTTGCGTGACTATCGAACACTTCAACCACTGGGCTAGCCCACTGCCCCGTGACGTAAGGAGTGAGGGAGTGAGTTTGGTTGGGTTTTAGCCGCATTTAGCAAAAATCTGGAAAGATCATGGGCTTTACACATTGAACCCATCTAGGGAATCCAACCAGGATCTTTGGCGTAACGAGCGAACGATGTAACCACTGGGCTAGACTGCTCCTCGACGTACGTGACGGTATCACAAGTGGGAGACAACGGCATACTAAAGGTCTGTCAACCTGGTAAATGGAGACCAAATCGTGTACGCACGCAGTTTTCACCTGAGAACAATATCCGATTATCGAGTGTTACAAGGATTTTTCCCCACGGGACATCTGCATGCGACATGTGTTTTCAACTGGGAACATACGGCATACGGAAGGGTTTAAACCGGGAGACAACACGAAGTACGGTAGGGACTTTCAAGTGGACGACTGGGGACCACATCGGCGTACACAGAGATGCTTTTACTAGGAGACACATAGCTTACTTAAGCTTATCAACTCAGAACAGGCGTACAGAAGGATTTCTCAGTTGGGAGACAAACAGCCGAGCATGGAAGGGTCCATATAGAGCGGGGGATCATGTTTCAGTGTTGGCCAGATCTTCATTAATTCCACCAGCTTGCATCTCGAGTGGATCTATTTCTGAAAGGATGAAACGGAGACGGAGTCACAACCATAAATCAAAGCGTGTCTATCAACGACGGAGTAGGTATTGATCAGTAGGGTACAGATCGCATAGCTTCTGCTTGTACTCACGTACACACTAATACGCTGTCCATCTCGCGACTCTACTCCTCCAAGCGCTTATGAGGACAGGATTACACCGGCGAAGGTTAAAAACTCTCTCCTGGGTTTTGCCTTGAGGCTTATGGCCGACTCGCTTTCTAGTTTAGACTTTATTATCAGGTTTTACTTGGAGAGTTTGAAGGTATCACTAGCACAAACTGACCTTAAGGTTTCAGCATATCATGGATAGTTAGTAACGGCTCTGAAACTGTCGTCTGCTCTACCTTGAACTGGTACTCAACTCACGTCTGCTCGGTCCCGCCATTTCGACTCGAGTAAGTCTTGTTATTGCCATGAATGAAATACACGGAGGGATCGTTACAGCTTTAATGCTGTTCTGTAACTGGCTAAGACAGTCGGGCTGTGCTATCGTTTTGTGAACTGTCTCTTTGAAAATTTCTTCTCTTCTTTCACCCACCCACGCATTTCTCGCCGTGTCACGAAATGGACAATCTCTCTGACGTCAATTCAGCTCTAATTTGTCGGGGTCTCTAAACGTCTCCCTGGATACACACGTGCTTCCTACCACGGGCTGTCACTTAAAGAGAGAGCTGTACATCAGAAATTCATCTCCATTCATCCCATGTTTATTGTTGATGCATTTTCAGGGAACCTCATATGAACATATACCTTAACCCGCATTTTGGCACCTATACCTATTTATTCTTATGTATTATCAGTAGGCAAAAGACACCATTGGTATATGCGCTTTAGGTGTTTTTCCCACTTGTGACGTCATCAGTTTGAGACAAGTAAATGCCAAGGACTTAATCAGTTGTGGGCGGAAGTTCCACATTTTGTAAGCAAATGAAGCTGACATCAATAAAGATACTGTTCATTATATGTTCTAATTCTGAACAATTATGCCAACTATAACAATTATTGCAGTTCCAACCTATTTAGTTTTTGTTGCAGTGACAAAAAAATCTAACACTACTGAGCGCATTCAGTCTGTCGATAAAGACGTCGAAAGTCTAGCCAGGCGATTAATGAGTTTGATTGTGACACCTCTTACATGAAGTTCCGATTCCCCACAGACAATCAAAGAATACAATGTGCCAACTGTGTCTATTGTTCGCGGAGGGATAGCCTGGTGGTTAAAGCATTCGCTTGTCAGGCCCAAGATCCTGGTTTGATTCCCCATCCCTGTTGTAGTTGAAATACTGCTAAAGCGGCTCAAAACCACACTCACTCGCTATTTTGTCCGAATATTCGGGCTGCGTTAAAAATGCTCTCTCACTTTACTGCAACAAGGCACCAAGATCTGATAACTGAATCTTTACTTTGTTGCGACAGTTGGAATTCAAAACAAAGACTTAATATTCCTGGCTAAACTGAACTCTACGGTAGACGACGTATTAAGGAACACTCAATAACAAACGGTATGAGAACCAAGCCGTTCGTCTCGTTCAGCAGGTAGGGGAGCTCACTAAGGCTATTTGTCATTCAGCTGTCCAGTACAAGCAGATTTCGCCTGTCTATTGCCTGTGATAGGATTGTTGAATTATGCGTCTTGTAACAGCTAATTGTTTTCTGTTAGCAGTCATTTGATTGCCGAGTTCAAGCATCGTTGTAGAGTCTCAACGTGGTGTAGCGGATGCGCGTAATAAAACGATACTCATTCTCGGGATGAACAGTTTTAGTTTCAAAACCCTGTTTGAGAGATCATATAAATTATCCATGTTAAAATGCGCAATGGTACAAGTATAGAAACACAAACCACACACATACACACAGAAACACACTCAAAAACATGCACACGCACGCAGTTTCACTAGACCAGAAAAATAGACAAACATGAATACACAGAGAAACTCATGTACAGACAGAAACACATGTATACATGCACACATATACACAGACAATCACAAATACACCCAGTGACAAACTCACACAAAAATACAAACACACACACAGAAGGACACGCACACACGCATGCACATTCACACAGCCTAAAAAATAGACAAACTGACACACAAACGCAAATAAACACGCACATCCAAACGCAAATAAACACGCACATCCACACGCCTGCACACACAAACACAATTACACACACTCACCAGAATTATAGACAAACATACAACGTAAGGTCTCGCGGGCCGCCGTGACCTTCTTGCGGACCCTGTTCTAGGCTTTGTTCGGGTGAACGATTTGTTGGTGATCACCTGAGGAATAGAAAATGCTTTTCGCGAACGCCTTATGTCATCAATATTGATAGTGATTAACAAACAAATGCATTTGCAGGACGCTACCCTAGCTAGCCCCATCTCACCACACCTCACCTCAACTCACCCAACCTCACTTCAACTCAAACTCAACTCAGCTCAACTCACCCCACTCCATCCAACATCAAGTGAACTTAACTCACTCCACCCCACCCAACCCTACCCCACCCTACCCCACCTCACATCACCTCGCCTCGCCTCGCCTCGCCTCGCCTCGCCAACTTCACCTCACCTCACCTCACCTCACCTCAACTCAACTCAACTCACCTCACCTCACCTCAAACTGGGTCACCAACGGCTATCACTGGTACAAAAACAAGTTTAGGAAATGAATGAATAATCTAATGCATCTCAACAATTTTTCTCACAAACAAAAATACCACCCACAAGGCACGAGATCACATTCTCCTACACAACATTCTATACCTCCTGACGATGTTTTGCAGAGATGACGAGGTGTATTTTTGTCCACAGCAAAAGAAATTATGAGAAATAAGATATTCTCAAACGCCTGGCTAAAGTGACAGCGGTGGTTCTCCAGTTCTTCAGTGTCTGGTAAACGTCTTTAAATCCAGAATGTGGATATCGACACACATCCCTCCGTCTCAAGATGTCACCCACAGTTCTCCTGACCTTTCAGTATTGACCCTTTTGTCTGTGTCGTCTGTTCCAGAAAAGGAAACGTTAGTGGAATGCAATCAGTTGCTCTGCTTCTCTGACATTTAGCAGATGCAATTGCCAGAAATATATGTTACATGCTGAATTTTTCATGAACATCCGGGCGAAACCAAGTCGACACAGTGGTTAGTGCTAATTTCGATCTCCCTTTTGCAGGACTGAAATGAGACTCACGTTATTCCAACAAAGACATTTGAATGACATATTTCTGTATAAGACACCATGGTTATTGAGGTAAGGTCAACTACAGGTAGCAGGGACAGTCTATCCGTTCTAGATATGGAGACACGGACAGTGACAGGTAACAGGTAACAGGTGACAGGTAAACGGGACAATCTAGTCGTTCCAGTTATTGCAACACAAACAATGACACTATGATATTACTATATATATCAGAACGACGGCCTGAAATGGCCAAACAAAGATTGGCTGTGGTAAGAAATAAGAAAAAGATCAATGCATTTAGTCTATCATATGTTTTCTAAACCCTCTCGGCACCCAGGAGTTATGCATGCTTATCTGAAGACATTGAATATATGTAACTTTGTGCGCTCTTGTATGCCCTCAATCTGATTTAAACATGTAACTTGTATTTATATAGATTGTTTGTAAATGACCATTCGGCCGACAGTGACCCAGTCGTTACTATGGATACCACTGGATAATTTTGGAATGGAGCACGTGTTATATGTCGACCATTATCAACTAGACGATCTCTCTACAAGTCTCATGAATTCTCGCTGTCTCGCATGATTTTGCCTTACTACCTGATCGATAACGTTCAGAAGCATCTACTGCAGTAATCGATCGTTTACTTACATGGCTTATTGCGTTCATGAAGAACAGCAAAGGAACTCAATGCCTTCTCATCTTAATTGTAAAACTGTGCAGCAATTGGTAGACATCACCCAAGACGACAGCTGACTCACTAAACGGCCTTCTTACACAATTTACGTTGTAATTTTGTTTGCACCTGTTTTCATCCGACGGGTTAAATGTTATTGTTGACAAGAAAAGCGTGTGTTTTTGTTTTGGTTGTACTCAATGGAGTTTGTTTTGTGTGATGCCGTTGACGTTGTTGCAGAGAGAGTGTACCCGCAGTGACGTCTTTGTCATCTAATACTTTCCTTACAACATCCCACACATAAGACTCATAGTAAACACAAACACAACGCTAGATGACAACAATGAATATGAGCTCTATCAGCTGGAATGGTCCTTCTGTGAAGGTGCTGTTATATTCTCTCGGATATGCCTATACATTGGAGGTAATAACCAAATTAATTTATCCTATTTATCACATTTTGTGCACCTTATCTTTTCAGTTTCTACATATATCTAAATCACATGTCGACTATGCTAACGTTAATATGCTTGAGGAATATAGTATAAGTCTTCACTGAGCTTGCTATATGCTATTTCTTATAATTTTATATGTATGACATATATGTTTATTTGTTAAATATATTTTTTATTTGTATTATACTGTTATGTATACTTTGATACAAAATGGCACAGCGATAATGCATTCTTTATCAACGAACAAGGAACATATTGTAATATCAGTCTTTAATGGACTTGCTATATGCTATTTCTTATGATCTTATATGATACAAATGATTTATCTCATAATTACATTTTTTATTTGCTTTAATCTGTTATGTATACTGAGGTACAAAATGGCACAGCGGTAATGCATTCTTTATCAATGAACAATGAACATATTGTACTGTATCAGCCTTTAATGGACTTGCTATATGCTATTTCTTATGCTCTTATATGATACAAATGATTTATCTCATAATTACAGTTTTTATTTGCTTTAATCTGTTATGTATACTGAGGTACAAAATGGCACAGTGGTAATGCATTCTTTATCAACGAACAAGGAACATATTGTACTGCATCAGCCTTTAATGGACTTGCTATATGCTATTTCTTATGATCTTATATGATACAAATGATTTATCTCATAATTACATTTTTTATTTGCTTTAATCTGTTATGTATACTGAGGTACAAAATGGCACAGCGGTAATGCATTCTTTATCAACGAACAAGGAACATATTGTAATATCAGTCTTTAATGGACTTGCTATATGCTATTTCTTATGATCTTATATGATACAAATGATTTAACTCATAATTACATTTTTTATTTGCTTTAATCTGTTATGTATACTTTGATACAAAATGGCACAGCGGTAATGCATTCTTTATCAACGAACAAGGAACATATTGTAATATCAGTCTTTAATGGACTTGCTATATGCTATTTCTTATGCTCTTATATGATACAAATGATTTATCTCATAATTACATTTTTTATTTGCTTTAATCTGTTATGTATACTTTGATACAAAATGGCACAGCGGTAATGCATTCTTTATCAACGAACAAGGAACATACTGTAATATCAGTCTTTAATGGACTTGCTATATGCTATTTCTTATGGTCTTATATGATACAAATGATTTAACTCATAATTACATTTTTTTATTTGCTTTAATCTGTTATGTATACTGAGGTACAAAATGGCACAGCGGTAATGCATTCTTTATCAATTAACAATGAACATGTTGTACTGTATCAGTCTTTATTGAACTTGCTATATGCTATTTCTTATGATCTTATATGATACAAACTGTAATGCATACTTTTTCAATGAACAGTACCATTGTTAAATGAATTGACGCTAAATGATATAGTATTTTATTTTATAACACATACGAATAAAATCTCACTCCAAGGAAATACAGTTTTATCAGTGAATATTGTCACTTTTTAAAGAAACTGTATCGAGTACAAATACAATGCTTGAGCGAAGGGGAACAACAGTTTTTATCAATGGTGGTAGACAATTTTCATATTTATTTTAATCCATCTGCAATGACTTTTGAACTTAAATATAAACAGACGCCTTTTAGCATCGGTAGTGTGGAAAACTGTGATGCAATCGGTGTTCAACAGTTTCCAGTTGCGTAGAGAGATCGCCACGCTGTTGGTCACTGGATTGTCTGGTCCAGACTCGTTTATTTACATACCGCCGCCATATGGCAGGAATATTGCCGAGTGCGGCGTAAAACTGAACTTACTTACTCACTTTCCGATATATGCAGGGTTTAGCTGTCCCGTCTCATCCTTGTCTTCCCTTACCTTGTCCATTTTATGTACAATGACCTATTAGTATATATCTATGATATACGAATTGAAGCATTTCTTGAAGTGACTGTCCAACTGGTTGTTTGGCGTAACTGATATTGTTATCCTTAACTATATTCCGTGGTCTATCTTTCCTGTCGTGGTCTAGACGTTTTAATCAGTGCTTCGTGTGAAGCTGAGATGGTATGTCGAGGTAATAAGGGTGATCAACTACGTCGAGACTTCAGTGAGAGGAGGAGTTGAGTGGTGTTTAATGACCCGGCAGTCTCGCTTGGACTGGCTAGCTTTTAAGACGGAGTTCTTCTTCTTGTGTCGCAAGTTATGAGGAGAAACATTCAAGCACGTGTTCTCCATTGAGGTGCTGCAGATATTACAAGCATTACAGATACTATAGTTACAGAGGTACTGTAGATACTACAGGTACATCAGATACAGCGGCTGCTACAGGTAATGCATCTGTTACACGTGTTCCAATTATTACTTCCGGTACTAAGATAGTTCCCGACTGCCTTTGCGCGCCTATTCTAGTGTTTCTTCGGATGAAGGATTGACTAAACAGTGGGTTTGTTGGTGTAGGGTGCACCAGTAGAACAGAACACCTGACGTCATCTGGAGAACACCAGAAATGGGCTTCACACCTTGTACACTTGTGGGGAATCGAACCCGGGTCTTCAGCATAACGAGCGAACGCTTTAACCACTAGGCTACCCCACCACGCATTTATTATTGAGTCAAATAACGTCATATGGGTGAGTGAGTGAGTGAGTGAGTTTAGCTTTACGCCGCACTCAGCAATATTCCAACTATATGGCGGTGGTCTGTAAATAATCGAGTCTTGACCAGGCAATCCAGTGACCAACAACATGAGCATCGATCTGCGCAATTGGGAACCGATGACATGCGTCAACCACGTCAGCGAGCCTGACCACCCGATCCCGTTAGTCACCTCTTACAACAAGCATAGGTGCCTTTTATGGCAAGCATGGGTTGCTGAAGGCAAGGAGTAAAATAGATCTTCGGCAACTCATGCTTGCCATAAAAGGCGACTCTACTCTAGGCGACTAAAGGATCAGGGGGTCAGACTCGCTGACTTGGTTGATATACATGTCATCAGTTCCCAACTACGCAGCTTGATGCTCATGTTGTTGATCACTGGGTTGTCTGGGCCAGACTCGATTAATTACAGACCACCGTCACATAGCAGGAATATTGCTGAGTGCGGCGTAAAACTAAACTTCTGACACTGGTCGTGAGTCGTGTTCTTGTTTTAGCTCATGTGACATCAATTACTGGGTCTGTGTTTCTGAGTAGACGGTCTCCCAGCGTACATTGAAACCTTAGCTTCGCGGAACGTTGGTCGTTGTTTGCACGCATCTGACGTCAAAGCACATCAAATCAGAAATGTGCTCCATCCCATGCCGGAGTATGTCCAGGGGTGCCTTAATTACAGCACAGGGACATTACGACCAGTTTTTTCTGTACTCTACGCGTCTGTCGAAGGAAACTGCCTCTCTACAAATCAATAAAGTGTACAGATCACGTGACTCAGATGGACATGAAAACTCTCTATTGATGTGTGGAACACGATATTGTTTGTGGAATATTTCACACTACCGTATCTGCTACTGTTCTGCAAATGTTCTGCATGACTCTGCCTCCACGCGAAGACGCTCAATACGGGATGTTATGGTCTTTAGATATGTAAAGACACTGGTCTGACACACGTGTTTGTTAATAATGTGAAGGTGTTGTCTGTTTAGTAGCATATTTTGGAAGATATGTTTAATCTGAGCTCAACCTTCCAACAAGGCTAGGCTGTTGAGATTGATAAAAGTGGTGGCGCTACCGAATTCAGACCACAGGCTACAAGTAACTCTTCTCACGTAGGCAAAGAGTCAGCTCTTTCCTTCAAGAAATCCATTTACAACCGTGGCATAGGTGAACATTTCTATTAAAATCTTGCAATTCCACGATAACGATTTGGGATATCCATTTCATTGAATCGATCGTTCGGCTAAGTAGAGAAGCACATATTCCATTTAAGCTTGTCGCCATGGGAATACTGTCTAAACCTCGCTCCAGAACTCAGTTTTCCTTGATTGCAGAAGGATCTGGCAAATTGAACAATATACAGATAAAACCTGTATTAACGTCAGTAGTATTTTCGATATGTTACCGCCCATATGGTTTGCGTTCAAAACTGATATATCTATTCTTAGCCTTAACACCGCAGAGCATTCCTGCAGTCTCGAGCTACAATATTCGGTCGTATTTCCGTTTTTCAGTCATGAACGCTACTATGACTGTATAATGTAATTTAGGAATTCCCAAAATGGATAGAAGAATCTTCAGAAACAACCTTTGGTCTCTTACTAATTTCCCAACACCAAATCAATTTAGGAAGAGATCTTAAGCTCCCTCAGTAACTGTCTCTTTCATTCCTGTCCCTAAACAGCATCGTTGTTGTGTTGATGTCGCGTGCATTGTCTACGTTAGCCGACGATATCGTAACCAGGCTTATGGCTGCATAGGCTTGGCACATTTCTAGCACGCTTTCTGTGGTGTGTAGCTTGGCTTCTTTGCGCGCCTTGCACACGGCTGGATCGAGACGGTGGGAACAGCTGCGTCGTCCCCGACATCACCCCCAGGTGAGTATCTCTCCAACGTACCCCTTTTAGGAAATCATTGGAACCAAAACCCAAAGAAACTCGATTTTTTCGTTGATGCCCAAGTTCGTACCTTGAGGTAGATCATGTCGTCTGCTGACGCCATTGTGTCATGTCCTTGTCGTCTGCCACCTTGTGTGTGACAGAGCTGAAGCACCATATAGTACAGCTTACAGCTTGTCCGTCTAGCATCTCTAGCAGTTGCAGAGATCATTGAGCTTTAAAGCTAGACTGCCGTTCTTCCGATTGTTAATACCGAGCACCCTTGCAAATCGATATTGCAGTAAAAGTACTGGCCTTCGTTATCCCCGTTCGGGTAATCAAGCTATAGCTACATAGTTTCCTTCTAACGAGGCTGTGTTCACGTACATTGATAAAATTTATCAAAACTAGATAGACACCAGCCGTTTTGGACCCTCTGTGGTCAGCGTCCTTGGTTTCTGGACACAGATTAGTCTGACCAGGAATATGTTCTCGCTGTGTTCCTCTCAGTCTCGCCTACCTTCGTCAAACAAACGATGCCCGATGCTCGATGCCCGATGCTCGAATATAGTCATCCCTCAATACAACTGGTTGATGTGTTGAAACTAGCATATTCAGTACATTATCCTGACCTGCAGACCATCCTCATAATATGTCTGGATGTTGTTTTTTTCAGTGAGCTTTAAGTATCCATTCGTGCATAGCCATATCGATATAGAATCATCTGTTTTAGCTTTTCTTCAAAAAGCCACTTTATAATTCATTCTTAATTACCGAAGACGAACATTTTAACTGACCATTTATTGTAAAGAAACCTATCGTCCACTCAGGAAACAGGAGTCGGTCAGATATGTTTGTGTCAGGATTAGTTTGTCATGGGTTCGAATCCGAAGTTGCTTATGTTGTAAAACTTAGTCTTCTAATACCCTGATTTCAGTGATAGCTGCGATTTGCATCACTGTAGTCGTCTCATCACACAAGCTGACAGGACAGGTTAAAACCTTTTTCAACCCGTTCACTGATCATCACTAAATGACAACATTTTCACTGACTGACAACATTATCACTGAATGACACATCGTTCAGGCTTTATCTATTTAAGGGCCGTTGTTAGCTAAGTATCTGCAAAGACTGTTTCGTTTTGTTTTGTCTTCTTATTGTGGGGTGCCCAGAGCATCGAACTATCAACCATTGACCCCGCAGACAGGTCTTTAATAGTAGGTGCTAATGTCCAAAGTGACATGGACACAGATTTTAAGGATCGTATATATACAGAAGTATGTTCGTTCACGTTGATTATGTTTGGTAATTGTTAGGAATAGGAGTTATAGTCCCACGTGATGCGTGTCTTGATTGCTGTTTGTTGGCGTCGCATTGACTGGGTTTGCTGTGTTTTCTGAACGTTGGCGTCACACAGCCTGTGTTTGCTTATTGTTGGCGTCTAACTGCCTGTGTTTGCTTATTGTTGGCGTCACACTGCCTGTGTTTGCTTATTGTTGGCGTCACACTGCCTGTGTTTGCTTATTGTTGGCGTCACACTGCCTGTGTTAACGGATTGCTGCCGTCGCGCTGACTGTCTTTTCTTATTGTTGGCGTCGCGCTGACTGTGATTCATAAGCACATGCTCTCACATCGTCTCGCATGGCGACGACAATCACTGGATTGTCTGCTCCAGACTCGATTTGTTTACAAACAACATCCTACAGCTGTAATACTGCTGAAAGAAATATACGCAAATATATATTGTGATATAGTCACAACTGTGCAATCAACCCTACTTTTAAACTATTCATTGCCCGTGTGGTGTTGTATGTTTTACTGTAGACATAAACGATTGTTGGAGTCATATTGTCTTTGTTTGCTTATAATTCAGAGGAACCAACCGTTAGAGTTGCGTTATGGCTATTCATAATTCTTGTGTCCCCAGCCGTGATATTGCTGGAATATTGCTAAAAGCGGAGTAGAACCATACTCACTCACTCACTCACTCACTCACTATTGATTATTTACGTGAACCATTGTTCTTGCTTTTTTTTCAGATAGACCATTGTTGGCGTCACATTGTAATTGTTGATTTTGTTATGAACATTTATTTAGGCCACTTTGCCTGTGTTTATTGCGTCTTGAAGTGAACCACTGCTGACGTCACAAAGGATGTGTTTGTTAAGATGAACTATTAATGGAGACTGTTGCTGAGACTTAGATACACTAGTGTTTGCATCGCATTGTACTTATTGATTGTTGAGATGAACCACTGTTGGAGTTTCCCTGCTTGTGTTTGTTGATTGCTGGGATAAACCATTGTTTGCGACTCATTGTGTTTTTTTAGTTATTTGGATCTTTCAGATGTACCGTCGTTGGCTTCTCTCTGTGAGTTGATTGTTGAGATTATTGGCATGTTTCCTCAAACTGATTAAGCCGAGTTGTATGTGTACAATTTGAGACTATCTTCCTCAAATCCATGTAATTGAATGAGTGAGTATAGTTTTACGCCAATTTTAGCAATAACCCAGCAATAACACGGCTGGGGACACCAGAAACGGACTTAAATCATTGTACCCATGTGCGGAATCGAACCTGGGTCTACGACGTGACGAGCCAACGCTGTAACCAAAAGCCTAATTGGCCAGTTGGGTGAACATATAGCCAACAATAGGAGTTCTTTTGACTTACAGATGGATCACGTGGTCATTGTGTTCCTTCGTCCTATCTGTCTCTATTGGGTGAACATATAGCAAGAACAGGGGTTCTTTTGACTTACTGATGGATCACGGGATCGAGTTCCTTCGTCTTGCCTATCTCGTCACGTTACTCATTGGACACCCTGTGATAATGGAGACTTATAGCGAGACACTGCGAGATACTGCGAGACACTGCGAGATACTGCGAGTCATTGTGGAACACTGCCGCCCTAATTGGTACCACAGTGCTAAGAGCTTCTGGTAATCAATCAGCACGGCACGATACGAGAGGAATATGTCACAGAGCGATTCCATTGATTGGTTGCTCGGGAACATGACAGTAATTTGTCATTTCCTTGGTGAGAGTGAAGTACCGTGGGTGATCTCCCTTTACGACCCTCTCTTTATTGTATACAGACCCTCTACTTGCTATATACAGACTCTCTCCTTGTAAGCACACCGCCGTCCTTGGTGTAATCAGGCCCATTGCTGAGAACACTCGTTGCTATAAACAGATCCTCTCTTTGCTGCATTCAGTCCAACAACCCTCTTCTGTGTCATCCACTTACAAACCAGCATGGTATCTCCTTATCTATCCCTTCTCATATGATCTTGACCATCAGACGTTTCAGCTGTTATCCACTTACAGACCAACGTGTTATCCTAAAAGTAACCCTACTTTTATGGCGTCGACCATCATCAGACTCCTGTTTTGCTGTTGACTAGCATATATTTCTGCCATGTTATTCTCAAACAGACACATTTGTCGCATTATCCACCAATAGAGCTTCTCCTTGTTATCCAACAAGAGACCCTTTTGTTAGTGTCGATACAGAAAAAGGCATTTTTCCTACACCCATCCGGCTATCACCAGCTCCACCTTGCCGAACTCGTGAAGGTCTTCAGCAACCCATGCTTGCCATAAAAGGCGACTCTGCTTGTCGTAGGACACGACTGATGGGATCGGGTGGTCAGGCTCGCTGATTTAATGGTTTAAACATATCTTTCCCTGAAAATGCAACGACAGAGTTTTCATGAACTGGACTGGTCAACAAGCTCAAGAGAAGTTATATGAAGACCGCTCCAATGTATACACACACACATGCATATACATATCGATGATGGATGCTCATGCTGTTGATCACTGGATTGTCTGGTCCAAACTGGTCCTCGACCCAGGCATCCAACGCCATTACAACTGCCAGTACCCTGTTTAAGTTTATGTTTCTTAGATGACATATGTTATGATATCCTGGTCAGGTTGATCACTCGATGCTGTTATATACTGAACATAAAAAGAAACGCGAGGTTTCGGCAAAATGAAATCTCATGAAAGTAAGCGTTCCCGTTTATGTCTTCTGTTTAAAAATTTTACCAAAACGAGAGTTGCGTTTCTTTTGCAGTTCAGTACATATAATTGCATGGTTACTACTTATGGACACGAGAGACTGCACACGCATTTGTCTCAAAGGTCATGTCTCTCTTTGTATGGTAGTATCTACAGTGAACTGTAATATGAAATGTCATGTTTGGGATTATTTCACACAGAAACGTACATACGTACGTGCGTCCGCGACCGCAGGAACTGGTTCCAGTTTATCTCTCCTTTTTATTGCTAGTCCACAGGAATACCTTGATATTGACACCCCATTCACACACACTATTCTGACCAGCCATTTTCCTCGCCATGTCGTGCGCTAGGGAAGGTAACAACAAGTACCGTTTTAAAAGATCTTTTGATGTATGTTATTTGTCGCCGCACTCAGCAGTATTGCATCTATAACAAGTATATATATTCGGGTATAGATCAGAAACTTCAATCATCGACGTCATGAGCTTCTACGCAACTGGGTTATGATGAAACACATCAGTCTTTTCCGACAGTCTGACCACTCAATACCCGTTAGTCGCCTTTCACGAAAAGTGACAATTACAATAAAATTGGGATGCAAACACCATTTATAACTCGGATCTCCACGAGCTCTTTTGATTCAAATTTTAAAACGACTAAACATATGTTATGTCATTCTATATTTTCGAACTCTTATTTAATATCCTGGAATACACTTTAGAAAATTTAATATCTTTTTTCTTGGAAACACAGCAAAATGAAGTGATTTTCCAAATTCGATATTCGATGTGATCCGGACCATTGCACAATAAAGTACTGATGTGTCGAGGGGACGTAAATACTTCGAGCTATCTCGAGTTCGCCATAATTACACAATGACGGTTAAAATAACGAAAACGCGGGGACCTTTATTGTACTTCGAGAGAACCGTACCTTCGACAGAACGGTGTTTGACAGCTCAGTTATTGTGAGACTCATATTCTATCCCCGAGAAGTCCGTTTACATAAATCTGTCATATTTCCACATAGCAAGACTACGTTGTCAAGATTTAGTATGTATAACGAAAGCGAAAGACTGGTTCAATCTCATTTTGATATGCTGGGCCAGTAAGGCGCCCAATACTTCATCGATACTATGGAAGTATTACCGTGTCCAGGATGTCGAAGATAAATACTACGACACGCTATCTCGACATCAATATTTTACACACAGTGACTTTGGCCAAGTAGAGTGCGAAATCAGCAGTCATGGTTCTATTGAATGGTAAGTGAGTTTTTAATCTACATAATACATACAGTGACCTTTATATAATGTGTATTGGAGATTAGACACTTTGAACGTTTAACTGCCTCATCTTTGGTTACCTCTATGTTTTTCTGTGGTGAACGGAGACGACAGACCGATACTGACTCTATTCGGGGACTTTATTCAGTTGGGCTTGGCGAGGCTTTCATCATGACTGAATATTTTAGTTTGCGTTATAGGTTTTGCAGTGATGCTGAAATATGTCTCGCTAGCATTTCATTATTGGTTTTCAAACATAGACTTGTACAGGGTATAACGATTTTTATGTGTGGAAACACGAAATACGTTTTATAGTAACGCTTATGATTGTTGCTCTTACATTGAAATGCCTGCGTGTGTGTACGCACATGTGTGGTTGCGTGTGCACGTGTGTGTAACCTTGCGTGTCGTGTGTGATCTCAATGGATCTGAATGTGACAAGCCAAACCTTAAGCCACGAAGAGGCTGCTTCCGCTCTATAGATGGTCAGTGATTTCATCAATCTGACCGGTCCGAATTGTTGTCTTTTGCATGATTCCTGTAACATGGCTTGTCCGACTTAAGTGTGCAGACGTTGCGAATTTTGTCAGGTAATTGGGATGCGTTTAACGAGACCTGAACGTTGTTTCTAACAAATACTCCTGGTAAAGAGATGGATGATATGACTACCCCCCCTCCATGCATATGTGTCCATATGTCCTAGTAAACATGGACACATATGCACATGGACACATGGACACATATGCATGGAGGGCGGTGAGGTAGCCTAGTGGTTAAGGCGTTCACTCGTAACGCCAAAGGCCCAGGTTCGATTCCCCACTTGGGTACCATGTGTGAAGACCATTACTGGCGTCCCCCACCGGAAAAAGCATAGACGAAGACGAACACAGGCACAATCAATCAATCAATCAATCAATCAATCAATCAATCAATCAATCTATTAATCAATCAATCGATCCGTCAGTTAGTCAGTCAATCAATCAGTCGAACAAACAAACAAACAAACATAGTATACATCCTTACAAAAGAAGCACAAAGTTCAGAGTGACCAAAGCACGACAACGCGACAATGTTCAAACTGAATATTCCATAGATACCCATACACATACGAATACCCACAGATATCCACGGTTGCACATATTTAAAGCTTTTACCCATGACATTTGACTAGGCTTATCGACGGGCAGCACATTTCAATCAGGTCGTAATACTATGTCGTAAATCATGCACGACACAAAGCCGCACGTTATTTACATAAATTTGCATAAAAGAAACTCGCGGCATATATTTTATTGCAAATCAAACACCCCATGATCGCCTAATACAACACAATAGCCTATGGCCACTACTGACGTGAACCAGGGCATAGCATGCAAGCAAGGCCCCACTAGCGTTCAGCAAAGCGTGACAATATTCTCGGCGAAATTACTGACGAGATTTGAGGTAATCAGCTGAAGCCGAACAACCGTTAGCAGACCCAAGGGGCATTCTCTCACAAACACGGACAAAGCCTTTGTGAGGGGCTTGTTGTACTGTATCAGGTGACTAGACGGGGCTTACACGTGTCTATTCCGGTTTAGACAAACAGACAGTTGGTTGCGTTTATTCACCACGACTGACATTAATGCGCCTGGGAATAAAGAGCTTCAACGGCATCCATACTGACGTTGACGCTGGTCACGTTGTTCACAGCGCTGGCTTTGTGAACAAAGTGTGGTTAGCGTTCAACCAGTCTCATGTAATATACATATCTAACGGGACAAGATGGCCCATGGGAAGCAAATGGCATAGTGCCAAGTGTTGTAACTACGAAGTCACATCAATATAAGTCCAAAACAGAACATGACATTCAACTATTTTGTTCACCGAAGCTTTAATAGGAAAACAGCGTTCTGTTCGGAAAATTACACCTGGTTTACAGGCTAGGCAAAGCTGGCGAACCTGGACACCTACAGCAGGTATGTACCCAGCTCAACACGAGAACGCGAAGGTCGTGCAGTCGTTAGAGATATCTCACAATCTATAGCATTAATATTTACTGTCATAATAATTTCAGCTATTGGAAACGTAATTTACAGCATTAGAAACATGACACCTATGTTAAGGATGTGTGAAGAGTATGTCTTAAAAGGAAACTCGTACATAACTTTTTGATGGTGTTATTCCAGTGGGATTTAGTCAGACAAAGGAGCTCAGTACAAATATGAAATAGTGTATGAATAGAGATTGGTTATCTCCCTTGTGTGTTGAACATGACTGCTTTTCGATCAGTGTTTTGGTTTGGCTCAGGGCCCAAACAATCATTTAATTAAATCGCCGCCATCATACACCTGTCATACTCGTTTGTGTTAGGCGGGGGTCGTACTTTGTTACGTAATCGTGGTCTGCTACATACGTTTAGGATTCTTCGGCCTTTTCAACCACCTTCTCCTCCCTGCCCCTCATCCCCACCCCAACCTCAATCCACCTCCACCTCCACCCCACCCTCAACCCGCACCCACCCTCAACCCCGCGGACTCCTCCAAGCCAAGTTTACGTACCACACCCATTAACAGATATCGTTATTAAGTACGCGTGTGTGTATGTCTCTGGGACCAGGAAGCAAGGGCAAGTCAACGTTCGCGGGGAAAACTTTGGCTCACTTTCTCTCCCATTTACTCTCCCATTTACTCTCACTCACTCAAACACTCTCTCCTTCTATCTCCGACCCCCTCTCCCCCCCCCCCCCCTCTCTCTCTCTCTCATAACAACTTACTTGCAAGCACTGACCTATTTCTGTTGCCTACATGAGTGTACGGCACACATTAGTGCGCGTGTAAACCCATGGTATTTTGGCGGTGTGTTGAGACAGATCACCATGCCCGTGATGTAAACAAGCGTCTCATAACGCCATGTTCTTTCAAGTTAAGCTACTCACAGTCAACAAGACCGTGTCGGGAGGTTGGCACTTCGGCACTGGCGCTCATCTTAGTCTTTCGACAGTCTCCTACAGCCTGGAGACTAAAGTAATAAGCACCCATCGCAAGCCTCTGCTGCCACAGTTATAGAACTTGTTCCGTATCCATGTAACCGCCCATCCTTCCATCTGTTCACTCATTCCCTCATTCCACCATTCATTCATTCAAAGATGACATTCATATATTCATTTTTTTACTCATCCAACCATCCATCCATACATGGATGCATAATTACACACACACACACACACACACACACACACACACACACACACACACACACACACACACACACACACACACACACACACATCCAACGGTCTAACTGATATACCGCTACTGCACGTCATGTCTGAACATACATCCATACATACATACGTTTATTTATTTATTTGTTTGTTTGTTTGTTTGTTTGTAACTTTTGGTATAAGATGAATTTCATTATAACATGCATTTCGTTATAAGATGACTTTCTTGGACTGTCATGACAGTCACTCTTCGTCACAACACAGAGACCTTCTGTCTCGAGGATACGTACTTGCCTTAACTAAATTGAATTTATTTTCATTTCCTTTGACGACATAATATTTACACGGATGTCCTGTACATACCAAAACAACCGCCGAAGTGTTCATGACATATGCACAATCACCATGTTTGTGTTGTGAGCGACCTTGACCCTACATGGCATCGTTATGAGACTGTCGTGAGATGAAGCTATTATCGTGATATCTGTTTGATTAATTAACGTACTTAATAAGATCATTTACTACATTCCAAATGTTAATGAAGTCGTGAAAGACTGGGCGTTGCCCCTGAAAATTATCGATGTACAGCGGAAACCCCGATACGAATAATACAATCATAGTGTGTATATCATTAGAAAATCTTCAGGAATGTCAAGGTCAATACCTGAAGTAACTCGTTCATTTACATATTGAAACCACCATTGATGACTTGTTATTCTCACTAGTTACTAAGACAACGAAATTACGGGGGAAAGAAATTCTACACCTGCGTTCGATAGTAGCTCGATATGAACCGCTGGTATGATAAACATATACCACGTACAATGTATCATGTACAGTGATTGCAGTTTTCAGCCTAGCAATTTTGTAATGTTTGCAACGTTATTGTGAATCCAGTTAGTAAGTGCATACAACAACAACAAACAACAACAGCTATACAAAACAATGATGGCGGTTAGACCTCATGTGTAATTTTTTATTGAAAACGTCATTTTTAATATGCTTCCCTATCAGGAATGGATGGTCAGACTTGCCTAGTATATTATCATATCATGAACATATTATCGTATCATGAACGATGCTCATGATGTTGATCACTTGATTATCTGGTCAAGATTCGATTGTTTACAGACCGTCGCCATGCTGGAATATTGCTGAGGCTAGCGTTATACAACTATCGAACAATATGCTCTCTAAACTTACTCCTTAGTGCAGTTGCCATGTGTCAGAGGACAATTTAATTTTGTGTTGGCAATACTCATGACTACCTTCAATATGATTCGCAAGTCTTGAGAAAGGTATGCCTGTTTTTACGTTAGATTCATATCACCCCAGTCCCTAGGGCATGTTGTTTTCCTCTCTTTCCACCCTCTCCTACAGTTGACACCTTTACAAGTATATGCCCTTATTTTTCGTAGACTTGTGGATAGGCCAGTGGTTGAAGGGTTCGCTCGTAACAATATATTCCGGTTGGACTTCATATCGAAACAAGCCCATTCCGCGAAGCCCATCTCTGGTATCTCTGGCGGTAATATTGCTGGTACATTGCTAAAAGCAGCGTAAAACTGACTCACTTACTCACTGCTTAACGAGCACACGTCCTCAGAACCATATACAGTATTAAAAACAAACTTCCACTTTTTCATTTCCTCAGTCAAACATTAGCTGAGACTATACACGCAAGTAAGTTTGACTTTGACTCGCCTGAGGACAAATCACCAGTTTCTGGGACTAGTCTCCAGGGTATACTGTGCCGATTAAATTTCGTCAGTTCTACGTAAACTTCAATGAATATTGATGAACGATCATTGCTGGTCCCTCGGTTCTGAGTTGCCCCATATTTGTGCTGGTATTTGCTTTCAAACTGGGGCATGGAGCGCTAGTGAATAGCCTCGTCTCCTGACGGTAAACGTTCTGTTATTGTCGTCATCATGTCTCATTAGCCTCGTTATGAAAACTAACAGAAGATTGGCGGATATTTCGTAAACTGTTCTGACACTGACAAAATATAACATACACAATTATATACTTTAATGCCAGAGAATAATCAGCCTCGATTATCCGACGAATTAGATTCCATTGAATGTATATGTCAAAAGCCGTTAAAGTTCTCATGAATGGATAACCGAATATAATTCGATCACATATACTTCGATTAGCGGTTGTTCGATATGTGCATGTTGATTGAAATATACGTGAGTGGAACAAAAACCGTTGTTCGTTATATGCATGTTCGGGATAAACGTAGTTTAGTGTGATTTGGATTGTATTATATGTAGTAGGGACCTTTTTGCTGATAGTCTTTACTTATATTTGTACTGTAATATATTTGTACTGTAATATATTTGTACTGTACTGTGATATATTTGTACTGTAATCACCCTGCAATTACAGCGTCATACTGTCATTCAACATAATTAAAAGTTCAATTATAAAGGTCAGTTATACATTTTTAAAGACACACACTAAAATCAAAAAGTATGGGAACATTCTAAATTTTGAAAATCATATATAAACTATATATGAGGTCATTTATAATCTAAGGTAAATGCAATTTTTATGTGTTTAATATGCACTTCAAACGAAGTGCAGTAAAGCAACTGATTCAATATTCGTTGACTTTGAGTGAAATGGAACATTGTTAAAAACTGCGAAAAATAAGAGTGCTGAAACACCAGTAGTATGTTTGATTCAAACACTCAAACACAACAATCCAGTGCACATGGACAGACTAGAGCATCTGGACAGACCAGTGCATATGGACAGACTAGAGCATCTGGACAGACCAGTGCATATGGACAGACTAGAGCATCTGGACACACTAGAACTTCTGGACAGACTAGAGCACATGGACAAACTAGGAGACACTAGAGCATCTGGACAGACTAGAGCATATGGACAGACTAGGGCAGGCTAGACTTCCAATGCAGCTTGTGTTAACGTTTCCTTCAAAAGAAGCCACAGACAGAATCGAATTCTCACAGCTTCTTCACTATTCCACAACGTAGACCGTTAAGTACCCATGACAGAAGCAGGGCCATTGCATGCGAATCCTTAGCAAGTGTTGCTCACCGTCTTTAGGTGTCTCCCTCTGTCACCCACAGGTTGTGGGACAGGTTCCAGACTACAAGCAGAGTACAGAACAGACCTCGCTCTGTAACATCCAGAAAGAAAACACCAAGAGCAGATGACCAATGTGTTGTGCTCTGAGCCTTTCGGAACTCGTTCACAACTGCGAGTGCCCAGTTACCCCAAGCTGCGTAGGAAGTCTGTCTTCCACATGCAGTAGGATATTTTTTCTGATAATCATTTACGATTCTGTGGATTGTATACAGTAGAGTCCGGATTAACGGGGTTTACTGTTACAGTGTTACTGCCAGGAGTAGTTAATGTATATATTCAATTTCCTGTCTTTCTGTTGTATCGTGTTTCCTTATTGTTCTCGATGGCGTTGTCCTGGATTCCATTCCTGTGACAGTTCCAGGCCTGTATGCTGGATCCGTTGGATATTTTGTGGAATTTTCGTGACGAAATAATTACAGGTAAAGTGTTCGATTCTTTCGGACACACTGTCTTTAAAATGTGGTTTTGACGTGATATTTAAACGTGTCACCTTACATATCTCAGTTTTTTTGACTGGTTTGTTCTGTCTAGATTGATGCAAAGACCATTATGGCAAAAGAGTGGATTGTCACGTCCAGACTTGATTATTTACAAACCGGCGTCATATACTTAGAGTATTGCTGAGTCTGGCGTTAGATAACAAACAAACCAAGAGCAAACATTGTTGTTTCATTAGCTACACGTAATATATATGTCGCGTCGCCGTCTTCTGTCTTAACAATTATATCTCCATTCGGTTCCATTCAGTGAGGTGGTCTTGTGGTTACAGCGTTTGTACGTCACGCCAAGGACCTTGGTTTGTTTCTCCTCATGGGTACAATGTGTGAAGCACGTTTCTGGTGTCCCCCGCCGTGATATGGTTGGAGCAGTACCAAAAGCGGCGAAAACTCAACTCACTCTCACCCATTCAGATAATTATCACTGACCTATTCTAATAGAACAGACTTTGTTGTGTAAAATCGATGACGGCGACCTTGAACTTGGGCGCAATGTTTCACAATATTTTTCTGACATTTTCTACACCAAAATATTGATGTTTTACCAAAAAAATACCCCGGTTCTCGTAAACAAAGTGGCCAATTACGTAATGCTTGTCTGGCTGTTGGTTATCTCTTGTTCAATACTCTACGTCATCTACCGTGACATGATTGTTCACTCCACGTTTAATCGTCATTAAGGTGCGGTCAAAATTTGGTCACTAGAACTTCCACGTATGTCTGACCCACTGCACGTGCATATGACGTCATGTTAACATTGTAAGAGACGTGTAGCACCACGTGGATGACGTCACGTTTCCAGAGTATAAGAATGGACTTCGTGAGCTCTGTTGGCATTTGTGTTGGAGGTTTTCAACGAAGACGGTCGTTGTTACTTCTGTGATCAAGAGGGGGACGAGAATAGCTTCTCCTCCGGGGAAAATGACTGGTGGAAAGACACGTACCCTGAGGAAAGACGGTGGTGTCACCAAGGGCTTGGGAAACTTCGCATGGCACTAAAAATTTGGTATTTGACGTCACAGCCGTGGGCGACAGAACCTGCGAATGACCCACATCATTATTGGCTTCTATAACGAGGAATTCGTTGTTGATGTCGTAGTCGGTGGAGAAGTGGGAACTTGATGCGGAAACTGTTATTGCTGATGTTGTGGTCAAGGATACCTTGTAGATGACGTGACCGGATTATGCAGATGTTTCCACTGTTACGGTAATTATAAAAACAACTTTCAGTAACTGACCTCTAACCTAAATCCCCGAATGTCTTCATTTCAGAAGTGTCTCATTAGCTCTCTCATCGTCAGAGACTCGTGAAGGTCCCGGGGTAGAATAGGCCTTCAGCACCTCATGCTAGCCACAAAAGGCGAGTATGCTTGTCGTAAGAGGAGACTAACGGGATAGAGTGGTCAGGCTCGCTTGGTTGACACATGTCATCGGTTCCCAATTGAGCAGATCGATGCTCACGTTGTTGATCACTGGATTGCCTAGTCCAGACTCGATTATTTACAGACCGCCTCCATATAGCTGGAATATTGCTGAGTGCGGCGTAAAACTAAACTCACTCATTGTCATCGTCAGACTTTTCAAACCGTTGGAGACATTTCCCTTCAAACCTGTTGAACAATCCTTTTAACCCGTTGAAAGCCGGCATAATTCCGTCCACATCTCTTAAATCTGAAACTGCTTTCTCTGTTGACGTGGGCCGTGGGGTAGCCTGGTGGTTAAAACGTAGGCTTGTCAAGCCAAAGATCCGGGTTCGATTCCCCACATGGGCACAATGTGTGAAGCCTATTTCTGATGACCCCCGCCGTGTTAATGCTGGAATATTGCTTAAACTATACTCATTCATTCCTCTGCATACGTTAGTTAAATCAGATTAGACCCACCGGGGTATTTCCGAAATACGGCATCTGATGGATATTCACCGGTCTTTGAGCATTGTGGGTGAAGCGTTCGCTCGTCACGCCAAACACCCGAGTCAAATAGCCATTAATGGTAAAATGTGTGAAGCCCATTTCTGGTGTTCCCCGCTGTGGTATTGCTGGAATGTTGCTGAAAACAGCGTAAAACTAAATTCACTCGCTCGCGGTGTAAACCAGTTGACTATCTCCCACTTAATCCTGATTCCCAATCTGAGATAACTATATCTTACACACACCATTAGACAACGCCCCTTTTAAACCGAATAACCAGACCCGGATGAACCTCCTCTTTCAACCTTCACCAACTCCCCTTAAAAACGGGCCACTTAAATCAGATCAACGCTCCTCTTTAATTCGGTTGAAAACTTCCTTTAAATTCACTCGCTGGTTGAATCCGGTTCATCACACTGAACTTTGACACACGCCCACACCTTGATACCCAAACAGCCACCCTCACCACGGTTCACGATTCACGACATCGCCGTTGACCACAAAGCTCTTATCTTTCCATCCTGAACAGCAAGTCCCGGAAGTGGAGCGAACAGATCATTACTAAAAATCTCTGTCCCCGCGCTATTGCCAACTCAAGGTTTCTGCACATTTTGATCAAAGAAATACCTTTTAATACACTATACCTTATTATACCGAGAAAAGTTATTTGAAGTAGAAATGGCATCAACTTGTGACCATCGTTTTTGAACATCATCCCTAGTTACACCACCAAGATGTGGCTGCGCAGATCCAAATCAATACCCTCTTGCCTGCACAGCTTCAGATCGAAGATAAATTAAATGAAGTATTTTCTGTATTTCGTTAAGCCGACAGCCTTTTACGGCATGGTAACTTTTAATCTAAATGTTTTTATTTCAACATCCAACGCTCAAAACAACCATTCGGTTTCACAACTGGTGAATGTGATTGAAAGACAGTTGATTAAGATTCGAAATGAGCCGACAGCGCAAGTGCGGTTCACTGGCTAGTATCATTTAACGTTACTTCGCGGTTCTGATAAGGAAGAAATAAAACTATTTGTTCAACTCATAATGAAATAAATCACAAGCGACTCGTAAAGTGAAATGAAATATTTCAATCCCGTCGCGTATGGATAATTTGATTAAAGGTGTTATCAAAAGATGATTTTGAAGGGTACCAGGGCTTGAATATTGATTATTTTCACATAACGTCAAACGAAAAGATATTTTTTATCTGTTATTTGATTCCGGAGAGCTGCAGGTGTTGCGTTGTAACTTGATATGCTCAGCTCAGTAGTTCACTGACGATAATAATAGTAATAATAATGGTAAAGATGAGTTGACTGGTCTTAAGAGTGAAACTGGTCACTTTTTTTATTTTTTATTTTTTTTATTTTTTTGCTGCCGAGGAGCAGTCACTTCGAACTCGCAATCGCCAAAATGCGATTCTTAGAGAAAGCATTACATGAAATGTCGATTGTGCAGTGAATTTACAGAAATTGCCAACGCCTTGTCTGTGGATGCCCTTCCTTGGCAGAAACGGCATATCTTGCGAGACATGGCATGGCATGGCGCGTTCTTTCTGATACGGTCTTCGCCAGGAATGTGTCTTTGACTTCTAAGTTCATCATTATACGTCCCTGAATATGTCCACAGAAAATGACGATTTTCAAATTAATTGGAATAGGCTCTTGCATAGCCTGAGACACATTCCCGCTAACAAACTTGATCTTTTTGGATAAAGTTATTTATATCATTGGATTTTCTGTCCGTTTTGACAGTAATGTAATTAGCAGGATTCAGGGAATACATGGCAAAAATACGGACCTCGCCTTTGAAATGTTTCACTTGTATCCCAAGTACAATGTAGGCAGGCTCCCGTTTGTTCTCGGTGACCGTGGTTTGGTACCTCCTACTCTCGAGAGTACTTGGTCTCTCCACCGGGAGTGCCGCTCCTCTGATTCTTTAAGAAAATTCTCGTTGGATCTGACGAGAGAGCGTTTCCTTCGAGAGATCGTATTCTCCGTCTTTTCTTCGTGAGAAAGGGGCAAGGGCCCTGGGCTGATGGTGAGTTACACTATGTTCCCGGTGACCACGGCACCCCGGATGGGGTGAGACAACGTCGTGGGAGTGAATGAGCGAACATGACAGCTTGTTATTGCCGTGGATGCCGTGCCATGTTTAATTTGTAAACTGATTTAAAATGTGTCGTAGCAGTCACGGTACTAAAGAGAAACCTAGACGGTCGAGGTAAAATTGGGAGAACGAAACGAAACTTATAAACCTAACAAAACTTGCAGACGGTCCGTAATGGGACTTTAGACGACAACAAAGTTCCTGCTGTGAACATAGTATAACCCAAGCATTACCAGTCTGACTGTGTCAGGATCACCCGAACCCTCTCTGTTTCATTTTTCATCTTAATCTGTAAAACACAATAATAACGGCTGTGCAAAGAAATGATTGAAACTGTTTCAACACCTTGGTTGTCCGTGGATGTCCTCTTTGGCAAAAAACAACGTGTCTAAGCCGAGGTCGACACGCCGACATGGCTTGTTGTTTCTATTACCTTCTTCGCCATTCCTTTTGGGTTTTTTACTTCAGACGAGGTCCATCCATGGAACGACCCAGACTATGAAAACGAATCATGGAAAATGACAATTATATTATTCTTTGGAATAGACCCGCACTTATTCAATCCTTTTCAGTATATCCAATGAATCGTTGCCAGACAAGTTTCAGAACAACCATGACGACATCGGTTACGAAATGTCAGACTTGCATCCCAAGTGCCCACGAGTGCGTTGACGCATGCGCTTACATTTTTCCGGTTCCGGTTCTGGCTTAATTCCTGCCCCTCCTTACAGCGCATGCACCATGCTTTAAAATGTGAGGGGCCTTTGTGTTCCCATTTGTTTTACAGGTTTATAGTATATTGAAACAAATCTACATACGTCTTGTCTAAACATACTACTGTCGAAGTTCTAGGTTAAATCGGTTTCTGGAATTTCCATTGTCATTTATTTCAATCAGCTCTGCTCTGAAAGCATGCAAACGTAAAAGATGTCGGTTTCCTTTTTTCCTACTCCCCATCGGTATGTAATACTTCTTCTCCATCATCTGTATTTTTAAAAAAAACAACACTTTTTCAGTCCATTCGAACTCCTCCTGTGTAGCATGTGAGAAAGAGCAAGATTTTAAAAATAATAGATGGGCGTCATTGTACGTGAATATAGTTGAATAGAGTTATCATTTCAAGATGTAGGGGAGTTATGATAACCTTACATCATTTTATAACAGGGGCAATTACGACTGCCGTACGTCAGTGTTACAGCATGGGAGTTACGACTATTGTATGTCGGCGTTATAGCATGGGAGGTACGACCATCATACGTCTGTGTTATAGTGTGGGATGTACGACTATCATACGTCTGTGTTATAGCATGGGATGTACGACCATCATACGTCTGTGTTACAGCATGGGAGGTACGACTATCATACGTCTGTGTTATAGTGTGGGATGTACGACTATCATACGTCTGTGTTATAGCATGGGAGGTATGACTGTCATGCGTCTGTGTTGTAGCATGGGAGGTATGACTATCATACGTCTGTGTTATAGCATGGGGTGTACGACTTTCATACGTCTGTGTTATAGCATGGGAGGTACGACTATCATACGTCTGTGTTATTGCATGGGATGTACGACCATCATACGTCTGTGTTATAGTGTGGGATGTACGACCATCATACGTCTGTGTTATAGCATGGGATGTACGACCATCATACGTCTGTGTTACAGCATGGGAGGTACGACTATCATACGTCTGTGTTATAGTGTGGGATGTATGACTGTCATGCGTCTGTGTTATAGCATGGGATGTATGACTATCATACGTCTGTGTTATAGTGTGGGATGTACGACCATCATACGTCTGTGTTATAGCATGGGATGTACGACCATCATACGTCTGTGTTACAGCATGGGAGGTACGACTATCATACGTCTGTGTTATAGTGTGGGATGTATGACTGTCATGCGTCTGTGTTACAGCATGGGAGGTACGACTATCATACGTCTGTGTTATAGTGTGGGATGTATGACTGTCATGCGTCTGTGTTATAGCATGGGATGTATGACTATCATACGTCTGTGTTATAGCATGGGATGTATGACTATCATACGTCTGTGTTATAGTGTGGGATGTACGACTATCATACGTCTGTGTTATAGCATGGGATGTATGACTGTCATGCGTCTGTGTTGTAGCATGGGAGGTACGACTATCATACGTCTGTGTTATAGCATGGGGTGTACGACTTTCATACGTCTGTGTTATAGCATGGGAGGTACGACTATCATACGTCTGTGTTACAGCATGGGATGTACGAGTATCGTACGTCTGTGTTATAGCATGGGATGTACGACTATCATACGTCTGTGTTATAGCATGGGATGTACGAGTATCATACGTCTGTGTTATAGCATGGGATGTACGAGTATCATACGTCTGTGTTATAGCATGGGAGGTACGACTATCATACGTCTGTGTTATAGCATGGGATGTACGACTATCATACGTCTGTGTTATAGCATGGGATGTACGACTATCATACGTCTGTGTTATAGCATGGGATGTACGAGTATCATACGTCTGTGTTATAGCATGGGATGTACGACTATCGTACGTCGACGTAATACCGTGGGAGTTACGACTGTCGTACGTTTAACGTAAAGCGTGGTAAATGCGACTTGGTAACCATAATATCTAAGTTAATCGGCATGACTTCCTGGTTTAGATAAAATATGTGTTAATTTTTAAGAGATGATTGCATTTTTCATTTCAACCTTTCCATGTCTTTACTTTAAGCGATTGCAAATTCAGAAGGCAATATCATCTTCGGAGACGCTGGCATCTATTGTAGTTGTAAGTAAGTAAGTATCATCTACGTAAATGAAAAAAAACATTCGACATACATGCTTCCATGGGTGTGTAAGTTACAGTTAAGCACGTATGTATAAAGGTACGGTTTTCCTAAGGCTATGCTGAAGTATGGGGTTCACGACAGTCATGGCTCTTCAGCAGGATAACGTCGCACTTCAAATGGAAGATATGCTCTGCTTGGGACCGTGTCCTAGATAAAGTAATGGTATTTTTGTATATTCCATTTGAAACCGAAGCCTCGAACCTTCTAATCAATATCTTCCGTAGCGTCTTGGACCGTGATGTTAGACAGAATATGTACATATCTCCGGCGTACTGCTTAAGGGGAGAAGGCGTATGAATACGTTCCTCTAACCCTACTGTAATTAGATCCAGAATGGAATCCCGTTTTACTTCGAGATTCATTTTAGAGTACCATTTGTGATTTGTCTGGAACAGACCGACCTTGTTCTGTGCATCAACGTTGAGACTAGGCTGCTGTCAGTTGGTTTAGTGGCATCTCGCCTGTGCTGGGGTTTGTAGTGTCCAGTAGCATCCATTGATAAGCCTTGTCTCTCTGTAAGAGGTCACCGATCGAGAAATCTCAGTGTGGATGTCTTGCGTGCCCGAGTACAGTTATGCTGATACTATACCGTGTTTCCTTGTGTTTCCGGGAAGGGTTTTGTTGATACCATGCTGTACTTAAGAGTCAAATTGTATCGATATTGTATTGTTCCTTAGTGTTATCTAGTGGGGTTGCGTCTAATATATATGTTGCTTTTCGATATGTGTTTTAGTTGATACTTTCTGTTTCTTATTCTACCCAAGAATGGTTATACCGATCTTCTGTTTTGGATTGACTTGTATTTCCGAGTGTATTTATGTCGATACAATGTTGTTGTTTTTTCTGACAGAAGGGTTATGTAGATACAATGTTGCGTTTCCGAGATGGGCTATGTTGATACAGGTATGTGTTTGCGATTGGGGTTATACCGATATAGTGTCATGTTTCCGACTAAGCCCATGTCGATACAAAGTTTTGCTTCCGTTTTGGGCTATGCATCGATACAATGTTTTGCTTCCGAGAAGAGTCATGTCGATACAGTGTTGTATTTTCGGGTAGGATTATATCCATACAATGTTGTGTTTCCGAATAGGATTATATCCATACAATGTTGTATTTCTGAATAGGATTATATCCATACAATGTTGTATTTCCGAATAGGTTTATATGCATACAATGTTGTATTTCCGAATAGGATTATGTCCATACAAGGGTTAAGTCGATACAATGTTGTGTTTCCGAATAAATTCATGCCGATAAATTTTGTGATTCCTCGCGTTTCTGTTAGAAACACGAATATACTGTTATGTGTTTAGGGTATTGTTTCCGCGTAAAGCTCTGAACATTTTCCGTTATGATTTCTCCGGCACCTTACAAGACTTTTTCATCCATGCTTTGGTCACCTTGTGTCGGACATCTGCAAATCAGTATACAATATGGTCAAGGTCAACGTATGCAAAGTGACCGGAACTCACCTACATGCAGTAGCCATTGTGTGGACAGTATGCTGAATTCAGGTGTTATGTCAGTGTCTGTTGTTTATTGTACGTGAAGAGAGACCTGTCCCAGACAGTTCAGATTGAATCCAAACCCGCGCAGTTTTAGGAACACGGGCCCAAACCTTGTATCTGCACCCCATCCCTTGTGGAGGAACTACTTGTAGAATTACTTCCTGTTTGTAAGGAGAGGAAGGGATCGCCCAGCCCGGCCAATGTAAATTAAAAATCGATTCGTGGCAATGGCGAAGCAAGAGGGGGTCTCTCCAATGCTGTGGAAAGTCGATATTCAGGCATTAGTGTACACACATTTTAGTCCTCTCTCTCCTCTTTATCCGAGCTGTGTGTATTCTGATGCTTGCTGTGTGACGCTGAAGCAAGGCGTGGTACTGTCTTCAATAACAGGACGGCCATCAAGCGCCTTTGATTCAAAGAAGCAACGGAGCTAAGTGTTGGTATAGGATCCTGAATTAGAGGGTCAAATTTTAAACCGTTCCTGCTCAGACGAATTGATTTCGGCTGAAACACAGTGCTGACAGCGTCGCGGAGCTGTTGTTGGTAGAGTCCCCTGGCGTGGCAACGCCCAACAGTGTGCTGTAATTAAAACCGACGTTGAAAAACTGCTCAAGAACATCAGCGAACAAAACGGCCATACTGGGAACCTTCTGAAGACTTGTGTTTGACCAGAAACTGTGGATTTATCTCACCGGCCTGTGACTAAAGGCTGTGGTCAAGGCTGACCAGTGACCAGAATCGATAACCCGCGACTTCAAGCATCATGTGAACACGGCTAATTTGACTCAATTAATATCTGCGGTTGTTTTATCGTGTAACAGATGAGAACGGCTCAGTCAGACGTCTACGCATGCTCACCAACGACTAGCCACACCGTCCTTGACGGAGTGTCTTTGACTTACTTCCTTTCTCAGGAGATTGGATGCCTACAACAACGTCGTCGACAACTACCTCTACAGCCATGTGATTCTGCATGACGCAAGACCTCAAGGACGCCGTCAACCCTGGTCGGCTGTGGTAAGATCGGACGCACAACTAACTACAAAGTGACAGTGACAGTGACAGTGACAGAAATCCGACCCGACTCACAGTTCCGTCGTCATACTTTATATCGATGTAAAATGTAATGTTTTTGTTAAACCGTTAGCCTTTATTACCAGTTAAGCCACGAGTGTGATGATTTACTTGATATGTTTGTATGTATTCATTGGACAAAAAGGCGAAGTCGTTTCTCACAATCGTACTCAACATCTGAACCACTACCAGATCGGATACAACATCGTTTGATGATGACATATGTATTGTATCCATTCAAGTTCTTTGCTCAATTCAGTATGCCATTTATGTTAAAGCATGTGAACTATCAGGTTTTTTTCGAACAAAGGAGATCGCAGATACGTCATGTCACGTTATGACGTTCAAATGCCGTGCATTCTTACAATATTCATAGGTAAATAACCATCTTATTCTCCAGCATGAATGATTTAATATACCTTGTATAAACATAACTCAACGTTTTTTAGTACATTTCATCAGGCCTTTTATAGTATGGAATATTGATCGCCCTTTGCGTGTATCGTCATCTTGAAGAGTTCAGTGGAATGCAAGCGTAACAGCGCCCCTGTTCGACGTCTATTTATTTCTTCGTGAAATTGGTTTTCCTACGTTCAGTAATAAGACAGGGTTTATAAATTGCCTCTTTTATGGATCTTTATTGGTAAATCGTTTGATAGCTCCGAAAATTCTGGTATTTTGGCGTGTAAAGATGTTCGGCGTTATGTTACATAAATTGGTTGTTATTCAATGAAGTTGAGTGTAACAGGCATTGTTGTACTGGTTGTACCCTCGGTTGTAGTTTCCGGTTTGTTAGGATATTTGTTTGGGAAGTCAAAATGGAAATTGTAGATTTGTCTGCCTGCTAAATTGGAGAATTTGTCAATTTGTGCAGGTAACTATTTTTTGGTATTGATATTCATAAATATGTACTTGGTTATGAGGTTGGTAGCCTTGTGTATTCGTTCGTTACGCCGAGGGACCTTGTTCGATTCCCCAATGCAATGAGAATGTGTAGTGTCCAGTTTTGTTGTCCCCTGTCACATCTCTGCAATGTTTCCATTCAACAGCGCAAAGCATTTTTTGTGTCGGAGACATTATTTTGTGATATATTTCCACTATGTTTTTGATGTGCGAATACAAGGCGGACCGGGCTGTTTTTAAAAAAGTATGATTGATTATTTCATAGTATTTGCAACTTAAGCCATCAAACGTTTTACATTTCGAAAACAGACTTTAGCTTTCAATTTATTACAAGAGTAAGACTATGCTTTAAGACTATGTTTTAGAAACTCGAGAAATGTTTTCGTTTTAGCAGGACAAGAGCCACTAAGGGTTTGATTTTGTTGACCACTACTGGAAATGTGCTAAGTTTTGGTCAGATGGAACCCTATCAGAATTTCCAGATGAGGGTATCGCGACTGGAAAGTCATGAACGGCCCAAGAATCCAACCCCGTCATTCCGTTTCAGACGTTTGGTTAAGGATTTGGACGGTTTTCTTCAAATATGTGTTGTTTTCCGACACTTTCTAAAACTTGTTGATTTGTTTTAAAGTATTTCAAGTTAAAGCCGAATTTATTGAGTTTTCACCAATCATTTCATTTCTGACTATGTTTTAGGTTCCGCAATAACTGAGATTTTCTCCAATAATTGTGCTTTAATTTATGGTAATTATTTTTCTTTCTTTCTTTTTTTTGTTGTTGTTGTTTTTGTAAAAAATGGGATCCTTTGGTTTTCATTGTGTGTATTCTAGGTTTTGGTCAATGTAAGTATGAATGAAGTTCAATATATTGTTGTGTTTATCTTTACGCTTGAGGAGTCAGATTGTTGAACCATAAATTGAAACAAATATGAGATGCCGGTCTCATGGTCATGTTATAGATATCAGTTGTTTGCTCATCAATGTGCTGTATTTCGTGAACTGTTTTCAGCCTTAGAGCGTTTTGGTAAGATTTGTAATTGTTACATTTCCAGTTGTATTTTTATATGGGATTTGGACAAATACAACTTATACAAATAAAACGTATATTTGAAGGACTCCGTCGGAGGGCGTAGGCTGGTGGTGAGTGGATTATGTCAGTGATGGTAGCTGGTTATTGATCTCTGGTTGAATGAGAGCAATAACATTGGTCACAGGATAGAGTTAATCGATAATCGATTAGAGTATGGGTTGTAATTCAGATCTTGCGCATCTACACTGGTTTACGTGTACAGATATTTCATACAGGTGACATTGATTGTTACCGGGGCAGGTCGTTATGACGTCACGGGGGGTTCTTGCCAGATGTAAATGTCAGACCAATACTGCTTGCACAAGTTACTCGCTCCTACCTCAAGAGTCAGCAGTGATTGCACTCATTTCAACCTCGTGAAGTCAGCGATAAGGACCTTTTGCGATTTGATTTCAGCAATTTGTATGGGTAGTATCTTGCTGATTCCTAGAGATTTCATCGCTTGTCTCTTGACCTCTGTTAAAAACGAAATAGTTCTTAATTTCTGATAAACCTGTTTTCCGTCACCATCGTTGAGTCAGTGATTTGGGGCTTTCGAGATTTGATTTGAATGGTCCACATATTGTATCTTGCTTTACTTTGCTTACTGTTTTCCAGAGATTTCATGGCTTCTCTTCTGATCTCGATTAACAAACATGGTATTTTTTCCTGATACGTGTTTTTTGATGTAATCGACTTACTTTGGTGATATTGTTCTTTACACCTGAAGTACATGCTGTCATTCGGTCATTAAGGTAGAGGGTGTCTACAGTCGCTCCCTGCGTAAGCATATGTATTCATAATCTGTTCATATATATGAATGGTTACATATTTCGTAGCATGGAAAGTACGACTTTTGCGCACCTAATATTTTTGCCCGTTATTTTTTCGATGTATTTGACTTGCATTGGTGACATGCTAGTAGTTGTTATCACCTGAGATATATACTGTTATCAGTTATCAAGAAGATGTTATCTCGTCTCTACGTGAGCATACGGTATATACTCATAAGCAGATCGGGCTCGAGGAATGTTTATTATCGTTGATTTCTCTTTATCCGTTTTCACGCGGTTTGTGTATATTATGTCCTCACATGCAGTTCTCAGTTTATGATCGTACTCACGTTAATGTACATGTTTATAATTCAGCTGATGGCCACTGCTTGTCGTCATTTTTCACGTAAAGGTCTGTGTATTTTATGTAGAAGGTTTTGTTTACTGTTTTATTCACGCGAAGGTCTGCACTATCCACGTAATCGTGTTCAAAATCGATTGGTCACCATGTATGATCAGTATTCATATAAGGGTATACAGAACTGTTATTGTTTGATTATTTCAGTGTTAATAGCTGGATTGCAGACCATCCATTATACATACGAGCTGATTGATGTTACGTCGAATGGGTCTGTGTCCAGTATGGTTTTAAACTGTTGTTTGATAGATGAGGCAAATAGGTGTTACACATCGCTGACTGGCAAGAGTGAGTGAGTATGATTGTACGGCGTTTTAGCAACATTCCAGCAATATCATGGCGGGGACACCGAACCCGGGTTCGGACGCTACGACGCTACCAAACCTGCCCTAATTCATGTTAGAGATTGTTGGGCATTGATCTCTGACGTCTAGGCGATTGTTTGGCATGGATCTTTGGGTGCGGCCTATCATGTTGGAGGTTGTTTGGCAGGGATGCTTTGGCACTGTGCGATTGTTTGGCTTTGGTGTTTGGGCAGGTCCGTCGTCTTGGCGATTGTTTGGCATGGATCGTTGGGTACGGCCCGTCATCTATTTGGTATGGGTGTTTGGACACGGCCCGTCATCTATTTGGTATGGGTGTTTGGACACGGCCCGTCATCTATTTGGTATGGGTGTTTGGACACGGCCCGTTATCTAAGAGGTTGTTTGGCATGGATCCTTTGGAACGGCACGTCATCTTGAAAGTTGTTTGGCATGGATCATTTGGCAAGATCTGCCATGTTGGTGATTTGGAAGATCGATTCTTGGGTACATTCCGTCGTCTTGGAGGTTGTTTGGCATGGGTCCTTTGGGCACGATATGTTGTGATGGAGACAGTTGGTCATGGATCCTAGGACACTACAGGTCATGACAGAATAGTGGTTGTGGAGTCAGGATATCGATACGTCGTAGAAGATATCAGTTGACATGAACAGTCAAGACATATGTGTTAGCCATGGGTCCTTGTTCACGATACAGTACGTAACAGCACACGCCACGATGCAGTACGTAACAGTGCACGCCACGATGCAGTACCTTAACAGTACACTCCACGATGCAGTTCGTAACAGTACACGCCACGATGCAGTACGTAACAGTACACACCACGATGCAGTACGTAACAGTACACGCCACGATGCAGTACGTAACAGTACACGCCATATCACGTGACCGAGATCCTCGAAAATGTACCATGAGATGGACCAAATCGTTGGGTCAATGGAAACCTCATTATTGAGGTCGAACCTTTAAAAGCAGTCAGAGGAACACAATTTTGCAAATCACTGTACTCAAGACATAATGCACACAGATGTCATCTGATGTCTAAGAACCCAACTTACAAATAGCGATAATTAGCAGCCATTGACCCAAGAAATCACTGTACAACTGTACCAAATGGAACACATCATTACATTCCGGCAGTGCCACCCAGCCTACCAACCGGTATGGTTACCCGTCATGCCTCTTTCGCTGCCGAATACACCCCCATCACAGTCGGGTGTCATGTTACCGGAAACTGGGATATCCGAGCTCCCGTCCTCCCTCGCATCTGCCCGATATCACGTCAAGACTCTCGGGTAGTACATCTATGTACGTGGACCACGGGTAGATCTATACCTCCCCTCCACCACACTGAAATCTGTCACAATAACAGAAGGAGAAATGAGCGGCAGGTCGGATATTCGGGTGGGCTTCGTTGTGGCTTCAGATATGGACACTTAGCCGAGGTGGATATTTAGTCTGACGTCAAGATGATGATTCAGAACAACGTCCAGTTTCGGTAAGTCGAGTTATTGCTGTCGACATGGTGTCGAGAAGCCAGGAATGTTTTCTTGAACGACTTGAGAAGGATTTGATTCATGTTACCTCCTGCCTGCATCTCCCATTATAACCATTGTTCTCGTGTTCTTACGTTTCTTGTAACGGTAAATTGAAAGCGTGTGTGTGTACTATAGCGTCTTTATACATAGTATCATTGAAATGATTTGTGGCGTTTTATGGAAATCCAAAAGGTTGATGTGGCGGTATTCATTCTGGACCTTAAATATATATGCGGCTGTATATGCTAATAATCTTGCATGCTGACTGATGCCTCATGTGTTTGTACGAGATCCGAAACATAAACGGGTATTCCAGTCTTCGATTAATACCTCTATACTGTCGTTAAAATGTATGCTTTGTATATTTAATGTTGGTAGTGACGAGGTTTTTTTATGTATGCTGTCTGATGAATTGTGAGTTTAAAGAACCGAGAATGTTTTTTTTCTGCAAAACAGCCCATCCCACCCCAAGTAACACCCCTACCCCATTTATCACATCCGCTCTCTCTCCCTCAAAGCTGCATTACCCATTAAGCGGGACTATGCCCGTGGTACATCACCTTTAACCGTATTCTTCAGCAGTCTCATGCGTTCGTCGATTCGTAGGGAGAACTGAAATATTTTATTAATGTTGCAATTTATGAAATATGCAAAAGGTATATGTGACGTCACAATATCGTTGACGTTGTCAAGGCAACATCTTTAGGTAGCTTCGCCGTTTTCGCGTGTGATCGATTTTCTTTGAACATAGCAAAAAAGTGTGTTTGGCGTTTAGAATTGCCTGGGTAGGTATCTCTCCGTCTGTCCTTCCGTCCAGAGACACACACCTTGCGAAACTCCAGAAGCTCTTCCGGGTGTCTTTCTATCCTTTAAATGGACACAACTTTTCACAATCCTGGGTGGATCAACCTCGGCTGTGCATCTACCCAATCAGAATGATCTAACTCCCTGAATGACAGTTTGTCTGTCCACCCGATCAAACACACACAGCTGAGTGGAGGAGAGATCTACCCGTTTGTGAGACTGAATGTGCACCTTCCAATACCAAAAACGTATTCACCATGTTGGGTTTGTGTGTTTGGTCATTTCAATTTTGATGAAAATACAACCATAGCCCACAGTGTGTCGAACTTTCGGTTAGGTCGAACGATTGTGTGGTTTTGACAAATTCTCATTCCTTGTATAGTTCTAACACATCGAGTCGCATGTGTCGAAGTTCGGTTAACGTGAACCTATGTCATAATCCTAGGTGATAATAGAGCATTTCCCTCATATGTCGAAATAGAAATATCTAAACTTATCGTTCATCTCCACTGCAGTCAAAGAAAGATTAAAAATTCATTATTTTCAAATCTAATAAATAAATAAATAAATTCGATACATCTTTGGCGTAATAATAGATATTGATGTCTAACGCTCAAATAATTCTGTCATTCTCTCGTCCCTTCGAGTTGAATATTACTGTAATTTCCATGAGAATGGGACTATTTTTCATGATTTTTTTTGCGTTTAGCTACAGATATCAACAACCAACGTTGAACTGGGTTAGAATTGGCCTTGAGCAACCAATGCCTGTCGTGAGGGGCGACTAACGCGATCGGATGGTCAGGCACACTGTCTTGGTTGACCTGTGTAATAGTTTCCCAACTACGCAGATCGATGCTCATGCTGTTGATCACCGGACTGCCTGGTCCAGACTCGATTTTTCATAGACCGCCGCCATATAGCTGGAATATTGCCGAATGCGGAGTAAAACTAACCTCCCACAGTCACTCGACATAGTTGTAAAAATAATTCAACACCTATTTCGCTACCAATAGATGTTTGCATCGTTGGCCTGTAAATCTGACACAGAATATTCTAAGTGGAGGCCGCATTTAGATTTTAATCATTGATGAGTCGGATCTCTGGCCTGCGTAAAGGTAGGTCATTGAGCATCAGCAATTCTCCATGGTGCTGTACCACTTACCACTGGCCAGCCTCCGCGATGCAGTTATCAGGGACCTAACACTATGTGATTGGATTTGCATGTGTAGCACAAATAACGTAGTCTGATTGAACTATTGATTGGACTTGAGATCCAAAGATTGATCAATCTGGCGTGACTGTTTATGTTCCTTAATTACATAAGGGGCTTGTTTCAGAACGCGACCTTTGCGCTTTCTGAAATTAAGCATACTAAACGTAATCACGGCGCTGGTATTGTTTTTTAACGACTCCCAGTCAATGGTACGGTTTTACTTAGGTTCGTTGTCTTTGAAAAGGTACATGCTTTGTGATTTAGAAAAGAATGTCATTGTTTTAATAAATGAAAATTCTGAATTTGCACTTAGGTACTGCATCGGGTGAAAGAACTGAAGACAGTTGTGGCATTGACGGGTGCTAGTGGTAGGCTTACCCTTTCAGAAAACACCTAGTGTCAGCGTTGAGTTTCAGTGATCCATTAAATATGTTTCACGTCTGTTTGGCCAATGAAAGGAATCTAGACACAGCAATGCTGTAAATTTAGAGGAATAATTTCTGACAAGAGTAAAGATTGGGTGTTCTTTTGTGTCCCTAGAAAGGTAGTCTGGTTCTTATATGCTTATTACTTTATCAGAAGTTAATATGGTGCTTTTATGTCTATTATTGTATTAGACATTTGTATGGTGTATATATGCCTTCTATTTTATCAGCAAGGTAAAATGGTCCTTTTATGCCTATTTTATATCAGAAAGGTGATATGGTGCTTATTTGCCCATCGTATTATCAGAAAGGAAATGTGGAGCTTACATGCCAATCTTTTTGTAAGAAAGGTAGTATGATGCTTAATAAGAGTGCCTTTCATGTTTCCGAAAGATAATATTATGCTTACATGCCTATCAGTTGATCAGGTATATTGTGCATGACATGCCTATCATTTTATCAGAAAGTAATATGGTGCTTACATTCCTATCATTTCATCAGAAAGCAAAAGGTGCTAACATGCCTATCGTTTTATCGTGAAGTACATGTAATATTATGCTTACGTGCCTATCGGAAAGTTATGCAGGGGAAATAATATTGTGCTTACAAGCCTATCATTTGATAGGGTAGTAATATTGTGTTTACGTGCATATCATCTTATCAGAAAGTAACATTATGTTTACACGCCTATCATTTTCTCGGGAAGTAATATTATGCTTACATGCCTATCATTTTAAGTAGTATTATGCTTTCCTTTTACCAGAAACAAATATGGCGCTTAATAAGTTAAAGACACGAGTTTTTTTGTGGGTATGTGTATCACTTCTAAATGACATTCGAAGACTCTTGCTGAGTTAAAGACATTCGAAGACTCTTACTGAGTTAAAGACATTCGAAGACTCTTACTGAGTTAAAGACATTCGAAGACTTACTGAGTTAAAGATATTCGAAGACTTACTGAGTTAAAGACATTCGAAGACTCTTACTGAGTTAAAGACATTCGAAGACTCTTACTGAGTTAAAGACATTCGAAGACTCTTACTGAGTTATACAAATAATATATAGCTGATGCATACATGCATTTTTATCACGAATATATTATTCCCTTTCTCTTCAATTTCAATTTGGTTGATGTTCTCGTAAATTTTCAAATCAATCATATTTGAAAATAACGGAGGACGTTGTTTCCTGTGATGTTGCTTTGTGTTGTTGTTGTGGACGTTGCGGGACAGCGTTATCATGTTGAGATGTGAAGGACACTGGGGGATGCTGAACTCAGGGGTATGGTTATGCATCAGAAAAGGATTCATAGCACACGCGGGACATTGGAATGAATAAAGATGAGCCACAGTAATGGAAGTGAAAATGGCCACTCTCTGCTTCTTCAACACGGTTGAGTTAATGAGAAAGTCTTTTAAGGCGCTTAGATTGATATTCATAAATATGCGGGCTGTGTGATTGATTGGCAAATGGGGAGGACTCATCAGTCCCAGCATGGGGTATCTCTTCAAGGGAAAGTGCGGATATAACTGCTTCAAATTGTTTGGCTAGCATTTATACCGTTATTATATGCGGTGGAATGTTGCTTTATGCGTGTAGACAGATGAGAATGGAGATGGGAAAAGATCAGGGACGAAATGTTATATAAATTTGAAGACTCTGGCATCTGGCAAAATTACAGGTCGTTTTGACATGGCGGTGCAGTGTTGCCTTATTAGCAGGAACAGTGTGTATATGAAGGTGTATCGATGTGTATATGTGTATACGAAGATGTATGCCTTGGTGTATGTGAACTTATATTGGTGTGTCCATGTATAGGTGTATATTGAGGTGTATCAATGCATGTGAAGGTGTATTCATCTGTTTAGGTTTACTGGAGGTGTGCTCATGTCTCTAGATGTTTCCTGTGTGTATATGAATGTGTATTCATTTGTTTAGTTATATTGAAGATGTACTTATGTGTCTAGGTGTATATCGAGGTGTGTCGATGTTCCTGTTTGTATAAGGTGTATTCATGTGTCTAGGTGTATTGAAGGTGTACTCATGTATCTAGGTGAATAATGTTATAGATGTGTGTATATAAAGGTGTATTTATGTCTTCAGGTGTATATAAGGTGTATTGACGTCTGAAGATGTATCAAAAGTGTATTTATGTGTCCAGGTGTGTTGAAAGTGTACTCGTGTGTCTAGGTGTATATCGAGGTGTATCGATTTTCCTGTGTGTATATGAGGGTGTATTCATGTGGACTCATGTATCTAGGTGAATACGGTTTATGTGTGTGTGTATGAAGGTGTATTTATGTCTCCAGGTGTATATAAGGTGTATTGACGTCTTAAGGTGTATCAAAAGTGTACTTATGTGTCCAGGTGTATATGAAGGTGCATTGATGTGTCTGTGTGTATATAAGGTGTACGTGTGTGGTGTATCGATGGTGTATTAATGCGCCCAGGTGCATATGAAGGTGCATTGATATGACTAGGTGTATGTGAAGGTGTGTTCATGTGTCTAGTTGTTTAAGAAGAAGGTAGACTGATGTATCAAGGTGCATATGAAGATGTATTAACCTGTCCAGGTATATGTGAAGATGTAATGCTCTGTCCAGGTGTAAATGAAAGTGCACTGATGTGTCTATGTATATACAAATGTGCGTTCATGCAGTGTTTAAAATTCCCGCCTACCCGACCTTCCGGAACGGTCTATTTTCATCTCGGGCGGTCTAATTTCAAAAGTTGCCATTCCGGTGGTCTGGTAGATATTTTTACCCCTAAGTTGCCTAACTGGCTAAGAGTACACGTTTCATAGTATCAGCAGACATTTTCAGATGGAATCAAAATCATCACAGAAGACCCGCCTTCTTACCCAGGTCCCAAAAAGATTTGAAGAGTGCCATTGTGTTTCAACAGCATTTAGCTGCTGCTGATGATGAGGTTCCTGCTGCTGAAAAACATTGCACTGCCGACTCAGACAATGACACAGATTTGTCCGATCTTGATTGTGGCTGTGAGGCAGAGAATGAAACAGATTCATATCCACTCCATATAGCTTACATGAAGTAAAGACAGTGTTCAGAAACCTGGTTATTTTCTTTTTTATTGCTGAAAACCGGACAGGCAAGTTTGTATCCGGACTTGTAATATTTTCAAGTTACCAGTCCGACTGTCTGGCTTGAAATTTTGGGAGTTTTAAACACTGTTTGATGTGTTCAGCCATACATGACGGTATACTGGCATCCCCAGGTCTATATGATCGAACATTAATGCGTCTTGGTGTATATGAAGGGCTGTATGCGTCATTAATGCGTCTTGGTGTATATGAAGGTGTATATGCGTCATTAATGCGTCTTGGTGTATATGAAGGTGTATATGCGTCATTAATGCGTCTTGGTGTATATGAAGGTGTATATGCGTGATTAATGCGTCTTGTGTATATGAAGGTGTATATGCGTCATTAATGCGTCTTGGTGTATATGAAGGTGCATTGATGTGTTTAGGTGATTTGTGAAGGTGTATTAATACGTCAAAGTAGATATGCGGTGTATTGATGTGTCAAAGCAGATATGAAGGTGTATGAACACATTTGGTGTATTTATGTGTCAAGGTAGATATTCAGATGTATTGATGTGTCAAGGTAGATATGCGGGTGTATTGATGTATCAAGGAAGATATGCAGGTGTATTGATATGTCAAGATAGATATGCAGGTGTATGTGAAGTGTCCACGTATGTGACGGCGTGTTGATATGTCAAGAGGATCATATCAAGCTTATCAATGTATCTAGTATCAAATTAAATTGATGTTCCCAGGTGTATTGTGTGGATGTGTATCCACGTGCTTATACAAATCAAGTTCTATGTGGTATAGATATGCCTAGGTATGTGGTTGTAAGATAATATGATTGTCGGATTTTTTGTGGTGAAGATGTGCCCAGGTATACCGATGACGCGTGAACGGTTCATGTCAGTTCACTACAGATGCTGCGAGATGCAGCACATCTCAGCCCCACCATCCGCGTCTGCCTGTTGCTCGCCCGCCCCCTCACAGCCGCTCTGTTGGATCAATGTCAGCAGGCTTTCAATCAATGAAGTAAGATACTGTCGAGCATGGCGTTGGTCAGAAACAGGGCCCGAAGACCCAACGATGGCACATATATCAGTCTCCTGCGACAACTTAAGAACGTTGATTGTGTCGTCTGCCGTTGTCCGCGTAGCATCCACTTAGCTCGCCGTGGACTGCAGTGATGGCGGCCAGCATATGTCTATCTTCAATCAATACACCTCTCCACTCATTTGCATGGCACAGAACAGCACAGCCTATGGCCGCTACAGATTCGATATTGTTTGGTACATTCGCAGACGACACCACAAACTTTTGAATGGGAGGACAGCAAAGATCGGTCGTGTATAATTAGCTGTCACGTGATTCCTCCATTCATTATGCACAGTGTTGAGTGATGTCAGCCTTCATGGAATTAGCTAGAGAAATGTATGTTATTGACGGTTGTTTTGCCATCAGTGAAACAGGTTTGTAATACGTACACCTCCAAGTCGGATCGCCCGTGATTCCATTGGTAAAGGCTGACTGAGGACATGCCACAGCTCGGCGAGGGTAGTAAACGTTGCTGTCGCCGCCGTTGAAGTTACCGTTGCTGCTGCTGTGTGATTGTGATTCCCTGGTTGTCAAGACGGTGTGTGCGGCAGCCAGACTGACTCTCAAGACTGTTTCTCCTGATTTCCACCACGCTGTCAACTATCGCGATTCCCAGGTGTGGAATGGAAACATAATATGTGCTTTTTGGTTTTGTGACTCCTCTCGAGGGAAACTGTCGAGTGTCATAAACAGACCCCATGCTGCAAGTAGGCACGTGTGCTGTTGCTAATGAGTAAGTCGTCAATGTGTCCGTCAGTCCTTCCGTCCGTGGTTGAGTTAAACATGTCTGCTCTTCTCTCTCTGTTCTCTTAGCCTACTCTGTGACCTAGCTGGTGCCTTGTGACTGTCAATGTGAACCTTTAGTCTCGCAGGGCGCCTTCCCTGCCGCCGGAAGCAGATCTAGGTACCGGCCGCCATGATTGATGCCAGGCACTGTAGCTTGACAATTTATCATGGCACACATTTGTAGCCATCTTGATGTCCTTCATCTCCCGTACATCAGAACACCTGTAGCCATGTAGCACCTTTTCCTCATCGCGAGGGGACGTTATCCCAGCTGCTTTCTAGATGAAGCTGGCCATCGCTACTGTATAGCTCACTCGACTTAGGAGAGGCTCTAGGCGCGCTGGAAACTCAACACATCTGTTGTATCTGGGATGTTTGCTCACAAAGCCTTACTCCTAATTCATCTGGAGTCGAAGCAGAGAATACCGTGCTCCTTGTCGTGAATCCCGGGCAATGGAGTTGCCGCCGTCGTGTGACTAGCCATGGAGAGGTAGGCAACGCAGATGGGTGTCGTCGTCACCGTGTTGACAACCCTTCCTGGCCAAGTATCCATACTACCCGCCTAGCTCAGTAGTAAACGTTGAAAGTAGATCCTTCTCGTTAGGTTCACAGCTTGCTCGGGTGTGCTTGTTTTGTATATAGGCGTTATCGTTGATCGATGCTACGGGGTAACTGTTGCAGTTCAGGTTATTCCGAGAGTTGTGCGAAGGATAGCTTTGGTTTCAATGTGTGTGCTTACTGTACCTCACTAGTGACAAAATCCGTGTATCGTGTACCCTAAGGTATGTGACAGTGTTACTACGATATTCAACGTTATTGGTCATTGTGGACGTTTTAACCTCGTGTTACATCCTCGTGGCATTAAGGTCGTGTATCTATGCTTCATGTAAATGTCCACTCCTGCCTCCGTAATTGGCGATAACGTATGATGGCGGTGTCCATTAATTGAGGGAATTTCCATAATCATCCTCGCAGGTGGTGTTTGAGGTCTGATGAGGAGGTTGATGAAGCGGTTGGTATCACATGTTTTCTGTGTGGTCAGCTTAACGCTACATGACTCGTAGCTTCCTCTTTGAATGCAGGCCGGAGTTTCCTACATAATATATGTATGTATGCAGGTATCTATGAACTGGCATATGTTAATACTCTATGAACATTAATAATCATAATGAACGAAATTGGATTTATTATAGTTTTCAGATAAACGTGTCCAGATAAATAGTCTTTTACTTTTACTTTTGCATACGCACGGACTGGTTGATATATATATATTTTACAAACATTGCACCACCTCAGGGTACACTGACACCATGACCTTTGCTGACTGACCTATATACGTGAGCTCTGACCTCTGACCTGTCTTCCACACAGCGTTGTCCCCTCTCGGTGGTGTAGCGGTTGGCCACTGTGTAGAATGTGCTTCCCCTTGCTGCCTGTCCTCCGTGACCCTGCCTAGCCCCAACCTGTTGACCATCACCTGTTGACCACCAAGAGTGACAGGACAGCTCACGGCTAGCTTCATAAACTGTAACGAGTGTTCCCTAACCCCCTGCCCCAAGGTGTACCCGGTCTTAGACTCTAGCACCCTGCTTTGTAACCCGTCTGTGTGTCAGTCCGTCTACCCGAGTGGTCAGTGCTAACTCTCCTCGTCGTGATGTGGCCCATCTCCTCCTGCTCCTCAACTCGTCTATCCACTCTGCTACAGTCGTGTCGCCTGCTCCTTGCTCACCCCTCCTCAGACTAACAGTATATTTAGTATGTTCTTATCCAGCTCCGGGAGCAGCCAAGGCCGGGAGGGAGATCATGGTATGGCTGGGTCGAACCTCGGCTCCCGAGGGTCATCTCTCCGCCATCACTCCTCCCACGCCAGAAAGAGGGATGACCATACGTTACCTGTTCTGAGGGAATCCTCGGCGAGGAGGAGAGAACGGGAAATCGCCAAACAAGAGGTAAAAATAGCTCCCAATCCCGTAACCTCCTCCGTCCCGACGGAGGCTGAGCAGAGTCTCTCTCCCTCGACTGTGGTAAACATGGGGGTAGTGCATGAGGACAACACTCTCAGTCCCGGGCGGTACTACGCTTCATCAGAATCCGCCCCACCAGATCCCTACAGCATCATGAGAAGCAAACAGCTCTCCAAACGAGTAATACTAAATGTGGGAGGTGTGAAACATGAAGTTTTGTGGCGCACTCTGGATCGTATGCCTCACACTCGGTTAGGCAAGCTACGGGATTGCAACACCCATGAGGCTATTTTGGATTTATGTGATGATTATAATTTAGCAGAAAATGAATTCTTCTTTGACCGTCACCCGAGATCGTTTGCATCAATATTAAATTTTTACCGCACGGGAAAACTACATTTAGTGGAAGAGATGTGTGTGCTTTCATTCAGCGAAGATCTGGAGTACTGGGGAATTGACGAATTATACCTAGAATCGTGCTGTCAACACAAATACCATCAGAAAAAGGAACATGTGTTTGAGGAGATTCGGAAAGAGGCAGAGAGCATAAGACAACGTGATGAGGAGAACTTTGGGACAGGGGGATGTGCAAAGTGGAGACAAAAGGTTTGGGATCTACTCGAAAAACCGACAACATCTACGGCCGCAAGGGTAAGTAGTCTTTGTCATTATTTATCTACTTCTATTTGCTTGCATTTTATTAATAGTAGATTATATGTCACACTGTATGCTTGTATATTTGCACATTTTGAAGGAAGTCATCGTGTCATGTGGCCCGTGTTTACAGTCCGCAACTTCGCTGTTAAATAGCCGCACGCACCGGGAGGCATCGTTACCATGGCATCTGTCGCCTAGGAACATGCTGGAGAATGTGTGCCCCCTGTATGAAAGAACGACATATATCTTTAAATACCACGCGCATGACACACAGCTTGCACGTAAGTGGATATGGGGTACACCCCCGTCCCACGGGATAAAATCAGTGCTCGTTCGTTTCCTTCAACATGGCTCGCGTTCCGAAAGCACGTGCGCCCGATCAACAACACACGTATGTAAAACCACACTATCGACATGCAGGTGGATTATTAGCGCATCGGAAACGCTGCAAATTAATCCTTGGTGTGTGAACTGAAGCAATAACTTACACATGTAACTGCGCCGTAAAGAACCGATGTCATAACATAATTAACTTAATCGATACTGACTGTTATTACTATATGTGTATCTGAAGCGGTTATTAATAATTTCGGGCTAAAGGTCAGCTGATAGTGATAATAGCAAGGACAGCTTCATCGAATCGCTGTCACAGAGCGGTTCATCCATCTTCTTGTGAAAGGTTTATAATTATCTTCTATTATGTCTGATGCGATCGCTATTACGCTTGATTGAAATATTTACCCAATCTCTATCGACCACCTTTCAAGATGGCTGCCATGTCGCTTACACCAACGTCAACATATCCGTGCGTTGACACAGCTAAAGAAATTCCTTTTTATCTCTAATCAAAGTCGTCAGTATTAATCATATTCATAAACCCTCCCGAGAAACACGTCGGATGCAATTATACACAAGCCTGTTTTATCGTTGTGGTGAGGGGCGGCCATTTATATATGACGCGTAATCTCGTAATGGCGCGTGAAGCTCTTGTGTTGACGAATATGTTATGGCAGCGTGGTAATGCGCTTGGGACATTTCTTAACAGAAAACAACAACACGGTGGAAGTCGATAAACCCATTGATTTTGTGTCTTGTATTGTTGTTCTCATCAAGGCCGCCACAGAAACGACATGTTTAACAATCGATAAATTAATTTACTGACATGAGCTATCACACAGATCTACAAAGTTGTGCTCTGTTTATCCTGGTCGAAAATATGTAACAATATATGTGTTGAACTAGGCTGACATCTGAAAGAAAGATATTCAGAGAAAAAAAACAGTTTTAGATCATCTGAATAAAATATCATAAAATTGAGCAGAGATGGGAACTATTCACAAGGACTTGCCAAGTACTATAGACTTATGTGTGATCTGCCAGATGGGTTTGGTACTTGTGACCTGCCAAATGGGTTTGGTACTTGTGATCTGCCAGATGGGTTTGGTACTTGTGATCTACCAGATGGGTTTGTTTCCTGATCTGTATGAGAGACTGTATGGCTACTTGGCGAAAAGAGTAGTCTTTCGTTCAGACGATAGAATACATTATAAACACATCTGTGTGCCTATAAACACGGTTACGGGGAACTCAGAAGTTGTTTACTGACGAAGTGCCTATATAGAGCACTGGCTAGGTCAGAATGCAGAGTCAGAGTGGCATGGAGACCAACGCTAGTCCCTGAATATGCATAATTGATAGTAACAAATACACACATTTTGATTAAATAGAGTCCCCATTGAGCTCGGAGTGAATGAGTGAGTCTAGTTTTACGCCGCACTCAGCAATATTCCACTTATATGGCGACGGTCTGTAAATAATCGAGTCTGGACTAGACAATCCAGTGATCAAGAGCATGAGCATCGATCTGCGCAATTGGGACATATGTTACCCAAGTCAGCGAGCCTGAGCACCAGATCCCGTTAGTCACCTCTTACAACAAGCATAGTCGCATGGGTTGCTGAAGGACTTTTCTACCCCGGACCTATCACGGATTAATGAGTTTGGAGGTTCGGAACCTGGATATATCAGTGACTGGAGTATTTTCTACAGCATTTTTCACTTTTTCTTTCACTTCTTTTGGGTAGTATAAATACATATAGGTAAATCCCGTGGACATGGGTCTTGGTTTTTTAATGTAATACATGTGTAATATTCATGTCTAGATATGATCCTTCCTTTATGCGTCTCTAAATGTGATGGACTCAAGTCATATGCACGTGTATACAACCAAACACATATGCGTTATTGCTACTTTTGGAATATACAGATGTGTTTGTTTGGCCACCGAAATGCCAAATATTTTTACCATAAACGTGTCAAACATATCTACATATGGAAGACATAGCACCATGTCAATTACTCTGAAGTAGACTCTCTGCTCCCCCTCACCGCCCCCACCCCACCCCCACCCTAAGAGGCCGTCTCAAGTTTCACGTGCTACCAAGTGTATACACATCTGTCCTCTTCAAGTCAAATCTAAATACGCATGCAAATAAATAAATAATGCACGAATACACGAAAATATACATACTATATGCTTATGAGTATACACAGGGATGCCGACCCGTCCGGGGCAGAATAGGCCTTCAGCAACCCATGCCTGCTATAAAAGGCGACAATGCTTGTCGTAAAAGGCGACTAACGGGATCGGATGACTTGGTTGACACATGTCATCGGTTCCCAGTTGCACAGATCGAAGCTTATGCTGTTGATCACTGGATTGTCTGGTCCAGACTCGATTATTTACAGACCACCGCCAAATAGCTGGAATATTGCTGGGTGCGGCGTAAAATTAAACTCACTCACTCACTACATTGTACGGCCTACTTCCAGCCGGTGCCAGTCAGTTTCTTAACGAGAAATATAGTTCCACGTATGCAGTTTACAGAGCTTTCGTGACGACCAATCCAGACTAACGCTTGGTCTGAATATTGTTAATAAAAACTAATTAGTGCACTGAGGGGTTAGAGTCAGAGGTGAGAGTCTAATTCTAGCCTTGCTCCATTAAGACCCTTTGCGCAACAGTGAGGTCTTGGTCGAAGGGAAGATAATGGACTGTGCGACAGTGCTGGGATTGTTCTTACACCGGCACCAAGATTGAAGATGTTCAATGGTGCCATGTTTGTGATGGGAACTTCTAGCACTGGTTAGATGCTCGCTTTGTTTGTTAATGTTTGTTGATGTTAAAATGGGTAAATTTGGCACTATCAAATATATATATATATATATATATATATATATATATATATATATATATATATATATATATATATATATATATATATATATATATACACACACACAGATACAAAGCATACATAGTCCCTAATCCGCTCTATTTTCCATGGATCTCATAACTGTTTGTAATGAAGCAGTATAATCGTTATGAAGCAAGTCTAGATTTCCCCAGGCTCCTTTGTTTAACTGGAGCTCTTTGTTTCACAAAGTCATATATTTTCCGAGACTAAGCATTAATTTAGCATGGCATACCCTTGCCTGTTCCAGAAAATGTTAAAAAAAAGAACTCCTGCTCAAGTCTAGAATGACTGGGCAAGTTTCAATTGCCCTTAGCTCTCCGCTCCCTCTTATCAAATTGATAAGTAGTCTGGACTCCTTCGGGGCGTTTTGAATTATAAATGCTAGTATATTTTTTCAATTTTTAACAATTTTTAGATACGATGTCCTTATTTCTTTGGAAGCCAAAGACAAGCCTTTCTGTGGGCTACCGACAGAGACTGCCCTTTACAAGTTTATAATGGTCCCACCGACCACACCAGCTGTCAGTTTAATAAGAGAACCACACCATGCATATCTATTAAAACACAGAGGACTACCCAAACAGTTACTTCTGTCACAGGTGTGACAGCGTTTGTGTATGAATTCATCGTTATGCTTACGAACTGGATAAAACTGGTGAAATTTGACTCGTAGCATCATTGGTATAACGATTTTCACATTCAATTTAAAAAGCCTGGAAGGCAAGCGTGAGAATGTTGTAGGCAACACCGGGGTTTTTTAATATATTTGCTGCCTCAGGTGACGTGGCGCGATTCGTGTGCGCTTCAAATTTAACTCATATAAGTTCATTGAGATTTTCGATTGACAGGTTTTTATTATTAAGACTGGTTTTAGACTGAATGTATACAGCATGGCTCAACTGTGCTACTTGACAAATACATGTAGTTTATTGTGTGTGTTTCCTTGCTTGACGTATCATCTGAAATACATGTCTGTGTACCGATGGAAAAAAAAAGGTTGGGACACATGTTTATTTTGTAATTACGGCTACGCACACGGTGTCAATAGCTTGTTTTATTAGATACTTTTTCATTCTGTTTTGAAGTCGATTCAAATTACACAGCACTCGACGAACCCGAGCAATGGATTCACACAAATGGGAATTTAGCGCCTATGTGCTCTGTTCAAGGTTGTTTATTATAAATGAACTCATATATAACCCCGGATAATCAAAGATGAGTTGAATGAGCGTTGTGGTTAAGGTGTTTGCTCTTCAGGTCTGGTTCAGATCTGTATTCAGGTATTAGTGAGTGAGTCAAGTTTTACCTCGCTTTTAGCAATATTCCAGCAATATCACGGCGGGGGACACCAGAAAATGGGCTTCACACACTGTACCCATGTGGGGAATCGAACCCGGGGCTTCGGCGTGACGAGCGAACGCCTTAACCACTACGCTACCCCACCGCCCCATTCAGGTATTAGGTGTGACACATATTCATGGAACCGGTATAGTCTGATGACCCAGTTTTTTTAGTCGTTGAGTGTTTTTCACATTGAACTCTTTTCATGTCAGTATCAATGATCGAGTGTTGATAGGACACCAGAAATGAGCTTCACACTTTGTACCCATATGGGGAATCGAACCCGGGTCTTCGGCGTGACGAGCAAACACTACCCTATTGCTCCTACCAGTAGGATCTCTTCATTGTATCCCGATCTGTATTTATATGGCAAGAGTACTATGAATGGCGCAAACACAATTGATACAATATTTTCGTGTTTCACATACGTATTCATGCATTTCCTGTTGCTTGACATACATTTTTTTAATCTGAGTAACTTGTTTTGCGTGATTTCTAACTTCTATAGGCGGGGTAGCCTAATGGTAAAATGATTCTCTTGTTTCGCATAAGGTCCGAGTTTGATTCCCCAAATGGATACAACGTATGAAATCTATTTCTGGTGTGTCCCAAAATGATATCGCTGCAAAACGAACCGCACTCACTGGACACTAAGTTGTACCAGCCTAGTGGTTGAAGCGTTCACTCGTCTAGCCGAAGATCCAGGTTCGATTCCCCACATTGATATCGATGTGTGAAACCATTTTCTGGATCCCCCCGTCGCAGTATTGCTGGAATATGTGCAAAAATGGGCTTAAAAACACACTCACTCACACGCTACAGGTTCTGGAACCCTGTCGTGTCACTTTCGCATAAACCAGAACTGGCATTCTCACCACGGTGCGCACTTAAAGATTAGGGACAAAAGAATTCAAGTTGTTTTGATTCAAGGGAAACCGATTTGACCCGAAAGTCTGACCCAACCGTTTCTTCGTCACGACTAATGGATAACATATGCCAGACCATTCAATGCTTGGCTTAATCAGATGTGGTGATAAATCGAGAAAAGTTGTGGCTTGCATATGGATGGATGGTCTGACGGTGATGAAGCTCGGGATTACATAACATTACACAGGGATGGATGCTGCCAGTTTACGTGACCCAGTTCCTCCTGTGTTTCCCTTTGATGAAGGATCGCATGTTACATTGGTTTAACGCTATGTCGGCCTGGTAGTAATATAATTAGCCCGTTATCTTCCCGATCACTTTTTAGGAAACGTGTCGCGTCGTCATCAATTATGTTCATGTCTTCATTAATAATGATTTGCAGGGCCAATTGTTTACCTATAAATGCCTGTAAATGCTCGACGCGTGTTATTTTATTGTCTCGTTTTGGACTCCGTCCAATGAGATGTTTTATTGGTGCTAATTTTTGCCGATGTTTAATAGGCTTCTTGCGGTGTAAATGTATTCGCGAATTATCAGCAACGGAGTCTGAGACATTGCAACCACAGGCAGAGGAATACAAAACGTATCTGTCATTATTTCATACTTGTTTCAATGTACCACATGACTTATGTCAAAATGTTAAATCATTTTCAATATATATCGTATTTTATTTAATTCATGGTATTGGTGGTACTGGCAGGATAAAAAATGTTTATCTTTTCGTGAACACTGGGTGTCGTCAATGATATTCAGTAATCCGTTTATCCACCGCTATTTATCCGCGCAAACTAGGATTATTTCTCCAGATCAGCAAGCCTGGTTATTTTCTGGCATTGACGCGCATCATTTTTCCAGGACTGCAGTGTTATTTGACTAAAGACGTAATAAAACTATTAATACGCAATGCATCAATACAAAAGTATCTATTACTGAATTGTTGAATAGTTTGATCTGACGATTCCTGATAATGCAAAATACATTCCGTCTTTGGCAGCAGTTCCATGAACAAATGTAATCACCTAGATTTAATATTTCGATCAAATATCAGAGATATTGAGATTCAAGCTTTTCTTTCCCATGCTTCCAGATCAATTATCACAGTTGATGTGTATAGTTCCAGCTGAAGAAGCCATTTTTTTCAAACCCGGACACTGTATGAATTTTCCAACGCATTTCAATTGCTTCAAATTGAAATATAGACACCGAGATCACTTTTGTGAAAACATATTTTGCAACTCTTTGATGAAAAATATATTTTTATGTTCTCTAGTATGGTTTCTGTTGTCTTTTTGTTGTTGTTGTTGTTGTTGTTGTTGTGTTCTTGTTTTTTTTAAATATTTTTTCCTGCATAATATGACATGACCCAGTGCACGCGAGTCTTGTGCGAAATATTCAGATTTTCCACTAACATTTCAGCTGTGAGCGGTAATTTTCATTGACATCGATTTCATGTGTGGAATATTTCCATAAGATGCTTGACAGTTTGGGATGTATGAGTGAGTGAGTTTAGTTTTATGCCGCATTTAGCAATATCCCTGCAACATCACTGCGGAGGACACCAGAAATGGCGATGTATGAAAATAATAATAAATAGGTGATTAATCTTTTCTAGACTAACAGCTAGTCTCTGAAGTGAACATATTTTGCTGAAAAAATGTTCATAGTGAAAAAATATAATATAATGAAATGGAGCCCTGAGACTTTCTTCATTTTCATGGAAATCTAGACTTGCCACATTTTCTAGACTTGCGTGGGCTTTCTTGAATATTTATATTTCAGCGTCTGTACGACAGACTAAATCTTTTCTCAAGGTGCATATTTTATGCTTTTCACTTGTTATCAGCAAATACACATCGTCGGCATGTCTCTAGACTAAGGCTTAGTCTCTGAATATATATAATTTTGATAGTAACAAACAAACCCATTTTAATAGAAAAGGAGCCCCAGGGAGACCAGAGATTGAGAACCTGAGGAAATCTAGACTGGCTTCATTTAAAGCCTTAGCACTGCAGAGAGGGCTAGACTGTAGGGAAAATAATGTGGTTCAGGGACTGTGAGAAAGGCTAGCATATCTCGTATGAGAACGTAGCGAGGAGCAGCATTGCCGTTGTCCAGAATACAACATCTGTTAGCTATTCCCTTTGGTCAACGCCCCATCACCGTGTCAGCCGGCATATTGTGGATGTAATAAGGCTGTCATCTTTGGAAACTTCACATAATATTTATGTAATATTTCAGACGTTTTTATACGGATTCATGTAACAGGTGAGTTCGATTTCTTATAGTCTACATCTTGAATTTGAGTAAACCTGCGTCTGACTACAACAACCTGGACCACCACCAATATAACTCGGTCGGGTGGCCGGGCGGGTACAGAGTTCACGTCGTCAAAGGTCGGAGATCGGTTCTCCAAATAGGCACAGCATGTGAGACCCATTTCTTGACAATGTTGCACTACTGAAGACAGCATAAACTACACTGGTGCCAAATGGCAAGACAAATAAGGCTTCAAAGACTAACTCAAAGGCTCTGAATCCACAAATCCCCGCCAGTCTAACGGTATGTGGGAACACAATCAGAATGGCAGGGCGTGACTTAGTCATGGCGGTAGAGCATTCCCCCGCAGCCTTGGCATTTTAATGATGATTCATCATCTCGTAGCAGACAAACTTGTAACTTACTATCACTGCGACAAGTGCGCATTTGAGATTTTTGTGTAAGATGTGTTTTCTGTCTTTACAGTCTAAAACATTTCCTCTTTTGGTAAGGGGCGGTGGGGTAGCCCTATGGTTAAAGCGTTTCCTTGTCACACCGAAGACCCAGGTTTGATTCCCCATGTGGGTACAATGTGTGAAGCCCATTTCAGGCGTACCCCGCCGTGATATTGCCGGAATATAGCTAAAAGCGGCGTAAACTAGACTCACTCACCTTTTTGATAATGTGCTTTACAGACATTCAGTATCCCTTGAAGCCGACTGCAGTATTTTTTTGCGTTAAAAGCCCCGGAGGGACGGTTGGGTAGCCTAGAGGTTAAGGTGTTCTCTGGTCACACCGAAAGGCCAGATTTAATTCCCTAATGAGTATATGTCTCAAACCCATTTCTGGTGTCCCCGCCGTGATATTGCTGAAATATTGCTAACAGCAACACTCACTGCAAGCTATTTTATCGTATGTCACTTGCACTGTACGATGTTCATGCTGTTGGTCACTGGATTGTCTGTCCCAGACTCGATTATTGCCGTCATATTGCTGGAGCAGTGCTGACTGCGGCGTAAAATTGAACTCACTCACTGCAAGCCCCAATTAAGTGAAACTAACAAGACATTTTTTCGATGTTGGTGTATTTTATACGAGTAACGCTGGTGTGTTTTGGATCTTGTGTGATATCCATGACTGTTTTCAATCTAAACAAGGTTTGATGTCAATGCGTTTTTTTATATATTTTTAGGTTAAATCCGGATTATCAGTGTTTACTTTTGTTCGCCCGTCAATATGTTTGAATTGATCTTACAAAGTATGAATCATCGACCTTCAGTGCATAGTAAGAATCTGATCTGATATTCCGAGAAAAAAATACATGTATCTTAATGACAGACGTTTTCTTGATACATATGACGAGGTATGACTCAACGCTGTCCGTGCCCAGCGTCAACCTGTCTCTAGTTTTAACTTGAGGAACCAATAGGAACATTTTTTTTAAATTGATACAAATTGCGAGTCATAGCTTCTCGGTGTACGACTTTAGCAGTTACACAACACAACACTCCAACAAGTTTTGGATTTCATTTCCGTGATTCATCTCCCAACCCACTGCCCGGTAAAACCCACCCTGAACTGCGCATTTCGTTGTTGACAACGCTGGCTTGTATTGTTATGTACATATACTGCTGACATAATGGTGAAGAACGTGTTTAGGCTTCACGCTTGTTTCTGCAGTGGTTATTATCTTCAGATGTATTACCTTCAGGTGTTTTATCTTCAGGTGTATTATTTCAGATGTATTATCTTCAGGTGTATTACATTAAGGTGTATTATCTTCAGGTGTATTATCTTCAGGCGTGTTATCTTCTGGTGTATTATCTTCAGGAGTATTATCTTCAGATGTGTTATCTTCTGGTGTGTTCTCTTCAGGTGTATTCTCTTCAAGTGTATTATCTTCATGTGTATTATCTTCAGATGTGTTATCTTCAGGTGTATTATTTTCAAGTGTATTATCTTCAGGTGTATTATCTTCATGTGTATTATCTTCAGATGTGTTATCTTCAGGTGTATTATCTTCAGGTGTGATATCTTCAGATGTGTTATCTTCAGGTGTATTATCTTCAGATGTGTTATCTTCTGGTGTATTATCTTCAAGTGTGTTATCTTCAGGTGTGTTATCTTCTGGTGTATTACATTAAGGTGTATTATCTTCAGATGTATTATCTTTAGATGTATTATTTTCAAATGTATTATCTTCAGGCGTGTTATCTTCAGCTGACCACACATCTTATCGAGACATTCTTGATTGCAGTCGTGTTGTAGGTCAATCATCTTTGTTCTCACATGATGTCTACAAATATTCGGAGGTCTTTTTTTCTTTTTCCATTGAAGTACGTGATATTTATTTTCCACGAGTGAACGTCTGTGTTTAAACGCCACATTCATCAGAGTGTCACTGATGTCGTGGTCAGGCAGCTTAAATATACATATGGAAATTAATTAAGCAACACCAAATTCAAAGACACATAAAAACTTAACAAAGTTTAACGAAGTAATTTTGATGATTGATTATTCAATTTTGATGTATTGACATACAGCATGAGCTTTTCATGGGTTGATATGACACGCGTGAAGCTTGCACAGCGCACGTGCATTGCTTTAACCTCAACTTTCGAAAAATGCACTTTTTCCCTGGGGTGTTTACAAGCGCAGGTTGTCGATTGCATTCGGTTTTTCATTCATTTCAATGTCATGGCACGTAGGAAATTATCAGAGGCCACTCGTTGGCAAATAATCGGCATGAGGAATGCTGGTATGTCTCTAAGACAAATCGGGACTCAAATCGGACGACATCATTCCATAATTTCAAAACTTTTGAAAAAATACCGGGCCACTAATGAAGTTAAAGACCTGCCTAGACCAGGAAGACCCAGGAAGACCACAGTCCGGGAGGACAGAGCTTTACTGAGACTTGTACAGCGCAGGTCCTTCGACTCGAGCTCTCGGTTGAGACAGGAGTGGCTTCCAGGGAGACCCATCTCGAACAGGACTGTTCGGAATCGTCTGAAAGCTGCAGGATACCGGGCAAGGAGGCCAATCAAGCGACCCAGACTGTCTCCAGCCCATAAGGCAGCCCGACTGGCCTGGTGTAATGACCGTTTGCACTGGAACATTGCCTCTTGGAGGAAGGTCCATTTCTCAGATGAGAGCCGGTTCTTGCTGCACATGGTGGACGGTCGTACTCGGGTCTGGAGGCAGAGGAACACAGCAATGGCTCCACGGAACATCCAGGAGACTGTGGCCTTTGGGGGAGGTTCCGTTATGGTATGGGGGTGCATTTCCATGAACTGCAAGTTGGATATCATTACCATCCGTGGCAACCTTAACGGTGTTCGTTACCAACAGGAGGTTCTTGACAGGGCTGTGGTACCTCATTTTGAGAACCATCCTCTGGCAACGAGACCCATATTTATGGACGACAATGCTAGACCTCACAGGGCGCATGCTGTAAATGATTTTTTGCGGCAAAATGCAATTGACAGAATTCCATGGCCTGCCATGAGCCCTGACCTCAACCCCATTGAACATTTGTGGGACTTTATTGGCCGTCGTGTGAGGCAGAGAGACCCACCAGTCCATAATCTCAACGAATTGACGGCTGCCCTGCATGAGGAGTGGAACAGGATCCCCCAGAATCAGATCCGGAGACTCATCCAAGGAATGAGGAGGCGTCTGGAATCGGTGGTGCGTGCGCAGGGAGGACACACTAGATATTGATGAAAGTCGGTGTGCAGACTCTCAGATGACTGTTCTTTCTTTCCATGTGACATTTGTGTTAATACACCTGACAACAACGTCTGTGGATGAATAGTAAATTGTGTCCATTTTTTCATGAATTTAAGACAGTTTTAAGAATTTGGATTTCGTTGCAATAAAGCAAAGTCTTGATACTTTTTCCCTTTAAGTTGTTTGTCAGAGATCGTCTGTTGAATAAAAAAGTGTCAAACTATATCAACCCGGCATATTTTGATTGTCAGAACACTTCAAAGTTGCTCCAATAGAAAAAATTGGGGTGTTGCTTGATTAATTTCCAGGTGTATAGATAGACAATCACAAAATCGTGCATGTCTCAGACGTATATTTAATTGGCGAACAACGAGCTCATTTAGGGTCCTGACCGACCTAAAACCAAAATCTTAGCGAATCTGTTTTGCAATTTTGCAAATTATGACGCCCTATACGAATGAACCACATTGAAATATATGCAGTCATTACAGGAAATATATAGAATATCGGGAAAATCAGAACATCTCAGTATGTAGACTAACATCGCGTCTCTGAATTGAGCTTGCTTCTCACCAAAGTCCCCCATTGTAATATTGGTGGATTATTGCTAAAAGCGACGTCAACCTCACTCACTCATTCTTGTCAAAGCAGTTCTTAAATTAATTTAAAATAATGCTTAAATTATCTAGACTTACCACATACTATAGACTTGATTTGACTATGTTTCTTTCAGAGACTGTTTGACAGACGTTTCTTTGAGCTGTAGTAAGTGCTATGGTTGTCCTAATGACCCAGCATGTGTCACTGATATGATCACCCCTTTCCATATGATCTAGCACCATGGTTCAGACATATATTTGATCTAGTTACTTTGATACCAGGTAACACATATATGGCCTAGGTACTGTCATATGATGTAACACATATGATCTAGTCACTTTCATATGATATAACTCGGATGTGATCCAGACCCAGATTATATATTTTCATATATGATCCAATACCACGCATCATACGACACCTAGGTACTCATATTACGCGACACATATATGACGTAGTAACGTATATCGTATATCGTATGCCACATATATGATCTAGTTTCTTATATCACACGACACAGATGTTATCTAGTTACCTTATATGGTACGACACAGTTACCCAGTAACGCATACCACACGAAACATATATATCCCTGCAAAGTATGACACAAAAGTGACCATATATGATACATACAATTCTCAGGTGTATAGGTAGTACACACACAGATTAATACTGTTTTTATTAATATTATTTCATATAAATACCTCTGGCTGTGTCAGGACTGTACGGTTATCACAATGCGCTGATTATGGGAAATATGAAGATCAAGGTCCCAAAAGGATGGAAACGTTCGTCTTTAAAGCAGTAACCTTTCAACGTCTGTCCACTGGTCGGTGGTTCTTACCGACCGTCAGTAAAGTTAAGACTGTATTCTGTGCATTAATATACATTACATGTAACCTCCTCGGCTTCATGCCTGTAAAGGTTGACTAGTTTTGCCATTACTCTTTCGTCAAGCCTCGCTACCTGGTGAACTGGATCTGGCAGCATACAAACAGAAGACGCGTGCCATTCCTTTCTCCTCCCTCTCGTATACAAGTAGCCTTTTTGTAATTTGGCTACTTCCTACCGGTCGTCAATAAAGTTAAGACTTTATTGTATGTATTTATATACATTACAACATGTAACCTCCTCGGCCTAATGTCTGTAAAGGTTGACTGGTCTTGCCATTATTCTTCCGTCAAGCCTCGTTGCCTGCTGAACTGGATCTGTCAGCATGCAAACAGAAGACGCGTGCCATTCGTTCCTCCTCCCTCTCGACCAGAATACTTGTGGCCTTTTTGTAATTTGGCTCGGTTGTGGACGATGAATAATTTATCGGGTTTATCTAACCAGGGAGGTTTTTTAAATGGCCTCTCAACCGCCAGTGTTTGTAGAAGAAAGATCGATATTCGAAGTAGCGAGTGGGGCGCGAAGATGTTTTTCTCCTCCGCGCTCAGCTGTTAGTTATAACGACTGATAGAGGACTAGAAACGTTACGTTTGCCACCCATTTTTTTAGGGTTCATCAGTTAGGGTCAAGTCCTGACCCAGCGCTGGCTAACAAGGTTAGTAAATTAGGTTAGTCTTCAGTATAACTCTCGCTCCTGTCATTCGTCCATTAATAAGAAAAGATTCAATGCAGCTCGAGTACAAACGCATTGTCGGAGGTTTGTGATCAACCCTCTTGTACATTCTACACACGTGACTATCTTGAATTAGAAACGAGCTTCACTGTGGTAATATGGTTAGGAGTTTCTGATAACTTTTGGAATGAGTGAGTCCTCGCGACCGTTTTTCTAATTCAAGCTCCTTCACAGCCTGGGACCACAAGCATTGGTTTCTAAAATTGCCCACGTTGGGATTGATCCTAACGTTACATGCAAGTCTGTCCTATAGGCTCCGTGTGACCATATTGATGGACACCTTTAGCATAATGTTTGGAGAATTGCCCATTGTCTGTTTTTTGTGTCACTCTGGGTCCTTGTGACTCGTGCTTGTCCAGTTAGGTTCATTGATGTCCATCTAGGTCCTCGTGCTGGTCCATTTAGGTGATCGTGGCTGTATTGATCGAGGTCCTCGTGGCTGTGTTCATAGAGGTCCTCGTGGCTGTCTTCATAGAGGTCCTCGTGGCTGTGTTCATAGACGTCCTCGTAGCTGTGTTAATAGAGGTCCTCGTGGTCGTGGTTGTGTTCATTGAGGTCCTCGTGGCTGTGTTCATCGAGGTCCTCGTGGCTGTGTTCATCGAGGTCCTCGTGGCTGTGTTCATAGAGGTCCTCGTAGCTGTGTTCATCGAGGTCCTCGTGGTCGTGCTGTGTTCATCGAGGTCCTCGTGGTTGCCTTCATCGAGGTCCTCGTGGCTGTGTTCATCGAGGTCCTCGTGGCTGTGTTCATCGAGGTCCTTGTGGCTGTCTTCATCGAGGTCCTCGTGGCTGTGTTCATAGAGGTCCTCGTGGCTGTGTTCATCGAGGTCCTTGTGGCTGTCTTCATCGAGTTCCTCGTGGCTGTGTCCAGGGTAAAGGGTTCCCGTGTTTTTTTTTCTTTCCAGCTCCTCGGGTCCACGTTTATCTGTTCCCGAGGGCCACGTCCATCTGGTCCTCGCTCCGTGTTAAGTACAGATAGACATTCGTACCTGTATCCATCAAGATCCAAAGGATAATTTGAAATATGGGCCCCATGTCCTGAATCACTTCTCCACTAAACCATAAACAAGACGCTAGAGCCGAAAGGATCAAAGCAAGCGACACGCTCACGGCATACATTCTGATTTACAACTGGCACTCACAGCTGTGCTATTGAAGAACTGCTTAAAGCGTAATGAACTCCCATCCAATGACCCTGTTATTAACATTCCATCACAACCCAGTTAATTCGATCTGGTATATGTGCAATGCAGATGCCAACTGTTCCCAGCCACATAGGTGAAAAGATATTGTTTGCAGTAATTACATTTTGTGCCGGATTCAATGAAGTCTCACCTTATGGAGCATCGCTTTATCGTAGGATATCGTTGCGAGATATGACGTTATTTGTTTACGGGGATGTTCTATCTGATGTAACGGCTCTTGGTCGATGTTGAATACGCGTAGTTGATGTATTTACTATGTTAAGTGTTTGTTGAGGTGAGTGTTGTTTTCAGAAATGTTGAATGATGAGTGGTACGATATTGTTATGGTTAGAAGATATACGAGATGAAGTGTGTGTTGGTTATAATGAAAGGTGCATTGAGGTTTTATTACATGTTGCTCAGTGTGTATATTGAATATCGCGTAATGATCAGTGCTTGTAGAGTACACGGTGCATTGTTCAGTGCTTGTGGTGTACATGGTACAATGTTCAGTGCTTGTAGGGTACATGGTACAATGTTCAGTGCGTGTAGAGTACACGGTACAATGTTCAGTGCTTGTAGGGTACACGGTACAATGTTCAGTGCTTGAAGGGTACATGGTACAATGTTCAGTGCTTGTGGTGTACATGGTACAATGTTCAGTGCTTGTAGGGTACACGGTACAATGTTCAGTGCTTGTAGAGTGCACGGTACAATGTTCAGTGCTTGTAGAGTGCACGGTACAATGTTCAGTGCTTGTAGGGTACACGGTACAATGTTCAGTGCTTGTAGAGTACACGGTACAATGTTCAGTGCTTGTAGGGTACACGGTACAATGTTCAGTGCTTGTAGGGTACATGGTACAATGTTCAGTGCTCGTAGGGTACACGGTACAATGTTCAGTGCTTGTACAGTACACGGTGCAATGTTCAGTGCTTGTAGGGTACATGGTAGAATGTTCAGCGCTTGTAGGGTAAATTACATGGCATCCAGTACATATAGGTATCTTTCACACTGGATCCTACGTGAAGGGTATATGTCGTGATATTCGGTGCAGTTTGGGTACATTGGTCGATGTTGAGTTTGTGCAGTTTGTATATTCGGTATATGAAGGTATCTTGCATACTGATCAGTGCGTGCAGGGTATATGTCGCGATATTCAGTTTGCATGGGATAAATTACATGATGTTCAGTACATGTAGGCTATGTTACGCGATATTCAGTGGCTACGGATATGTTGCGCAATAATCAGTGCTGGTAGAACATATTGCATATTATTTAGTGCGTGTGGGTAGCGTGCACAGTTATCAGTGAGTGTAGGGCATATTGCAATATTTGAGTGCTTGAAGAACACGATGCTTAGTTGCTGTCTTTATAAGGTGCATGATTATCAATTATACTGCATACTGCGCTATATTCTTTGCGTTTAGGGAATATTGAATGGAATTCAGTGCATAGAGATATATTGCATAATGATATATGTTTTCAGGGTATGTTGCTCTATATTTAGTGGTGTCAGGTTTACTGCTCTATGTTCCCTGAGTGCAGAGTATATTGCACAAAGTTGAGTGCGTGTTGGGTCTACCGCACTATGTTCAGTGCGTGTAGGATGTATTGCAGTATATTCAGTGCGTGCATGGTGTGTTTTACTGTATTCAATGCGTGTAGTGTATATTGCGTGTAGGGATATGTTGTTCTACATCCAGTGCGTGTATGGTATATTATATAATGATTACATTCAGTGCACGGAGGTACATGTCAGTATGTTCAGTACATGTAGGGTATACTGCACTACGTTCAGTTCATGTAGGGTATGTTGCACTATGTTCAGTTCATGTAGGGTATGTTGCACTATGTTCAGTTCATGTAGGGTATGCTGCACTATGTTCAGTTCATGTAGGGTGTGTTGCACTGTGTTCAGTTCATGTAGGGTATGTTGCACTATGTTCAGTTCATGTAGGGTGTGTTGCACTATGTTCAGTTCATGTAGGGTCTGTTGCACTATGTTCAGTTCATGTATAGGGTGTATATTGCACTATACCCAGTGCGTTTGTGGTATATTGCACTATGCATAGTGCGTGTAGGGTATGCTATACTACGTTCAGTGCGTGCAATGTATCCTGCATCATATTCTTCGTGTGTATGGTATATTTAGGAGATAAACATACTGTGTTGGAAAATCAGAGGTATATCACGAAATTATAATAGCTCTAAATTTGATTTAGCTTCAGATTTTAAATACAAAATTTAGAGGTATTATAATTTCGTTATATACGTCTGATTTTCCAGCACAATACGTTTATCTCCATTCTGCCAAAACCGTGTTATTCAGATTTTAAACAAATACATACTATGTTGGAAAGTCAGAGGTATATAGCGTGATTATATACCTCTGAATGACTTTGATTATCCAGTCACAATCCAGTATTTACTGGAGCCATGGTAGAATGCATGGTATTCAGTGCATGGAGGTATATTGCACAAACAGCTATGCTTTCGGGGTATATTGCACGATGTTCGGTGAGGGTAGAGTATAATGTATGCTATTCAGTGAGCGTAGAGCATAGTGTATGCTATTTAGTTCTGTGTGTTTATTGCACGATACTCAGTGCGCGTAGGGGAAATTGCGTAAATTTGTACTGTGTAGGACGTAATAACCATACCCAGGCAACACAAATACGCACAAATACTTACATATTAACATACCGACACGACCCCAGTACTGTTCGCTCTGTTTATACTATTCTCTCGCACCTCCACCTACAGCGTGTCATGTCCATGTAGCATAACTTTTTATGATGGTAAGTGTTGCTGCCTGTGGCGCTGCTGCTACGTTGTTGTTCCGTCTTCCACGACTACGCTAGGCGCCGTACACTCACACACATTTAGACATTCCTGTAGACACATCACAGGTATATTCATGGTCCATTATCGAATTGATTAAGGGAGCATTGCGTTTGTGTACATCTACGCCAAGTCAGAAAGTAGAGTAAATGCTATTCTGCACGGATTTGAAGTGTGTATATTTTGTCATAGTACTGCAAAGCAAAGATATTTTAGCATTTACTTTGTGTTGGTTGGGGAAGAGGTATTTATTTATGCACGACACGGTAATGGGTCTTCCTTAGGCACAATTTGATCTCTCCACAAATGTTAGGGATGTTTGTTTGTTTGGTCTGTTTTTTCCCCAATTCAATTCAGTCATGAAATTATGAATAAAAACATTGTAGCAGCAGCTGTTACCGTTGTCCTGATGTACATTCCAACTTGTTGACACATGTGTCAGTCCGGGCGTCGCTACTTCATCAACACGACATACAGTAAAGTAACGGAGATGTTGCCCTACCTCACTGTTACATAATCAGGGGCGGTGGGATAGCCTATGGTTAAAGTGCCCACTCGTCACGCAGAAGACCCGGACTCGATTCCCCACATGGGTACAATGTGTGAAGCCCATTTCTGGTGTCCCCCGCCGTGATATTGCTAGAATATTGTTGAAAGCAGCTTAAAACCATACTGACTCGAACCCAGGGAATTAGGCGTGACGAGCTAGCCCATGAGCCATCATGGAACTTGTTTATTTAATGTTTGGGATAATGTGGCTGATAATGTGACTGACAATGCAAACATAGCGAAGAAAGAATTAGACAGTCCTTTCCAGAATTAATACAAATGGTAAATAAACCAACCAACACTAAGTAAATGCTAAAATATCTTTGCTTTGCAGTACTATGACAAAACATACATATATATCGGATTAAAATCGACTTGACGTGCTCTGCAAGTAGTCATTTTGAACAACTGCAGTAGGGTAGCCAAGTGGTTAAACGGTTCGCTCGTTACACTGAAGACGAGGGTTCGATTCCCACATGGGTGCAATGTGTGAAGCCCATTTCTGGTGGCTCCAGCAGTGATATTGCTGGAATATTGCTGGGATATTGCTGAGATATTGCTAAACGCGACGTAACCCTAACTCACTCACTCACTTTAGAACTGCAGGACTTGTCATATCGGGAGACTACAAAATGGTTTCAGAAACCATTCTGTAAAATGAACCCAGGCAAGGCATATATATATATATATATATTTTTTTTCAAAACTGCTCTTGAAACATATCTCTCCGCACATAAGCAAAAAATATCGATCATATTATACCTATGATATCCTCATACTGACAAAACTCCTGACCCTACTTGGTGTTCATACAAATGCCATATCAAATTTATGCAATATTGTGGTCACATCTGGTAGCTATGTCAGTGGTCTAGTATTCAAAGAGCCCTCGTCCAATACAATCCTAACTGCACAGATCATCGAGGCATCCATATCACGCACATGTATACTCGGGAATATTTGTTGAAATGCATTCCATTAGCCAATTATTGTAGAAAGGTTCATCTAGTGTCCTAGGTCGTGGTGGAACACGAGTAAAGACTGACTGAGAGCGTTGATGAGTTTAGCAAGCTGCTTTTTCGGGCACTTATCTGACGGCTCCGTGCACTGTTCTTCTCAACTCCTTCCAGCTATGCTTACACGTGTTTCCCGAATAAATGTTTTTTTCCGCGGTGTTGTGGAGTCTCGTGTTCAGCTACAACCTTGCACCGTCTCTAAGATTCCAAGGTCTGAGGAAGTGTAAACAGAACAGGGCCCGGCTTCACGAAATGATCTTAGTACAAGACAGTTTTGACTCCCGTATGTTTATGACAGTCATAGTCCTTAAAAACGCTTTGCGAAACGAAGTCAGAATCCCTATTCGAAATTTCCGTAGAGCACGACTGCCTGCTTTTCGATACGTTAAGAGACGTACAATAAAACACGTTTCGTGAAATGGACCCCATAGTCATGTCCTACATTCGAGCGCACGCCAAAGACGTAAAGTACCTGAGAGCCCTATGTGAAATGGGGTCCGTAGCCGTATTCACGATACCGTCTTTGCGAAAGGACCGTCGTAAATACTTACGATTTATTCGGTGTCGTTAAGAATGCTTTGTGAATCCGAGTACTGTTCGTCTTGAGGTAACTCTGGTTGTGACAGACACATTATTGTTCAGTGGTATTGCACGTATGGCACTCGTAATTAACTCCCTGTCACATCTGGCGTAGTTTGGAGTACATTGCTTTACGCATTATTGATAATGTGTGTTTTTGGTTTGTGGGAAAGACGATGTTTTGTCTATCGAGAGAGAACGCTGCACGTCCACCGCTAATTGTGCCAACACCATTTCTATAAGAAAAGATTGTTGGTTTGTGTTAGTAGTTGGTTGGGCGTTGAACGTGGGGTGTAAGCGGTATGCGCTGGGGTAGATCGAAGCCTTGGCTTGTGGGGCGTCAAGTCTGGGTGTAGAACAATGTTGGATGTGTTTGGGTTGAGAGTTTAGGCTGTTGGGAAGGGGAGGAGGTAGCTTTTGGAAGGTTGAATGTGGGGTGTAGCGGTTTGAATGTTGGGTGTGGTGAGTTATGGGTTTAGGGGAAGGATTGGGTTTTTATAGAGTTGGGTTTAGGATAAGGGGCGTTCGACCTTGAATGATGGGTGTGGTTGGTTCGGGAGAAGGGGGAGGGGGTGGAGAATGAGTGTCGTATTTAGGTTATGTGTCGATCGGCGTTGGATGTTGGATGTTATGGGTTTAGGGAAGGGGTAAGTTCTAGAGAGTTAAATGTGTGATGTAGGACTATTGGCGTTGGATGTGGAGGGCTGTGGGGTTAGAGGAGGGGTAAATTTTGGAGGGGTAAATGTGGGATGCAGGCTATCGGCATTGAATGTTGGGCGAGGTGGGTTATAATGTTGGGGAGTAATTTATAGCAGTGGGTCAAGGGCGATGAAGTGGGGTGTAGATGTCAGGAAATTCGCGTCGAATATTCAGTGCGGTGAGGTTATGTACTTAAAATGTAGGGTAGTGGATATTGGGGTATATTTGGGGTATTGAGAATGGGATGCAAGACGATGAGCGTTCTATAATCGTTTTGATTGGACCATGGGTTGTTTTATGTGTTTCTGTGAGTACAAATGTGTTGGTGTGCGACCGTATGTTGATGGTGTATAGTTGACTCAGAATCCACTAAGATCGATTACCTAGGTTTCAGTCTGACATTTTCGAAATGCGAAATGATTGCGTGCACATTACCCATCCTTCTGTTCCGCTAAACATTGTCCAGTTGTGTTGGCTATTATCGTGAATCGATCCCCGTGACTCGCCTACTGTCGATGTCGAAATACTGCCGACGTTAGCTTAAAACCAATTTTTATCACTCGCAGTGTTAGACCACGATATCTGTGTAGGAATGTCTACCTCGTTTAGTCTTGTGTAACACTTTCACGTAATCGAACAAGCGACCACCTATTAACGTGACGGACGGACATTGTCGTCTCTAAATGGCGTAATTAAATATTACTCAACACATGACAGTCGTTAACCAACTCAAAGACCACAAGCCCTAAACTGTGTCGAATAAATCTAATTAAGACAACTTTGATTTCTGGTGTTTCAACAGATTATTTGTGTTAGTTCTAGATTGTTCCTGTATGACAACAGTCAGGTGACAACCATTACCATGGTAACGAAAGCTCCACTAAAGCTCTGATTGCAAGAGACCTGTCGCAAAGATTCCTAACATGGCTAACTAAATGCGTCGTCTGCTTCTGCGAAGAGCGCTCGCGGAACGGGGAGCAACGACCTTGACCTCGCTCATCTATCCGCCATCGATCTCGAGTCTGCATTTGACAAGAAACATACCGTCTTGTGTCTACACTCTGACACAGTCTAAATCCACACGAGTGTTTTGGCTTTTTTACTTCCAAAGTCGGGACTTGTGTTTAGACGATCGTTATGATGTCTTAGATTGCCATTAATATCTTAGCCGAAGTATGCGATTTATAGCAAAGATCGTAGACCCAACAGCAGCTTTGTGTATATAGCATTAAAAGCCGTGGCTATACCACATAAATGAAACAAGGTATAAAAACTTGTTATGTTTTACTTGCATGCGCAAAAACGGTTTCATGTCTTTTTGTTATCGTCATTGCGACACAGAGCACTCTAGAAGGCAGACGGTACATATCTGCATTGTAACAAACTTCGTGTTTTCGTTATAAAAACAGTGCTTTCTTTCTCTATTCCCTGTTCCGGGCATGTTGCCAGCTTTAAGGGTAGATATGTTACCTCAAATGTATCTTTCCTATCAACGCTATAGTGCATTAAGCTGATGTACTCTCACGAACATTACCCAATTAAACTTGCAGATGCTATAAACAGTACACTCGATGATTTAACCGGTTAGCTCGCCCATGCATTGACAGGTGCACTCGCCCATGCATTAACCAGTACATACGCCCATGCATTAATGGGTGCACTCTCCCATGCATTAATATATGCACTCTCTATGCATTAACCAATACACTTTCCAAACCAGCAACCTGTATTCTCGCCAATTCATAAGATAACCGTTGCATATTAGTGTTGTATCTCTACCCCCGGTCATCCTCACTCTTCCAAATAATAACGACTACGAGATCTTCAAACCTTCAACGCTCTTTACTCGTCAATCACCATTCTACAACTGATTTTCTCTAACTGCTTCCTCACGTCACAACACATTCCACGCTCCTTCCAAAATGACCTCACGCACATCACCATAACAACACAAAAACAGTCTTGCTTATATAGAACACCATCACTCTCTCCAAGATCCGTTTCACTTCCGCTTCCTGTGACAACACCATGCAACTCACACACCAACACTGTCACGAGCACTCATACAAACGACACATATAACATTAGTATTTGTGTCTTAAAACAAATTGAAAAATAGTCGGTGAATTTGAATACGCTTGTTAATTTTTGTATATTCTTCCCTCCAAACATTTCTGAAAGAATGTTGTTTTCCGTCCAGGTCCAGGCACCAGAAATACATACATATTTACGACTATCGTTTCCATAAATCTTGTGGGTATTCTCACTTAATGTCGGTCACCACTCTATGTCATACGTCATGGATCGGTGTTCATAATATCAACCACTGGTTTGTCAATATTTGTGTTTCGATGACTTTCCACCTTCCGCTGTCGTAATGACAACGTCCTCGGGAAAGAACCTTCCTCGGTGACAACGGCCAACTGATGTCGCATCCATTGATAGACCTCGTTAGTGAGTCGCGGCCATCAACCAACGTTGAATATTTCATGACCTCTTAACCACTATTCCATTACCGTTATTCTACCCTGGAACTCATGCTTTCCTGTTGTCATGACAACTGGCCCTAGCTGACTTGCTTACGTTCGTGAGATGAAGTATTATGATGAATAATTTTGTGTCATAACGACTCTTAAACGTTTTTGCAACATGAATAATTTGCAACGTAAGTACAACGCAGAAAGTGCATCTGATATCTTAACCGAGTTCTGTACGCATATCAAAGTGTGTATAAAGTTACGCCGCGTTTAGCGACACTGATACAAAAGATCTATTGATCGAGTATGACAATGAGTTAGAGACTTTGTGAAATAGGTTTTGGGATTCTTAGGGTAAATTGGGCTCACTGTACATAATGCTTGTATCAAGATTCGACTAGAACAGGAATCGTGAAGTCAGGTTTTGTGCAATGCTCTTGCTATCTACCACCGGTTTCGCTTGTGAGGTACCACACAATAAATAACCCACTAATGTACCATTCCATTTTTGGTAAACCAGTTTATTTTATTCCTCACGGCTTGCTTATTTGGTTAATATCCTATCGTATCCGACTGCATGGAACGATGCTCGTGATGTTGATCACTGGATGGTCTGTCAGACCGCCGCCATTTAGCTGGAACAGCGCAGAGTGTAGCGTTACTGTTATAAACAAACACATACCTTATTCAGCTTTCACAGTGTATGCTCTTCTCTGAAGGGTACAAAGTGGAATCGGTTCCTTGATACCAGGTTCTGCGATACCACCTAAGGAGCTACTTTACATCCTGCACGCTCCAAGAACAGACCGAGGCGTGTTCTTATATCTCTAATTAGGAGGAGCTGTCATGGCGTTCTTACCCCTCTGGGACAGGCGTACCAATACTGAATCGTGCTCTCTCTCTCTCTCTCTCTCTCTCTCTCTCTCTCTCTCACACACACACACACACACACACACACACACACGTGCATGTCAGTGTAATTACCTTGAGTACGAGCTAATCCGCCATTCACCTCACCAGAGTTCACTCATTCATTCCAAGAAACCGGTCGTATCGCTACCAATCGCAAATACAGACAACATCGACTCGTCAGCCGGGTCCGGTATAATGGAAACAAGACCGTTGTGTGATTGTAGCCCTTATCCTCCGTTTGCTGTGACCTAGTCCTGGGAGATGCCCCTCCCTCGATGAGACACCCTCGACACATAACCCCTTCCCCCCACCCCAACTGACTTTACATACAGGCGCGCGCGCGTGCGCGCTTAACCAAGATCTCACACTCGCTTTTAAGTACATCTGTTTTTTTTCACTGAAGCTCAAGGTCATCCTCTGAAACGAATACAACTACTGACAGAAAGAGCAGAGCGCGCCTCCTAGATCGATTGTTGATCTTACTCCCCCAACCCACCCTCACCATCAACACCAGCCCTCCCACCTGTCTACAAGGAGGAAGATCTGACCTCCTCCCCTCCCCCAACCTCAACCTCCGTTCCGTTTACCTATATAAGTTGAACTCCTTGGGAATCTGCCATTTTTAGCGTCAGGAAGAGCTTTTGATGAGAACAGTTGTCGCGTTGACTTTCTAACATTCACATAAGATGAAAGAAAAGAAAATTGCCTATACGGGAAACGGTACCACCTTCGCGACGAAGTTGTTTGTGTTGTTCCTGTCAAGGTCGGCAGGTAGCTAAAAAACGAACGCATTAAAGATTTAGCACAAACAGCGTTTACATCTCCCTAATGTACATATGGTTATTTACAGGCATATATTAAAAAACGGGGTCTTTGACGTTGAGAACGCAACAAACGGCTTTATAAAGCGTGCGGGGTTACGACGTGCATTTCGCAGCGTCTGTTATCTTTGTTCCCCATGAAACACAAACTTTTTAACGATTCAAATGATTCAAATGGTTGCGTTTTTATTCATGTATCAATAGATCACGCATTGACATAAAAAACCCAGTTGAGCCACACTGACGTTGATTTGTTTGTGGATTGTTTAGGTCCCCCTAAATTGAATTGCTCGGGGAAAGACACGCGATTTTGCAACAACGCCGAGCATCCAACGTCTAAATCCGCCAGAGTCGGTTTTCATTCGTTGATAAATTATATGTCGTTCAATAAAGTTTTACATGCATTCTCTGTCCGGATTTTGTGAGAAAATAATTGATTTCCATCGAAAAGATTTCCTCTATCGGTGTATGGTGAACATCAATTGCCATGAATGAACACGGTGTAAAAATACATGAAGGTCTCAAGATTACCTCTTGAAATAGCGTTTGGTGTGACGTCATTGAAGGGGCTGTATATGACACGATACAGATTTTCTTGATTCTTTATAGGTTAATGCCACATTTTCGAATCTATACCTACAAATACGTATTTACGTTAAACAATTGGAGATGTTCCATATTTTGTTTTTATACGACGTTGCTGTTAATGACGTCGAAGACGGGTATGGGAGTGTAGAAGACTGAGACAGCGGGCTCTTATTTAATTACCTTCACGCAAACTGTCACAGAATCGGAATAATGTTTTAAAAATGCACCGAAATAGACAAGGCTAAATGTCAATCATTGCGGTCCTTGGATTCGGTACGAGTCTTCAATGAAACCGGTCTGCTGCCGGCTTCTGATTGATGTCGATACTGGGGAAAGGTCACTTGGAAGATATATATGACCACACTGGTTAACTGTGGACAGACCAGCTGACAGGGATGACGTGAGTGGTAGGGGGAGGGGGAGAGGAAAGGGGGAGGGGGTCCGTCTGGAAACACTGTGGTTCGCTATGAAAACAGTTCCAAAACCTAGTTCCCTGATGAATATTGTATGACATTATCTTTATTCGCCTTTAGTCAGTCTGGTTGTGAGTTTCTATGTTTATTAAGCACACGAGACCTTCAGTTCGATTCGCGTTAGGTGTTACTTGTATGGTGAAGTTTTATCACCATGGTTACGACACGTATGGCGCTGTGAAAAAGTTAAATGGGGATGTTAAATATTCTAATATTATGACGAGGGAAACAAAAACAAAGGAACTTCACACACTGTGCCACATGGCGATCGATTATAACAAATTGTATTTAATAGAATCTGTGCAAAAGAGTGATTGAAATCATGAGCATCATTTATAGCGATGGGTCATAACGACCTTCAATCAGCAAAGCCTCTACCCAACCTAGTCTAAACCACAGCACGTGAACCCAAGCAATATTCAGTTCCACCCAGGTCTTTCTGGAACGGGGGAGGTGGGATAGCCTAGTGATTAAAATGTTCGCTTGTCACGCCGGAGTTCCGGATTCGATTCCTGACACAGGTAATGTGTGTGAAGATCACTTCTGGTGTCCCCGCCGTGATATTGCTTGGATATTCCTAGAAGCGGCGTAAAACTAAACTCACCCACTCTTTCTGAACCCATCCCATAAGGATTCATTTCTTGGGAGTTATTGGATTCTTAGAAAATTGACCCAATCGTCGTCGTCATCTCCGTACAAATGACGTCTCAATTAAATGGAGGTGCCCTGTAGTCTTAATTTACAACAAACAAGGAATTGGTCTGTTTTTGTAAGATTCCTCACCGGATGCCTATTAAAGCATTCCATGTGGACTGTTGCTGAATTCTACGAACATCAAAGTGCACAAACGTGGTAAAGATGTTTCAGTGGGATGATGAAGTTACGTCTTGCACCATATGATGTAAACGATTACGTTGAGGTGTCTGGTAATCAATGATGTTGCGCCCAGGCTACTCAGAACGAAAACTGAAGCAGGTGTGTGTGCGTGCGTGCGTGCGTTTGTCTAAAGGAGGTGGCATGGTGTATGTGTGTGTGTGTGTGTGTGTGTGTGTAGCACATAATGGAGTCAGAGCGGTGGGGTAGCCTAATGGTTAAGCGTTCACTCATCACGCCAAGGGCACGGGTTGATTCCTCACATGGGTACAATGTGTAATGTCCAGTTCTGTTTTTCCCCGCCGTGATGTTGCTGGAATATCGTTAAAATATAATAAAATGCACTCGTTCACTCTTACAATCGAGTCTGCACCAGACAAACCATCATGAACATCTATCTACGCAGTTCAGATAACGATGGCATGTGTCATCCAAGTCAGCGAACCTGACCATCCGATCATGTTAGCCTCTTACCATAATTACTGTAGACCAGTTCAAACTCGGCTCCTCACAGATCCGCTACATCTAATATATATATATGGGCCTTGGCTAACAATAACCAGTCGGGCCAGCAAATGCGAAGATTATGGCCTGATAGCAGCTTAATGATGAAACCCGTCTACATTGACTCATTTTCTGGGCACGTAACTTTCAGACACAGCTAGTCCCACTAGCGAGAAAAATGTGGAAAGTATTTCACACACTGTCCCAAAGTAAATAAAAACAAAGCTCGACACAGCGACAGTCTTAATAGGAGGATTCGCCCCATCCTGTAACAGCGTCGCGCCTCGTACTCAGGCTCCGTGCAAATCACTGCGTAACGTTATGCAGACTTATGTGACGGCGCTGTAGGGGAACTTGCTTATCTTACGCAGAGATTGCTCTTCTCTGAGGGGGGTCTTGCAGAAGTTGAATCTGTTCCACGACAACACAAATTCCAACGTTCCCATCCGTGGGATTGGTTTACATCCTCTCTTCTCTCATCCTCTCTGATAATCGGCAGATGCAGGGACGCTGCTCCTACGCTTCTATAGCTGACGTGTCATTAAGTAATGTTGGTGTAGATTAAATAGATCATGGACCTGTTGGGTATCAACTGTCGGGATAAAATACAGACGCATGCACAGGCGCATACACACACGCACACGCACTTAAACACACATGAATACACACGCATATAGATACGTGTGAGACGTTCTACAAAAGAAATTAAAGGCTTCACACACGTGTGTGTGTGTGTGTGTGTGTGTGTGTGTGTGTGTGTGTGTGTGTAACGTACTTTATAAGAAACTAAAAACGTTCCATAACGACTTCAGATAAAATCATATTAATTCCGATAACCTTCATAACTAATTATTTATTTATATTACGTGGCTGTATTCTGTATTTATCGCCATTTGTATTTGTTGTTACTGAACAATATTTATGTCGATCTTCTGCAAGCACATTAATGTGTATCTAGTGACGACCCCAGTTAATTAATAGTTTGGTGAAACAATTTTTTGTTTTGAATATTTTGCACACTTCCTTACATTTTGGTTCATATCGTTTATATATTAACTCGCGAGCTACTGGAATATGGACGCGAGTTTGTAAGTAACAAAACATTTTCGGAATTCTATCCGTCAGATCATGAAGTCATTGAACAACGCTTCTCTTGTAATATTCTTCTTCGGTGTATCTGTTTCTGAAAAATTCTGAAAAAATGTTGGTTGCCTTATCCCTAAAAGAAATGGCATAATACATGGCTTAGGACGTCATCAACATTGGATGCATATGACGTAACGTTGTTATGGCAACTAGACAATTAACATGAACCCATATCTATAGTTTTAGCTGTGTGTCCGTGTCACTCCTTGTGTCAAAGGCATAGCAAAGATCTTCGCATTTTAAGAAAGATGTCACAAGACATGGTTCGTGACGTCATTAACAGTATTTAAATTTAAATGACGTAGCGTTGTTATGGGAACTAAACTTTTAAAACCAATGACTACCATATATCCATGTCACTGAATATCAAACGGATAACAATGATTTCTGCATGTAATGACATTAAAATAGCTCTGGGACATTGCAATAATAAACTACGATGGCTGTTATGAATCCAGTGATTGCAGCCCCACATCTATTGTGACTGGATTACGTTAAGTGACCGGTGCCTGTCAACACCTCTCTTTCTCCGTGTTTCTGGTGTCAGAGCGTCCGTGATTGGTATTACGTGTGTAAGCGTCTATTATGGCTCGCTCAGCAGAATCTGACGAGCTTGTTCCCATGACACACCTAGAATCAGGGGCAGTGATGACATTACAGAGTAACGTTCCTCAATGCCCGTCAATACCGATTGCAATGGATGTTGAAAGTACTGGTCCCATGATGTAATAGTACTGATTGTCTCCGATAGAAGGCGCCATGTCCCAGTCAAGGGAACCCTCGGTCAATCTTGACCAACATTTCGTACAGTTAACTGATTACTGCGGGATTTGCCGACTGACAATTCACTGATTGGATTTGCGCTGCCAAGTCTGACAACTATCAGTCATGACTACCTTGCTCTCCGAGGCGAATTGCAGCCATTATAAGCACCCAGATCTCAACGTCCATCTCGTACAGCTGAACAAGGTCTCCACAAAGCACGCAGTATCATCATGATGACTAGCAGAATGTAGACCAATTTCGTCCGATGAAATAATCATGTTTAAATCCCCCGGGCGTCATCTTCGGTGAACTGTATTCTTGCCAACGTGGGAAGGCTTAAGGGCGCTTCGACATCACAATCAGCCTGATTGGTCGCGAGAGAGAACGCATCCTAATTAAGCTATTTGGTTAGGTTTGGTAAGCATTGTCCAGGGATCCGCGATATCCATTGCTACGATGTTGCAAAGGCTACGATGTTGTTGGAGTTGCTAACTACGTTGTGATTAGCATCGTTAAAAGTCATGCTGGACTCCGTGATATGTGCGCAACGTGGACGAGAAGTCATTGACGCTCAGTTTGTCCACACACGCCACTGGTATAAGAAATATACAACACTGTTTCTTGATAATGGAAATTATTTAGTGCCACGGTGTTGACACTCTGTGTCGTTTTGGCGCTGCGTCTAATTTTGATATTTGACGTATTCTAAGATTCTCAGATTCAATGTGGAATCGGGGAATGAGTATTGTTTCACGCCGCGCGCAGGGAACACCTGAAATCGGCATAACACATTGCCCCCATGTCTTGAGTCGAACCCGGGTCGAGCGTGACAAACGAACACTTTCACCGCTAGGCTACCCTACCGTCCCAAACTTTTTAGTGACATTTATTATGCGCTGGTATCCATGCAGTCCCTGCTCAAAGCGACTGAAATACCAACAACACTACTTGCAGATACTGCTTAATCTTCAGTGGTATAAAATCCTCTCGTCTCTCCAGGAATATAACCCCAGGAATCAATACCATTCCAGCTCTTGGACAAATGTGGCACCGGCTTTGTATTGATTCGATTAAATCTAATTTTACAAAATGCGTATCTAATTATACGCTGTGTAAGCCATGAGTATAATATCAATAGTTATTGCCTTGTGGTTTAAAATTAGCTACTTCATATATATCCATACGGAGTACGCGTTTAATAGCCATTTCACGTGTTCTGGATATTACTGACCTAAAGAAGGCAACGTTGTTGACGTGAGACTTAATGACGCTGGCGTCACACTCGCTCGCTGTTGACGTCTTTGGACAATTCTGTCTTTAGATGCTGCTTCCATGCTGCATGTTTTATTACAGCGGGATAATAAAAAGAGTATCGCCGTCAAGCGCATTAAACTTTTAACAGTTAAATCGGAATTGAAACTCGTGAGAATGAGTTTTTTCGCTTTGCTTCTTTTTTAACGGTACATTCAGCAGTATTCCAACTATTTGACGCCGGTCTGTAAATAGTCGATTCCGAATGAGACAATACAGTGACTGATATCTTCAGTATCTGAGATGCGATGGTATATGTCAACCAAGTGAGCGGGCCTGATCACCAGACAGATCCCGTTAGTCGCCTCTTAACATAGGTTGCTTGTGATCAATGCTAACCCGGATCCTTTCGAGGTGAATCCAGTGTGTGTCAAGCAATAATCTTTGTATATTTGAAAATATTAACGAAGTTTCTATAAATGAAGATCTGCCTGTTCCGGTTTTGAGATTTGTTCGCTGTTCCCATATACCATGAGGACCCGGTTACAAATTGGTATTCTGAAATCGTATGAGGCAATACAACATATGGTGAATAGTCTCGCTGGTTCAGTTGTGTCCCTCGATGCTCATGACATCAGTCAGTGGATTCCATATTTTGATACTGCAGTCGTAAAGCTGGAATATTGCTGTGTTAAACGACAAAACGTGGCAGAATACTGTGCTCGTTGGTCTTGAATTCCTAATTTGTCCAAATTATTATTATTATTATTATCAGGATTACTTCGGGATTTGCTCCCACATTAAGCTGATACGCAGTCAAATACCAAAACAGGCGTAAAACAAACTCACCTACCCAATAAAGCATCAGCTGCAGCATCTTGAGAAACGACTCCTTCATATCCATGATGGATCTATCTTAAACACAAAAGACAACATTATTACAAAGGTAACATTTCCAAAGGTCTTTTGTCATTCTAAGCAGCGAAACTCGACATCTGGATGTATTTCTTTGTCTTGGCATTGTAACCTTATATTCCCTCTGAGACCTAACGTATACGTGTGTATTCACAATCGCCATATGTGATCTTTCACGTACTTCTTATTCAATTGCCATTGCACAGGATCTACATACGCTGTTAAGAGCTTGATAGTGTCAGCTGTGCACATTGTTTTAAGCCGCTTAAGACAATATTCCAGTAATAACATGGCGGGGAAAAGCATTGTGGTTGTGCCGATCGTAATGAGGACGCAGCACAGTTCTATCTAAGAACCATTCAAGATGAAAAGACGACTCGTATGAAACAATAATTGCAGATCATAAAAAGAGCGAGGGGCGGCTGTATGGAGCTTATGTTCATTCTGCGCATAGACACAGACGTCACGATTGGTCTGCACACAAATCTTGATCGACCTGAGAAGCAGGTACAGATAACAATTCAAAATACCGACCTTCTTCTTTGACAGGTTCGTTGGTGGTGGCATAGCATAGTGGTTAGATCGTTCGTCACACTGAAGACCCAGGTTCGATTCCCCACATGGGTACAATGTGTGAAGCCCATTTCAGTTGTCCCCCAGCGTGATATTGGTGGAATATTGGTAACAGCGGCGTAAAACTAAAGTCACTCACTCATCAACGGATGGTAAACGATTTTAAGTCAATGACAAAACCTGGTAATAATGGGATTTATTTGAAATGAATTCTCATTATCTTTAGTTGTGACGACATTATTTCTTGTATTGTATGTTCGGTGAAAGTAAAATAGCAGGTGTTGTTTCGCGACCACATTGTCTATATTGTAGTACAATGGAACATCTGGTTGGCAGTTATTCTGCGTAACAGTTGTCGTTCACGTCGGTGTGATAATTGTCGACGCTGCTGGTGTCGTTTCTGCAAATATGGAATGCAAGTCTACACCATTCAGGAACTGCTTCCATGCCGCTTATTATCGCGTTCTGATCAGACAGTCACAGAGGGGCGGTGGGGTAGGTTAGTGGTTAAAGTGTTCGCTCATAACGCCGAAGACCTGGGTTCGAAAACCTACATGGGTAGGGTATGTGAATCCCATTTCTGGTGTCCCCCGTGGTAATATTGCTTGAATATTACTAAAAGCTAATCGGGATTAGTGCCTATTTGAACAAATTATATTTATATTTTCGTTTGCTTGTTGTTTAAGTCCGCACTCAGCAATATTCCCGATATGTGGCAGAGGTGTGTAAATACTCTTGACTGAACCCGTCAATTCAGTGATCAACATCATGAACATCGATCTTCGCAATCGGGATATGATGACATATTTGTTGCCTTAATCACTAGTTGCTGAAGAAGGGTGTTTGTCAATGTAGGTCAGTAAACAGTCCCAGTTGGTACCTAATGATGCCTAAAGCAGCAATAGAATCATGATATTTTCCTGATTCCACTTCAAACCGCTTACCGGCAGGTCCCTGATCTAAGCTCGTGTGTGACGTTTATGATGTACTGCCAGTGAAGATCCATGTGAGAAAGTGTCTTCAGTAACCCAGGTTTGTCGCATGAGGCGACTAACGAAATGTGGTCGGGCTCCTTGACTTGGTTGACACGTGTGATGGATGCTCGTGATGTTGATCACTGGATTATCAGGACAAAATCGATTACCCTGCAACCCCCACTCCCTCACACACACACGCGCACGCACACACACACACACACACACACAAAGAAAAATCCAAAAACAAAACACGACCGTTACTACATATTATGATTACCCTGAGTAGAAATAGAGAGAGTTGTGTTCTTGTAAGGAGTCACGGTCTTGTAAAAGTGAAAGTCAGATGAACTAGGAATACTCGTGAATCTAATTCCTTTCTAGGTGACCTACATATTTATGTAAGCTGGACGTGATGCATCGGTCACACTGAAAAGCAACCACTTGTCAGACCCAACATTCTGTTGGTAACCAAGAGCCAAACTGTATGGCATAGCGTCTTGTTTCCTCTCCACCGAATTCAACAGATCCAAAAGCAGGTGTTTCTCCTGCGACAGGCGATATACTCCGCCCGTCGATGAACGATCCATTTTTTTCTGCTTAACATGTATGAAGATGAATGGCCCTACAGAGAAGAACGAATCGTTCTGCCAATCATGTGTATCACGTGATGCTGAACAACGCATGCGCTATCTTGCGTTGCTTCCAGTTCCTTTTGGTAATCTGAAAATATATAGCAGGGTTGTGTTTGTTCGTTGTAGAGGCTTGAGACGGTGATACTGTCATTGATTTCGGACTGAATTATTAGTTGTTAAGTTTATGTGATTATTGCATTTATTGTATCGAGAAAGAAACTGCCCACGCGAAAGGCATAATAGGCAATACTGGTGGTAGCCAAATGAACGGCGATGTAATTTCATTCGAGAGTTATCAGTGACACTTGGCGTTGTAAGGAACATGGGGTGGCCATTTTTTCGCTGTCAGTAACTGAGCAAAGAGAAGTAACGAGTGAACAGTTCCCTGTGCCGGCAGTTACATAAGCATGAGACTCAAATTTGGTCTCTGAAATGAACACAATAATTAATAAATTATATTAATAAGATTTGACAAAGGAGCTTTATTTGTTTAAGCTGTGGCAGTCTAAATTCGCCACACAGTCTAGACCAACATGAGCTATATTGTGTATGTATAGTTTTCGGGGTCCGAAAAAAACTATATAAGCAACCTACCATCACACCCCCTCCCCCACCCCATAAAATAAATGATTAAAAACCAAAACAAACAAACAAAACCACCCCCACCCCCACCCCCACCCCCACCCCTCCCTCAACCAACTTAACAACACCCCGCCACATTCCTTTAAACATCAAAGAAAGAAGAAAAAAACACTATATTGTGTTAGCCAGCCCGCCTGAATGGCATTTTCTGGATTATTTTTCGTTTACTTGGCTGTGCAGGGATTTAAGTGAACACAGTTCAGTTTTTCAGTTTGTGTAATTCTGAAGTGCATGTCTAATGTTTGGCGGGACGATGGGGTAGACGAGTAGTTAACGCGTTCGCTCGTCACGTCGAAGACCCGGGTTCGATTCCCCACATGGGTGCCATGTGTAGTGTCCATTTTTGATGTTCCCCACCGTGATATTGCTGAAATATTGCTAAAAATCTCCTTTAAACCCAACTCACTCACTCACTCTAATGCTTTGCTTTGTACACGTGTTTATCACAGCTCTCTTACTCACTGATTTGACGAACATTGCCTTTAACTGCAGAATTCTGACAGAAATTGTGTAATACAAGGAGGTATTTCGAAAAACACACTGGCATTGCGAAAGTACTTTCGGGATCCGTTTTGGGCATCGGTATGTCGCGCGAAGTATTATGTCGTGCTCAAACAAAATGTATTAATACCCGAGACACCATTTTTTCGATGCCAGGCTTATTAAACGGTGCGTGTTTTTTGCCTGACATGATGGTGGAATCAGCGTGGTCGTGAATTGCGCGTTATTAAACCAAAGCCGTTCTTGTTATTATGTCGCGTGTTGTATTGGATGAAGAGCACCGGCTTACTTCAGGCGTTCAAAACACAACATCGCTGTGTAAACAGGACATTACTGCCGAAATGGTATGTACATAATTACGTTTGAGAGATAGTTTTCCGTTATCCTGTAACGGCTTGTCGGGAGAAATAGCCCTTGATTTGCCACGAAACCAGTGTTATGATGTGGTAATGTCGTGATGATGGAGAATGGGACGTCGAGGACGCAGCTTTATCGCTATTATGAGAAAATCTGTCCAGGCAGATCTTGTAATCAATCGATTCCCTTGCCTCGTTAGTTTTGCGGCTTCAGCCACTAGATCGTCACCGCCATCGATAGCGACATCGCTAACATTCTTCAGTTCGAGGCGCGTTTTATGAAACCTCGCTAAAGAAATTGTTACAGAGAGGTTCGGGTCTTAGAACAAATATCTGCAGCTGGTAGTGAAAGGTTTGATTTGATGCGAACTTAATTTATAGCGTCATCGATATCGACACCGTCATCAATGGGTGTGGAGTTGAGGGGCCTTATTCGGAGAGCTCACTCGAAGGAGAGGTTGTTTTCGCAGAATCTTGAAACGAATATGTGCAGGTGGTTATGTCGAGTTTGATTTGTTCTGTAATTTGTCACTGCCAGTACCCGGTAACTCAGAGCTGGGCTCGAATTGATTGCCCGGAAATCAATAAAAGCACCATCTTAAAACCCACACCACTGAAATGAGGTCATTTGGAAAAGTTCGATGTTCTTCTGGAGGAGGTCCAGTGAAGTAAGGATGTCTTGAAAGCATTAACCGCTTTTATTGCAATCAACGTATCAATAAAACAAGGTAGTTCTAAGTTCGTCTAACGTATTTACGTGCAATAATGTAGAAGTAAGTAGTGAAATGTCCTTCGAAATGCGTTAAGAGTTTCTGAAATATATCGAGAATTGCAGGAAGCATGGGGTTTTCATACCTAAATACCGTGAACGTTGCGTGCGTGGTGTCGTTGGCAGATGCGTGTGTCGTGATGGACATACGTCGGAGACGTCCCCGATTGAGTATTTAACGTAAGTATGCATGATCCGGTCGTGCGTGAGTGAATGAGTGCTTTGGATTTACTGCTACTTTGGACTACATGTATATTGGAGGTAGGTCGTTTTGTCGTATTCTTATGAGAGTATGGCCTGAGCGATGCAGTGGAGAAACCGAGTAAACCGATCTACAGGATTACGGGATTCGAACGAATGATCATTGACTTTGGATATTCCCAAGAGACGCAACTCTGCGAATTTCTGCGCCTTACACCATTGTACTAATGTGTCCTGATAATATGTGTGAGTCAGTTTTTTTAACGCCACTTTCAGCAATATTCCAGCAATATCACGTCGGGGGACACTGGAAATGGGCTTCACACATTGTACCAGGGAATTGAACCCAGATCTTCGGAGTGACGAGCGAACGCTTAAGCTACTGGGCTACCCCACAGCCTCATGATATGAGGCTTAACAAATTATGTACATGTATATTTGTAGGTATTTCCTTACCTTGATTAGTGTATACATGTTATGTTCAGCCCTGGACGTCGATCGAAACAGCAATTAAGATTATGTCTAAAAACTGACAGGTAATTCCTGTTAATACGGTTGGTAATTCTTGTATGAAATTGAGCAAATCCTGTGTTAATTTGGGTAATTCATCACCGCGAGGCGAATCGATGGCTCCGTCAGCTTATCCAGATCTCGTTAACGAAACGACGCGAGTTGGGGCAAGTTGATCCGAAGACTGTACCTGATATGCTGGATGGTTTTGTACGGTCAATGAGTTCACATGCATATGCTCTCGTGTCTTTGCGAGAATTAATTTATTTTTTTAGATATATAAAAATTTCAGATGACCCCCGACTCGAAATGCTTCACAGTACAACATCATGATGTAGTATTGCACTCTGAAGTATTTTAGGCCGGGGGTCGTCTCAAATGCTTATGTATGTTTTTCTTAAAATTAATCCTTGCAGGGCCTGTGTACACAAGCGGCAGAATCAACTAATATGGTAATGGTGTTCCGTTCACGACTGACAGCAGTTAGATGATAGTTAGATGATGTACCGCTAATGACGAGGTCGTTGTCGGTGGCGGGTGCTAAACGTATTCCCGTATTATTACAGATAGACATCAATACGTTATATAATCATGGAACGGTGATTTGATTCTGTCCCGCTCACTGAACCCTAATCTCCAAGTGTACCATGCATCAATATTACCGATATTGCAAAAACGGCGTAAAACTATACTCACTCATCTATAGTTTTTCGTCGGTTACCATGACAGCGTTAATCAACCTTCTGTAATTTCAACTCTACGGTAGTAAAATGAGACACGCTGACTGACGTTTGATTTTAGGAAACTGCTGAGGTGTATCAGACATGTATTTGCGCCATTAATCGGGGTACACATCACCTGATTGTATTTCTATTTGCATTCCCTCCCGTGGGCGTTCTACCAGCTAGGAGGCAGCAGCAGTAACGGCAGCATTTCCAACAGTAGTGAAACTGGAACATGTGGGCGGCTCTCACAATATTGCATACTGTTTCTTTAGTGTGAGTTTCTAAACGTGATTATGCCAATCTTGCCGTACCTTGGGACTTGTATGTTATTGTGTCCATGCCCTTTGGAGGGTGTGTGTGTGTGCGTGCGTGCGTGCGTGCGAGCGAGCGTGTGCGTGCGTACGTATGTGTGTGTGCGTGTGGAGACAAGGGTGGGGTAAACTCTGAGTGCGGTTGTTATGTCATCATCACCATCACCAGTTTTATAGTATGATCGCAGCAAATATCCAATGCGTTCTCCAGTTGCGCAGATCGATGCTCATGCTGTTGATTACTGGATTGTCTGGTCCAGACTCGATTATTTACAGACTGTAAGCTGTGGTTTCCCTGCCCCGTGGATGATGAGTGCGATGTGTGCCCGTGTTTGTTACTTTACCCTACATCATAGATACACATTGGGATGCTCACATTTACCATTACCTGTTGCTAATGGTTCTGTGGACCCTTTGGAAGACCCATGAATGTCTAGGGCTTGATGTCCTTTTGTAGTATCTGACATTATAGGGCAGTGGGGTAGCCTAGTTTAGTTTTAAGCCGCATTTAGCAACATTCCAGCAGTATCACGGCGGAGAACACCAGAAATGACCTTCACACATTGTGCTCATGTGGGGAATCGAACCCGTTTCCTCGGCGTGACGAGTGAACGCGTTATCCCGACATTATAGACAGGCCCCGGTCACCAATAGCGCACCTAAATGCGCATTTACATATGTCGCTCACCTAAACTCACACCACTGAACATACACTGTCTGAACTGATTTAGTAGCATGTGTCCTGCTCCACTCTGACCCGTAATGGACATATGGACTTTCTTACCGGGACATATCTTATCCATCTTCTGTTTACACATGTGTCGGCCCTCCTGTTCTCCTACTAAGTATGTATGTATTTTACCTCATCTTCAACAAGTGGACGTAAAGTAAAGGTCGTTAAGTAAGGCATCAGTAATGTGAGAGAGAACACGGCCTCTGCAGACAAAATCCAGAAACGTGTTTCCACGTGTTTCCACGTGTCTCCACGCGTGCAGGTACACACGTGAACTCATGCAGGTGCGTGTTACTCACATATGTCGACCACAGCAACAGAAGATTCCATAAGCAGCTCGACCTTTCCTTTGTATTAAATCATCATCATCATCATCATCATCATCATCATCATCATCATCATCATCATCATCACTACTACCTCTACCACCACCATCGTCATCATCATCATCATCATCATCATCATTACCATCTTCTAGAGTTTTTAGAGTACGATCGCAGAAAATATCCAATTCGTTCTCCAGTTGCACAGATCGATGCTCATGCTGTTGATCACTGGATTGTCTGGGCCAGAATCGAGTATTTACAGACTGCCGCCACATACCTTGAATAACGCTGAGTGTGACCTTAAACAAACAAATACACAATCCATTACCCTTTTGGAGGATATTTTAATCTTTTCTGATTCGGGTTTGTTTAAGTCAAATTCAAACTCGTCCCGTTCACGAAAACAAAACCCTTCCACCCTTTCACAAATGAGTGAGTTTACCTTTACGCCGCTCTCAGCAATATTCCAGCTATGTGACAGCGGCCTTTCATGTGTACCTTTGTCTAACATGTTTTCATCAATACCAGTTGTTTGTTCAGTTTCATCAGCATTTAACATAAAGCCGAGTATTTGATTCCATGCCATGAGCGGTGGTGCACAAACTCGCAGCTGGGTTTGCGAGTGCGACCAAGCACAAGCACCCCCTACATGAGAGTTGTAATGATTGCTTGCAATAACGGTTTGTTAACGGGAAACACGCCACCTCAAGTGAGACAAGCCAAACCACCAGTTCTCACTGTGTGTTATTTACTGATTTGACTAATACAGCCCATGCCCTGAGCTGTAGCCGCTGACATGAGCTGTTTAATATTGATCTTGGACAAGGCGATATCGGCGCTCGGTCTAAACGGGTGCTGCACGTCAGTTTCTCGTGCGCATGAACACGCACGTGCAGGGCGTCTGTTGGCATTATATGGCCGTTTGTTCGTGTTGGTCGGCTGAGATGGGCAAATTGATTTTATAGGTGTTTCCGTTATCGCTTTGCTGAGCATTTGGACTAACGCTTCATCTCTGAATATACATTTGGATAGAAACGAAGGATGTAAATTGAATTTGAATTGAAACGGTGCTGATACGAATTTCGTCTTTCCACCGAGAAGACAAAATCCAATCGCATTAGGACGATGTGTGGGCAGTTTGATATTATACCACTGGACATGGTATAATGACTGATAGTAGAAATTAGGGCAAATAACTTTGATAGAATCGTGTACCCCAAAGAAACATTTATGAAATAAACCTGTCTGCCTGTCTGGTACCCATCCTGTAGGGTGAGACTGTTCAACTTCGGCGCTCGGCCTAAACGGGTGCTGCACATCAGTTTCTCGTGCTTGGAATCAAACCGAGTAATAAAAGTGTAAGGTCTCACCTTAGGCAAGTGAGTTTGTTAAAGATTGCCTCTGTTCACCCAGCAGAGAATGGGTACCCGGTGGGATAAGTAATGTAATGCCTTCTAGCGAAGCTTCGGTTTTCCTGGAAAATGCGCGTGATAGATGAACTATTGTTATTACTACCCAGCTTAAACTGGGTATGCAGTTGTGCGCTTTAGATGCGAATTGTTATTTATAGAAATCGTTATTAACCAGCCTAGATGCTTGCGTGAGCTGTGTTATACGCCGCAGGTTTCCAGCAATATCACAGCGTCTTGTACCAGAAATGGGCTTTACATATTGAACCAACGTGGGAAATCGAATTCTTGCTCCATCCACTATGCCCCCAGCGCTTGAAAAGTGACCATGGTTTTCGCCGTTTTAGCAATATTCCAGCAAAATCACACATTGTATCCATGTCGGGAATCGAACCCATGTATTTGGCAGGTCGGAGAAAAACGCCTTTACCAGTAGACTACCCATCAGCCGAAGATGAACAATACTGTCTAACTAGCATCTTAATTACATTCATGTTATTGACTGGTTCTGTCTCTAAGGAGGGTCGCTATTGGCATGTGTTGTGTACGCATTGACTTGTACCACACGCTACCTGCGGCGTTAAGCCTTCATAACCCGTGTACAGGTATTCGCCCTACACAGTGTGTCTGTACAGCAGGGTAGTCGATAGTAATCTAGCCGGACAGATCCTGAGGGAGCTGGCATTCTTTCCCGCTGTGGATTCCTCCAGAAACGTTGTGAATTCTGAACTAGAGATAGAAAGGCTTTTGCTGTTGTTAAACATTCAAGTTGCTATTGTCATTCACGCCGGGTTGGATTTAAATGTGGAAGTGGCGTTTCCCAGAATTGCTGTAACAGTCTACCTTATGGATTCTGATCTTTTGTCAGTTCTTGAAATGAAAAGACAATGTCTCAGATCATCATGCCGTCAGTTAAACTGTCTCAGTAACGACAAGTACTCTTATTTCGTCACGTTGAAGTCTCGGGTTCGATTCACCACACGCGAAGCCCATTTTTGGTGCTCCTTGCCCAGATACTGCTGGAATATTGATAAAAGCGCCGCGTGAAACTAAATGCACTCACTCACACTGAATCTGGGGTCAGAGCCTATATAGGGTCACCTATATACAACGTGTTGTATACAGGTGACAAAGTGGGTTAGGTGGTTCAGGGTGGGTTTCATAATATCAATCACTGGTTTGTGTGGTGAAAGTATTGATTATGTCCTAAATATTGTCTTGAGTTCATCAGCATGGAAGAGCAACGTTGTATAAGTACTTACGATAGGTTTTGCTCAGGGACACGGATGGCTATTTTGTATAAGGCGACACAATTAGCTGAGCAGCGTTGTGTCCCTTGCACTCTTCAGAAACATGTAATCCGGTGTACATATTGACCTGATAATGATTTTTCGTTTGTCAGCATCACCTTGTTCTAAAGCGGCATAAAACCCTCATTCAAAAACTCATTCACTCACTGAACCACTCTCTTACCAAACCCACCTTGCCACTTACTCACTCACCAAACCCACCCACACATCCATTCATTCACCCACTCACCCACTTTCCTCATCCACTCACGCACTCACTCACTCACCAAACCCACAAAACCAATCACTCACTAACGTAAAACTCACATACCAACTCGCTATGTACGATAAAGCACTAGCGAGAGTTTTTTTATCAACTTAAATCATATGATACAAGAAACTAAACATGTATTTTGTAACAGATCCACGTCAACTCTACCCGTGTTCAACAGCATTTACCGACTCTCTTACTTCCCTAGCAACTAGTATTGTCAAACAGACTATTGATCGTCCTGACAACTAATTCCATACCGTGAGACTCGACCCGGTTTTCAGGTCAGAAATACACATAAAATCATGCGATAATCTGCGCAACAGCCCCCAGTTTGACTGACACCGTGAAAGCTTTTACTTGGAACTGTTTGATCAGCCAACCAACGGCTGTCGCGAGACATCCGTATCAACTGATAGCCATAATGGAATTTCTGGAATTAACCACATCTTTGTTGCATCCAGTCTTGACGTTTAGCATCTTTCCCATGATAGTTTCATTGAACCTCCTACATAGGACAAATGGGAAAGTATAAATAACCAATAAAGTGTCTATTTTGGTCCATTCGTGTTGGTCAGAGTATTGATGCATATTAAGCTCTTTGTACGAGTTCTATCATTGCCAGGAACCAATAACCGATGGTTCCAAGATGCGTGGAAGAATTTTATTTTATACCCCTTCGTTCAAAGAAACGGCCGAAACATTATTTTTGTTTCTTTGTTTGATGTTTTACGCAACGTAAAACAGTATTCCAATTATATCGCGACCGTTTGTTAATATTCGAATTCTCAAATAATCTAGTGGTTGATATCATGAGCGTCGAATTCTCACGATCTCTCCTGTTAATCGCACTTGTGACAAGCTGATGAAGACCAGTCTAACAACCTAACCCCACTCTACACTAAACATTAAGGTCAACCAACTGTTTTTAACTAAAAGTGAAAAAGAATTTGAGAACAAAGTATTTCCATTCCTACCGTTCAATACTAAACTATCGATTTTCGATTTTCTGGAACTACATTTTGACGAAAGGAATTGTTAGCTCTGAAATGTCAGTCACCCAATGTAATGATCTCAAGCTGCAGGAGGGAACTTTTGTGAGGCATCTTTTTCTTGTAAGTTTACGGGTTCCCGCATCCTCTGTCAGCTGCGGCTTCAGTTAGCTATGACGATCTTGAAATATCTTTTATATGATCTAGAAATAGACATACAACTCATATTACGAACCCACAAATCTATTCATGGCTGTGATAGGCAACAATATTATTTCAGAAATCGATGCTTCGATTTTTATATGCCCTTTGAACACCCCCGTCCCTCGCTCAATGAGCATCGCACGATACTGAATAAAGGCATTGAAAAACCATGGGGGATTAAACAGGGCGTAATCTGACATCTTACACTGGAGCTGCTAGTTCGATCCAAATCCAAAATCCAGTCGTTGTACTGACTCCTCCCCACCGAAGTTCACTGGCTCTCATGCAGAGTCTTACACATATTCGTGACCCGTGACGATCCGGGTTAGAATTGGTCTTCAGAAACCCATGCGTCTCGTAAAGGGTGGTCAGGGTCGCTGACTTGGTTGACACATTCATCGTATCCCAGTAGCGTAGATCGATGTTCATATTATTAATCACCGGATTCTCTGAATCTAGATACGATTATTTGCAGACCCGTCGTTTATGACACATACTAGTATCTGGAATATTGGTGAGTGCGTCGTAAAACTAAACTCACTCACAACACATATTCGTTCCTTCACAAACAAATGTCTAGCAGTACCGTACTTAGAAGCATCGACATTCTTTCAATGTCAGGAAACACATATTCTCTAGCTCCATTGTCTAATAGTTTAACCTGAATTGAACAACAACATATTTTTCCCAAATTCCATTTCACAGAATAGAGGTAACTCTTAGCTCAGTATAGTGGAACTGTTTTGATGCCATGCAAGATTTCCTTCGATATTAATCTGTCACCCGTGATATTGCTGCAAGTGGTGATCAACGGAACCTGCTCATGTGGTCTTGTCCCTCAAGGAATCGATCGCAGGTTTGTCCTACTACCAACTTTCAAACCGATTTTAAATATAAGACACAAATGTTAAATGTTCAGTTCGTGTATTTGTATTTGCTGAATTCTCTGGAAACGACCAAAACAATTCAGGACAATTTTATGTATTTTGTCATATTAAAAATGTCTTTAAACCGCAATATTATTTTTTGAAAGAAATCCGCTTCCCTTGACCTAGGTCTCAGGTCTGAGGTTCCAAGTCCCTGGTCCCAGCTCCCAGCTCTGAACTGCTAGACGTAGAGCTCTCAACTTCCAACCGCCATTGAAAGATATTCACAGACGCATTCAGGGGCCAACAGCTCCCAGGTGTATCACCGAGCTTATGGCTCCTCGTAGTTCCTAGCCCCCAGGTTTCATCCCGACCTCCAACCTCCAGGGTCAGAGCCCCAAGCTTTCAGACCCACCTTCCACCTCCAAGCTCTCAGCCAAAAGGTTTCAACCCGACCTCCGACAGCCCAGCCGCCAACATGCAGCTTTTAGTTTCAAGATCCCAGCAGATCCCAGCATCAAGCCTAAAGCCCCCAACTCTGAGCCCAATCCCCTAGCCCCGATCCCCGAACCCCAAGCCCCCCAGACACCCACCTATAAATGGACGATCCCTTGACACAGCCACAAGTCATCGATACTTTAGGCTGAGGATTAATCCAAGGTCAAATATGTTTACATCTTCCTTTCTTATGCTTAGGTCAATTGCCTCCCCGGTCTTTTTCCAACAAAATTTATCATGGTCATCATCTAAGGAAACTGCTGCAGGTAATGAGTTTCTAGGAGTATCTACAGACTGCCAACTACCAAGATCGTGCTCAACAAAGTAGCATCTCGCGATAACAGGGTTCCCCCAAACCCATTAGTTTCACATGCTTCCAAATGTTAAAGGTTGATTGCATGCGCATTGGCGTCTCGTTATCGCCACATATTTACAGGGGTGAGTAGGTAGGGTGCTGGCTCTTCACATTGGAACCCTGGTTAAATTCCCATCATGGTCAATAGCGATCTGTTGATTAACGCAGTAGTGTTCCAGCATTATAGCAAAAGCTTACCACGCTTTCCCTACACCATTATATATGTCAAAAGGAAGAAATCTATCTGATAATCGATAAAAAATATTAATTCACAATGCTGATCCAAGGAAGAGTGTAATCCAGCCCATAATATGAAAATTAACGATTTTGAGTTTTTGTAAGCAGCTTAGACAGAGCTTGTTATTCACATGGTTGCATCTCGCTCCGTGTGTTTTGTCGGCCTTGAACTGTTACTTGCAAATACACCGCGACGATGCAAACCGTAGACATGGCGGTTGTAGGCCGGCGATGTTGCTACGCAGAGGGCTGAGATCAATCCTGATGCTTCTCCAGCTATCGCAACAACACGGGGACGGAAAATGACGAGGACAGTCAAGCATCTTTGATTATCGATCCCAGGTCTATACACTCCGCTGGCATTTAGATCTCATCTCTTGGAACACAAGCTTTAGGAATCTCTCGCCTGGGCAGAATAGGGCGCCCAAACAGAGGCAGTGAATCTAATAGAATAAGCTACGCAGTTATGTTTGCGTCGGGTTATAAATGACCCTTTTCCATGATTATCTTCAAGAACGATTAACTTTGATCTGTGTGGGTAGATACTTGATTAAATTCTCCCAAAAAAAATCCCCAGTTTCAATTAGCCAATGTTTGGTGTTTGTCCCTCGTTGTCCGCCATTGTGCATCGCAGGTCTACACTTTCACAGAAGTTGACAGGAGGGATATCGATTCAGTTTGTCAGTTCCATAGAAATGGGATTAGCCATTTACTGTAAATAACAATCTAAGAAAACAGAGGTATGAAACCAAATCCTTCGTGCACATAAAAACTAAAAGGAATAATATTTTTATGTTGACTGTGTTGGCTTTGCGAAATTTATTGTGAGCGCGGCGGTTATATATGCTTTATTCACGGCAGATATTTATGAGGTATTTGCGTCTTCGAGACCCAGTCGGGTCTCTTTGCTTGTATGTCTAGCAAATCGATTGCACATAATGATCAAATGCGCTCACATCCGTCAATTAGCAGGTTTCGATTGCTCATGGTACGACGAAGCACAGTGCTGTTTACTGGGGCAGCTAACCGAGATGTATTCAAGAACAGGACCCATTTGTCATGATGGGAAAAAAATGTCTCCGTATTTTGTAACATCGTTGTGTTACTGGGAACTGTGGTGGCATTGATGATGGACATACCGGTGTGGCTGCGACACAGCAACCGCAACAGCAACAGCAACAGCAACAACAACAGCAACAACAACATGAGTGGCCGTGTATAGTTTGCATGTCTCAGCCAGAGCTGCACAGCAAACATCATCATGTACGCTGCAATTAATTATCGCCATCTTTGCCACCTTCCCCTGAGATTCCAGCTGCAATTAACGGTCAGGATACGGCAGAACGCTCGGCAGTACTCGTGGTAATTCGGGTCACGAACGTTTACCGTAGTCTAAGCTTGTGTCCCAGAATGTTTACGTTTGTATCCCCGGGGTAATGAAGTTTGCATTTGTGCTGGTACTGCAGAGATAGCTGAACAGTTGGCCTTGACCTTCGCATCAATATAACCGCTGGTGTTATGTGTCACAATCAATTGATTCTGTATTTTGTCTGGAAGCGAAGGGAGATAATAATTCATATCAGATATGACCAGAGGCTGACCCGAGGCAAATATTTGACGTGCGGTATAATATATAGTTCATCTCTTCCAAGAGTTTCGGTTTTGGCTGTGCAGCCATCGCAAACATCGCAAACAGAGCCGTCCGCAGAGATCACGTGACCTAATGGAGATAACTCTGATATATATTAAGTTCGACATTTAAAGGAACTGCCAGTGTTCAGAGATTACCAGTTCCTTTCAAAATGCATGAAACATTTGTAGGCAATACTTTTTGTGTCAGACTCGGTTTTGTTTAAGCCATGTATTTACATTGAATTTCTCGCGGTCTTTGCGCATGATGTCGGTGGAGATTGACCTATGGCAAATATTAGAGACCTACCCGGCACCAGTGAAACTTTTTTTTTATGATTTAATTTTAAATTCGTTCTTTGTAACAGTTTGAAACATATTATATTTAACACCTTTCCTGGAACAGTGTGTACCATTCAAGAACAGTACGGGATGTTGGAATTACAAGATTGATAACATGTAAATGACTACGCCAAGGAGGAAACACATGACGAAGAGAAATGAAGAGAAAATGTGACATATTCTAATCGTTTGGAAATATTTCATCCGCATGGAAATATACTACTTTTTAATATACACCGACATTGGCTATTCCTCGCAAAATGGAATATCCCCTACTGTATAATGGTATATTTGATATCATAAATGATCACAAGGGTCTTTAACAGTGTTCTGTGTGTACTCATTTTGGATAGAAACATTTCATTTCAATTCACATTCTGAACATTTCCACCTCAATTTGGATAGATCCATTTTACTTTTCATTTTGTTTCACATTCTAAATATGTCGTTAATGCAGTTCAAATTGTATTCCAGAATTTAATAACCATCAGTTCCCCTGATACATTAAATCAGTCCGTTAATCGTGATAGAAATTTACGAATGTCGACGAAGCACATGAGTCGTTCTCTTCTTATGTAACACCAATGTACACAGGAAAATCGAATTAGAATTACATCTCGCAAAAAGCCAAGGATGGATTTCAGAAGCTATATGCTCGTTCTCCTCAAAATAACTCTCATATGTTTGCACAAACGTAACAGCAGATCCTTAACTACTCAAAAAACCAATGAGTAAATAATTTATAGAAGACTGCAGAGAAATCGCCAGACGAACTGGATAGAACTGAATAAAATCATTTCCGTTTTTAAATAACAGCTTACCCCGTCTTGCAACTTTACACGAGGAACCCTTTCGAAAATGTTTGTCATATAGGCAGACATGCACGAAGATATTGATTCTATTGTCTTGCATAACGATGCTCATAGAATCAATTGGGAAAGTGATGCAACCAAATGCTAACATACTTGCAGCCCGTGTTAAAGAGTTCTTACATCGTACGGTTACATACTCCACAAACCTGGACATTAAAAGAGTTGTTAAACAAACCCTCCACATAGATGTTCATGTAATTACCCAGTAAAGGGACGCGATGACTTTCTTCTGGTTCACTGGTGTTTATAAAGCTATTTTTCACCAATGTGGCCAATGAATGCTAATCTTTTCTTGCATTTAACATTCTGAGCACTTTCTTCTATCCATTTTTAACTTCTAAAACTTTCATTTCTTTTTCAGTTTTATAACCTTTTGAGATTTTAAAATGTAAATGTGATGTTTTATATGTACATTTCTCTTTATATGAATGTTGATGAAAACTTATTCATCCCTTGTGTCCAACCCAACGTTTTTCAACGCTTTTATTAAACACTGGCCAATGGTTTGAGCATCCTGAAAAATGCACTGCTTCTCTTCGGTGTTTTGCTACTGACCTCTCTCTTGAAATGCTTGTAGTTGTTGTGCAATATCCTGGTGTATTGACCTCTATATCTGCCTCTCCACCAGCCTGTTGTAGTCCTGTCCCTAAACTCAGCGTGAGTCTTCCTTTCAGCTTTTGTCTCTACTGGGAATCAGGAGTGCAACAACATGACACTGTATACAGCACACATTACTATCAGGGCTCAGTTTGTCTACCGCCGCTCACTGTCTCAATCCTCATGTCCATCACTTCGCTCAGGACTGCCATCTTCATGTTCCTCATCCTCTTCCTGACCAACCTGTCTGTCCCTCCTGTCATGCATCTTGTTGCTCTTCTCATTCCCCATTATCCTATGAGCTTTGTTGTATCTCGCTATTGCTCGCTTATCTAGCCTCTGCCTATTCTGGCAAATCTTGGATCTGATTCAGGCGTGTTACCACCTGTTTTGGACTATAGGTGGTGATGTAACATCCAGTTTCTCCACCATCTTCCCCAATACCCTCATTCCTTACCCTCAGCGTCAACTCTCAACCGTATTCCATCAACCCGATCCTTACCTTCACCCTTGTCACTGTATTGCATCATGTCACTCCTTTCGTTCATTGTCACACATCAGTCTTCATCACTCACTCTAACCGTTTGACATGCACTGACTCACCATCACTGAACGATCTGTTGTTTACCAGACTGAATTGTTGTCATTGCACCATGGACTCGTTCGTCTGTTCAAGATCACACCGTCTCACCCAAATTCACATGCATGGGCACTCTCATCCCTGTCACTCAGAGTTACGTCCCTTGGGCGTGTCAGAACACGCTTCGCCCAGATTTGTTTTGGGTTTGTCCACCAAAGAGGCAAACGTCAAAGGCCTCAGGTGTAAAACGCAGCGATAGTGCTAGAATAATGTTCAAGCAGCGTCAGAAAACCTCACCCCCTTACCCATCCTTCCTCAACGTGACTATGAATGCAGACTAGTTCTATATGGCTGGAATAAAGCCGACGTGACGTAAAACGAATTCACGTTCACGATGTGACATAAAATTCAACGACCTGACTACACCTTGGGACTTGCCAAGGGGCCCATGACCATGTCAGTGTGGGTGGCCTTTAACGTCAGTGACTTAGCGATATGACTCCTTGCAGGCATTGTTCATATCAGACTGGTTTGTCTGACCTTGTCTGGAATACCTACACCTAAATCCTGGCTGGAGACTCAAGAAACTATAAAATATAGTCCAACCCTTTTTTCCTCATCACGTCCTGTGTAATGCATTCCTCAATATGCAACGAAAAAAACATTAATTATCTTCTTTCTATAGACATTCCTTGTCTTCAGTTTACTCCGACATACTCGAACTCTTCAGTAAAGCCTCAATTGTATTCTTCCTCGAAGTGTTCATTGTATTGTATTTTGTAACTAACCCTCTGGGCAATTTCGTTGTGTTCGAATCATAATTGTCCCCCTCGAAGTCTTCGCTGTATTCTGTCTGTGACTGCCCCTTTGTACTATTCATTGTATTTCAACTGACCCTGTCAAAGTCATTGTATTCCATGCGTAACCACGCCTTTCAATTCGTTGTTTCCCACCCATCACTATCGTTTATACAGGTCAGAAGCCATTTACACATTCTATCAGTACAAATGCTCCTTCTCACGTAACTGACAGTCTGTAAGATTCTTTCATCCCAAACAAATATTAATATCTCAATCAGTCATCCACGTTTATACATATCCCCGCAATCACAATGCAACCACAACAAAACTGTATCCACCTTCCGCTGACCACAATCGAGTCAGTATCCCACACAGCTTATGGCCACAATTGAGTCCTTGTCTGCCCATCTGCCCATCTGCATATCGTCACTTCCATTTCATTGCAAACCTTCTTTCAAAATTGGAACATCAAATCGTTGTCCTGAGTCAGATACCTCCAAAGGCGTCTCTCTGTTTTGTTAAATCTATCGCTTAGGTTTGAAATCTACCATTTTTTAGACTGCTTTCTGCTTTCCATTTCCCAGAGAAGCATTTAATTTGATGCTGCCATGGCTTGATCTTGGAAACCTGCAATTCTGTCTTCTTGTTCCTTCAAGAGGCATTGTCTCATTCCATGCTATTTTCCGGCTCTGCAAGACTTTACCAAGGAATGATGCGTGATATTCTTGCCTTCGATATTCCCACTCTTTGGAATCTTACCCTTCTTGTTGGTGTCTTTACGTCCAATCTGCCTTTTTGTCTCTCGTGTCGTTTGTTCTTGGTCTTCTTCGGTTCTCTAATACAGTGATACAGCGCAACTTTCCAGACTTGCCAAATACAAAGACATGCTCAGGCATTAAACCATGTGTAAAAGCATCTTTGCTCTGTTACGATATTCTGTGTTTCAGCAAGTCCTTATTTTTAAATGGATCTGCCCCATCCCCTGGTTATTTTCATTAGGTTCTAGGTTGATCAATGTGTAGTTTTCCATCTCTTAACTTTTCCGCTATCCACGGTTGTTTAATTCCTAATCCAAAGTCTGTTAAAATGATGTTAGGTACCAACAGTATAAATATATTTCAAAATTCATGAACCGTTTACCAGTTCGTCACAAAAATATAGAGAGTTTCTCTTTAATATGCAGACATTGCAAAAAACGATGATTCTCTGGCATCTTTTGTTCGTTCTCATCTCACCGTTCCATGAAGTTAAACATTCAAAATGTCATTTTTTGCCAGTACCATGACCTAAAACCCCAAATATCAGCCCCAAGTGCCCATTTCGCCCCTCATACCAAACTCTTTGGACCTAACATCCACCATAACTGACGAATTCGTCTTAGAAAGCAAAACAAAATAGGTTGTCCATTCTTCAGATCTCGAGAAACAGTTTGCCGTTTCATATTCCTCTCACAAAATATGAGTTCCTCAAATTCACTCTATGCCCTCTCCTCATCAAACTCTCTTCTCCCCTTCCTCAACCAGCTGTATCACCTGCGACCTTTTCTTTGCTCCATGATCACCTCCTCCTCCTCTCCCCTTCCTCCTCATCCTCATCCACATCCTCATCCTCATCCTCATCCTCCTGCTCCGCCTTGCTTCCCTGTGGCGCCGCGTGTTCCGGCTAGTATGACTATACTGTGGTTAACTCTGTTTCAGGTGTTGGCTATCATATCTATCCTGTTCATCGTGTTATCCACAATCGCACTGACCCTTAATACCATCCCCCAGCTGCAGGACAGACACAACCCAAGAGACCCCTCGGATAACTCCGAGCTGGCTGTGGTGGAAGCTGTGTGCATAGGCTGGTTTACGTTAGAGTACTTAGCCCGATTCTGGGCATCGCCAAACAAGTGGAAGTTTTTCAAAGGCCCACTAAATGTGATAGACCTTCTCGCCATCCTACCTTATTTCATTTCTTTAGGATTAACTGAAACGAACAAAAGCACAACGGAGCAATTTCAGAATGTGCGACGTGTTGTTCAGATTTTTCGAATTATGCGAATTTTACGTATTTTAAAACTTGCCCGACATTCGACAGGCCTGCAGTCTCTGGGTTACACGTTGCAAAGGAGTTACAAGGAATTAGGCTTGCTGTTGATGTTTCTTGCCATTTCTATATTACTGTTTTCAAGTTTAGCTTATTTTGCTGAAAAAGACGAGCCAGAGACTAAGTTTAAAAGTATACCGGAAACGTTCTGGTGGGCAGCCATAACAATGACCACTGTGGGTTACGGTGATATAGCGCCGACCACTGTCCTGGGGAAGATTGTCGGTAGTGTGTGTTGTATATGCGGTGTGCTTGTTATTGCATTACCGATTCCCATCATAGTGAACAACTTTGCGGAGTTTTATAAGGACCAGATGCGCAGAGAGAAGGCGTTCAAACGACGCGAGGCGCTTGAGAAGGCCAAAAGGACGGGCAGTATTGTGTCCTTCCATTCTATCAACTTGCGCGATGCCTTCGCCCGCAGTGTTGACCTCATGGAGGTCAATTCCCCCAGCCATAAGGGAGACAACTGCGGCGGGGATGACAGTAGCACAGATAGCAAGTGTGCGCCCAGTCCACCTCCGTGTGTTATCAAGTATAACCAGACGCAGTTTCCTCACACTGGCGCCGAGGACTGTGACGACGTCAAGGGGATGCCTGTCGACAACTCCAGCACCAACAACCTGCTTGATGCCGATGAGGAATCTCTTAAAAGGATGACATCATCACAGCCGCTCCTGAATTGTCAACCTCAGGTAAGTGACCTTTTGTACAGCTTTGCATAACACGTTATATTTAGTGGCCGCAATGACGCATGACTTAACAGGTCAATGAGCAACGTGACGTAGCACACGCGTCCCCATATCACACCCTTCCCATGCTTTCCTTCAATCACTCTTGAATTCGATGAGACTAGACTTTGTGTTGAAGACGTACGCCGCTATGAAACTGTAACAATGTCAAGGCTGGACGCTTTGCAGAAATGACCTTGACCTCACAACTATGAGAACCATGTTTATGTCACATTACACGCACCCGAGATTTCACTGTTACCAGGGCAATCCACACAAGTACCTTCACGGAATTAATCAAAACAGAATCTAATTTTCAACAATTGAAATGTTCATTCATCTGATAATGTACATCCATGGGATGGCAACCTGTATTCCATTATTTCATGGTCTTGGGTCCTATCGTCTTATTTACTGGCAGAGACACGTCCCTTAAGCAACACCAGAAGGCTACGATCATAATTCGAACCTCGACCCGATTATGTTTAAAAAATTATCAACACAATACTTGTGATAGTGGGTTTGACGAAAGTGGAAACCATGAACTGCGCCACGTATGGTTATCCTGAAAGAAACATGCCGTGGTATGACTGCAAAACTGTTCAATGCGGCGTTAAATATACTCACGCGTTCCCACATTTCATGAAACATACGTGTTGGTATTTGTAGGCTTTCTCAAGTATCGACCCACTACATCTTAACATTTCTTGTTGACAATAACCTGCGTGTGCATGGACTGTTAGTCAGCTGTTCAAACTCTGATTGTGTTTGATTGTATTACTCTAACAAATCAACCACTAACGACCTAATGAACCTGTCAGAGGTTTTCAATCAGATGCGTCATGAACTAATCCCTTTTAGTTAACTATTTAGTTAACGCCAATGTTATTTCCAAGATCATGTGTTTTTGAAATTGTTTCCCTCTGGATGTGCCCTGGAAACACTTCCTGAAGAAGTGTTTCATGTTTGTAAGTTTGTAAAGTGAGAACGTATATTTATGTTTAGCACCCAAAGCCGTTCTGGAGAAGGGCAAGTATTTGTACAGGGCTTTAGTTCAGTTAGTGGCACGGGCAGCAGCTGTAAAAGCCTCACAGCTGGCAGCTGTACATTGGACTATCACAGCTGACAGCTCCACGGTGTGTCACTCGTGGCTGACAGACGCCAAGTGGGATTGTTACTGATCACACATCTGAGTCATTCTCTTTGTCTTTGGATCTGTTGCTAACTCAAGCAACACAACTGACAGCCTTGCAGCTGTTTCTATGGCGACTGTCAGCTGTGAATGATGCCAGCTGGCACTGCAATCGTCACCGCTTATGACAGGCGTGAGCTCTAGAGTTTGTTTGCTACAGTACAGCTGTGAGCATTCGTGCTTATGACAACTGTGAAGGTAGACTGTTCGTGAACTTGTAGTTGACCTTGAAGAGGTCACGTCTGCCTGTACGTGGTCACGTGGCAGCTGGAAGCTGGAGATGGTGTGTCTGATGGTGTCACACTGTCAGCAGCAGCTGTGATGTTTCACAACAGCTGTTTCAACAGCTGCAGACACAACAGACACTGCACCTGGCAGCTTTGTGCATGGCAAGATACAGCTGGCATACAGTGCAGTTACATTCCAACCAGAATGAGAATTACACTTTTGGACAACGTTAAAATGTGTGTAAGACTTCTTGAACCACACATCAGATTCCAATACAAATGATACCTCCAAAATTAAACCTTCGAACGATGCCTTGAGGCAATTATCTGAATGAAACTGCAATGTATGTTTTCTGCCCACAGATGTGTATTGTAAGGTTATTCTACCACCCTCTGCTGGAGCTAACACACATCAATAGCTAGCCACTATTATGTAGCATAGATTGATCATATTCTTCAAAACTATGTAGATAAGCTTGCATGGTTTGAATTCTGTAAAGTTTCAGATCAGTTCTATTTTTTCTATTTATAAAATTAGTCAGCATGTAGGTTAGCAGGGGAGATTTGGCATGGCTACTTCTTCATGAATAGATAGATGACGTAGTATATCAAGGTAATCTTTTTATTCATGATATATACTGATCAAAAGTAGTTACGGATCGTGTCTATTTTGGGATTCATTTTGTGACGACTGGGCATTCAGTTCCATAATGTAAATCCCAAAATATTCATGATGCCCAACTTTGTTGGTTTAGTATAGATGTCGATTGACAATAGGGATCGACAGATAGCAGTAGAGAATCATTCGTGTAGATGGTTAGAGAAACCACTGTTTCACTAATTTACCCAAGAACCTTCTGCAGTGGTTGCTGAGGCTTCATACATCATCCAACGTGATGCGAAGCACAGTACGAGTATTGATACTGATGTTTCTAAACATATGCTACATGGGGCTATGATACATTGATGCCAATACTCGGTGGATACTTACAGAGGGATGGACATGCTCGAGGCAACCCAGTGCCAAATCGGATGAGAATCTAGAGGCGTTTCAGCAGCATCAAATTCGGTGTTTCATTGAAGTATGTGTGATAGGCTGCATTCGTACAAGTACACATATGATTCACCTGCGATAATGACACGTTTTGTCATCCTGCTTCATATTGTCTTCTTCACAATAACCTTTAGAGTTCTCTGACACTGTGTGGTGTATTACAAGTTGTTAGTTCACAATGTGATCTTAGATGGACTTGTACTGAAACAATACATTTATTGCGTGTCAGTTCCCACGTAAGTCTCATAGCTGACCCTGAATGTTTTCTAATCTAAAACATGTGACAGAATAATACATCTGGTTGTTTCCTTGAAATATTGACAAATGATCTGTGGCAGTAGGTTTTCGTAAAACAACTGCGTCAGAATGTTGCAAGGTTGGACAACGTGTCCGTGGTGGCGATGTGTCGGTGGAGATGGTGGTGATGGTAGTGGAGGTGGTGGATGTGATGTTGGTGTGGTGGATGTGATGGTGATATGATGGTGCTGGTCCTGTTCAAAAACACCGGAAGTCCTTTCCAATGCGCTTCTTCGGAGTGGATCCTTGGTGGATATTCTCGTTGTTCGTTGTCTCCTGATGAAAGACTGCTTTTAATTTGTGTCTGCGGAAGCTAATGGATTACACAAACGAACCTTCTCTGTAGGATAGAATCACAAGAGGATTCTTGTGACAGGTTTGATGGTCTCAGGGGAATCTATGGTAAATACTGATCTCTCTGAACACTGACAAGGCAAATGCTTCTTGGCTGCAATTCTCTGCTTATGCCTAGACCTCCCTATGCTGACCTAAAACTATTGACATATTTACACAATATAATTATGCATTGCTTTCTGTGTATATAGCATCTTGACCAGCATCTACCAAGATATGCATGTTTCATAAAGGGGTATTCCAAATTCAGCAAAGATACAACTAAACTAGTTAATCACATCAATATATGTGCAAAGATCTAGATATATTTTCCTTGGTGATTGGATGACTTACACAGGGAAAACAATGTGTGATCACTGAAATATATAAAAAATGGCCATACTGATATTGGCATCTCTACGAAGGAGTGGCCTTAGAGGAATCCCATAGTGTTAACGTCCAAGTCACCAAGAATGGCCAGGGGCAGGCATAGTTCTATTGCAATTACCCATAACCAGCTTCCTTGAGATTCCTTCCAGGGATGTTCCAGATAAGCATCTTATTACACGAAACGACCATAGCTCTTAGAGCTCCTGGCGTGGCACGTGCTCAAATCAGACTATGATGACGTCAGAACACCATGGAACCAAATCTGTAATAAGCTGTTCAATGAATAAAATGACTTTCGTCATCACACTTATGCTCCAAAGGAATTCGAAAGTCGCATTTTGAGATCATGGTAGAAGTCTTGCAGTATTTCAAGAATAGCAGCAGAGAAGATTTATCTGGTTTATGAAGCAATTGAAGACTGTGGCGAGGATTGTAATCAATTAGAACGAATAGTATTAATACGAGAACTGTCTTATCGTGTTACCGAAGAATATTAAATGGTGTCTTCAGACATGCTGAAGTGCCGTTTCCCCTTCAGGTGAAGATGCAAGCATATTTCTGAAAGGTGGTTTTGTGAATTAAAGTATAGTAGCAATCATAATAAATGAAACGTCACACTGACGTTAGAACAAACCAGCGTCCAAACAAGCTCTTACGCATAACATATATTCATTTTGATAGGGGTTTTGCGTCACCACATAGAGAGCTCTTATGCATGTACAAATTAATTAAATCGATAACGGAAAAGATTTTGAAAGGCCATTCCTTTCTCTGAAGTGTCAATCAAATATCTCTGATGAAACCGTGGTAAACCAATTTTATTTGAAATAAGGTTCCTTTATGAAAGGTCCCTTTCATATGCTCGCCTTAAGAGATTCGTGGTACTTATTTTCAATCCATATAAATCTTGTTTCTCGTGAAGTTGGTTTACCGTGATGCTCTACACTGGTTGTCTGTTGGCTTGTGAGTCCTTCAGATACATCATCACCACAGTCTGTGCCCTAAAGTCGGTACATGTGCATGTATCGTTGGACAACCGCTAAATTACAATAGTATTGGTTCGTGTGTTTCTATGTCTGTTTGGTTCATTCCTGCTTGTTTCTCAGTGGCATTGTTAACGACTACGCTATATATTTCTATTTTAGCACCGTTTTGTTCGCATGGTTGATGTCTATGACAATTCGCCAGACTACTTATGGCAGAGATACTTTTTGATCGTTCTTTGGAAATCGTTAGATGATTTTTTTCGTGATGTCGTTGGACGGTTTTATTGCGTGTTTCGTTATACGACTGCATGTAAATTTCTGACACACTAACAGTGTAACTAAACGGGCTAGTTGAGGTCGCAACTGCTTGATAGCGGGGTCCCCCACTGCAGCTTCTAACTGCTTTTGCTTGTGTAAACCAGACCGTTCTTTGTGAGTTCCTATTGACACTAGTAGGTTCCTCAGATCTGACGTCACATTTCAGGAAGACAAGTGAGACGAGGCGTCCAGCTCCTGCAGACGACGTTCAGCCTGGTGGCAGCAGTGGTGACGTCATATGACGCTTCTTACACAAGATCACATCATGGACATTGGAGCGGATATTTGACCTTGACCCACATGGGCAAGGTCATCAAAGAAATATGAGTCAATCGCGTGTGTTTGTGAACACTTTGGGATAACTCCAGAGTGACCTATTTCCAGGTGTTCGTGTGGTTGTGGGCATAGCAAGAATTATGGTGTTGAAGCACCTCATGACATGTGTATATTATGTCGGTGGGAAAGCACCATCACTCATGTGTGAAGTCTTTCACTATTTTGTTCCATTGAGAATGACCTATTTGTTAATTGGTTGATGATGACAATTTATTGATGTCGTTTGTTGATTTGTGGACGTTTAGGGGTGGTGATGATACGGTGAGTTATGATTCCAACGAAATGTGATACTGTCATTTGTACTCTAGATATGCGCGTCTTGTCTGACGGAATGGGCAGGAGTCGGAAATAAACGTCAGTCTCTGTGTCAGTAGGAACCTGGTGAAGCATCTTACGAGTAGGAATCCGAGTGTTGATGTGTAGGCAATCGTCATGCTCCGCCAGTTTTGGACAATGAGGACCGTCTGAAATGAACTTGCTGATGAAGCTACTCCTGCTGCTGCAGCTCCTGCTAGTGATGCCGCTGCCAGATCCGGATCATGCAGGAAATATATCATATGTTGTTAATCCTGAGCATCAACTGCTGTGACTTAGAATAGAAACTGAGGAGACACTAGCATACACCACTTCAAACTCATATTTAATGAGCTTCCAATTGTGAAGTGGTAACCAGGTATAATATGTTAAATTCAGCACACATGTACACCTAATTCATTTACGATGGACGTGTTCCCTGTTATGGGGGAAGGGTGATTTGTTTCCAGACTGTATAATAATTTACATCATCCTTTTGGGTATGTGATGTTTTTGAAGTCGAGAAAGTTATTTGAATGCACACTGATTCAGCGAATGGGCAATGCTTTGAACATGTCCCTAGTGACATCAGACTTCCAGCGTGACCGATCGGGGGTTTATATTTATTTCAATTTTTTTACTTTTTTGTCCGGTTTGGATAGATTTCATACCGTAAAGACACTTTACTCTGCTCAATTATGACTCTGCGTTGGTGTAAACTGAATGGTAAGAGACAGATCATCATTAGGATGTATGCCATCGTACGCTTTTACACCGTACACTCTCGAGCCTTGTGAGTAGAAAGTGTTGTTGGCGTGTATGTTTATAGTATGAGGAAAGATTCGGTTTCTAATTAAATGTTTAGCATTCATTAATACTTCCAAGCCTGGGTGAATGTGTCACTGTAATAAGTTCAGAGAAAATCGATAATCGTCGTGAAAAATCGATACATGTATCGAAACATGAAAAAATTCTCGTATCGGATGAAAGTGTGTGGAATGGATGTTTGAGTGTTTTGTATCATCAACACTGACTCACTTTAGCCAAAAAGGTGTCACAACTGACTGAACTTTATCTGAATGTCACCGCTGAATGACCATGGTCAGTCGTGACTTGTCACTACTGACTGACATGAACCTTTCTAGTTGTTGTCACTTACTGACTTTAGCCGATCTAGTTTCACATGTGACCTTAGACAGTGTAGTTTCACATCTGACTTTTAGGCACTCCAGTTTCGCTGCTAACTTTAGTCTCGTTGTCAACACGTGATTACTTTTTCCAGATTCGTTTCAAAAATGGCTTTAGCCAATCAACCAACTGCTGCAAAAGATACAGCATACTGGCTGACATGTCCATAGATGCAACGTCCTGACAAACAGGTCCATAGATGCAACTTTCTGACAGACATGACCATAGATGCAACGTCCTGACAGACAGATCCATACATACAACGTCCTGACAAACAGGTCCATAGATGCATCATCCTGACAGACATGTCCATAGATGCAACGTCCTGACAGACAGGTCCATAGATGCAACGTCCTGACAGACAGGTCCATAAATGCAACGTCCTGACACACAGGTCCATAAACACAACATCCTAACAGATATATCCATAGGAACAACATCATCACAGACAGGTACATAGAAACTACGTCCTGGCAGATAGGTCCATAGATGCATCATCCTGACACACATGTCCAGAGATGCATCATCCTGACAGACAGGTCCATAGATGCATCATCATGACAGAGAGGGACATAGAAACAACTTCTTGACAGACAGGTCCATAGATGCAACATCATGACTCACAGGTCCATAGATGCAACAAGCAGATTGACATGCCCCGAAATACAACATATGGATATGTCCATATATACGTCTTGTCCATAGATACGACATTGTAAATGGTATGGCCGTAGATACAACATCTTGGCAGATATGTCCGAAAATACATCTTCAGTACAACATCTGCAGGCACATGTCTCTAGATACAACATCTTGGTAGAAAGGTTCCAAAGTACGGCAGACTCACTGCCGTGTCCCTAAATGCAACATCATGACTGATATGTTCCAAAACACGACAAACTGACTGCTGTGTCCCTGAATGCAACATCATGGCTGATTTGTTCCAAAACACGACAAACTGACTGCTGTGTCCCTAAATACAACATCTTCATGTCCATAGCAACCGAATCGTTACTTTCAAGTCCATATTTTTGACTGGCATGTCCATAGATCCTAACATCCTAACAAAACACGCAATGTCAAATATCCATGGGGGCTATAACAAAAGAAATAAGTTAGTGCTGTTCGAGGTCTGTACGTGTGTGTATATTTCTGTCTGTAGATTAGAGAATCGTAATTCAATACCTTGACGTATCATTGCGTCACGTGATAGCATTAGCTGCCACGTGCAGCACGTTACATTGTTAGTTCATTGTTCATAGACGCATTCATTGCTTCGTTTCATCTGAATATGTAATGTATACAAGGTTAACTTGATCATTTTACTGGCATCTGTAGATTGTTCCTAGATACATTCATCACATGTTGTTGCTAGATTACTGGTTAGATCTGCATCCTGTGTTGGTACACACCGCTGGTTGGTGTACGTCTGATGTCCGTTTCTGTGACTCTCAAGTCAGACATGTGATCTCTGTGGCTCTTAAGTCGAGCATGTGGGTCTCTGTGACTCACAAGTCAGGCATGTGGGTCCTTGTGACTCACAAGTCAGGCATGTGGGTCCCTGTGACTATCAAGTCAGGCATGTGGGTCCCTGTGACTCTCAAGTCAGGCATGTGGGTCTCTATGGCACAAGTCAGGCACGTGGTTCTCTGTGGGTCTCAAGTGAGGCATGTGGGTCTCTATGGCTCGCAAGTCAAGCATGTGGGTGTATGTGGCTCTCAGGTCAGACATGTGGGTCTCTGTGAACGCTCCAGTCTGTCGTGTTCGTTATTTCGATCCCCCATGTCAGACATGTTGATTTCTTTGACTCATTCTGTGGGTCTCTGTGACTCGCTTGTCAGACGTGTTGGTCTGTGGATCTCAAGTCAGACATGTGGGGCCCCGTGACTCTCAAGTTAGGCATGTGGATCTCTGTGTCTCAACAGCTAGACATTTGGATCTCTGGTGCTCTCCTGTCAGATTTGTTGGTTGCTTTGACTCTCGTATCTGACATGTTGGTCCCTGTGACGTACCTACCAGACGTGTGGTTCTCTATGACTCTCATGTTCAACATGTGGTTCTTTGTGACTCAACAGCCAAACATATGGGTCTCACTTTTCTGTCAGACTTGCTGGTTGCTTTGACTCACATGTCCGACATGTTTGTCCCTGTAACTCACCTGTCAGACTTACTGTTCTCTGTGACTCCATTGCGCACTCCCTCATGGTTCAACCAGAAGGTCTGAACGCTGTAGGTTAATCACACTGTTACAATTTGTTTTGTTGGATTCCTGTAATCTGTTGGAATGTTTTAACTTATTACATGAATAAATATCTACTTCTTGATTCTACCTTGTGATTAGTGGTGCCGGGTACGAAAACGATTACCTTTAATTTATATTCACTTAGCCCACCTTAACTATCAGATGATGTGAGCATGTGGCGGAAACGTTCATTCGTCCTTCGTAAACATTCTTCCAGTAAGGCACAAGACCAAAAAAGTGAAAGTTTGTAAATGTAAACCTAATCATGGTATTTCTTGAAATAGTTCTAATGGCGGCCATAACGAAATGGCCAGGAACGTTTTCTGTTGTTGAGTTTTTTGCAAGAACTATACATTTTATTTTTGATATGCAGCTTGTTACCATCGTACGAATTTGGCCCCACATACCCCACATATTTAGTTCTCGAGAATATTTGAAACTATTACGCTGGACATATTTAGTGGCAGTCAGACTGATTTTTTTCTTGAAGGACTTATATACCAATACGTAATACGTCAACAATACATCGTAGTAGGAAGAACTTGTGGATATGCCAAATACACATTTTGCAGAGCATGTAGTGTTCAGGATATTCTTGGGGAAACTTTTCGGTGTTGTTTTTTACCCTTGAATGACCAAGATGAGCTACGGAACCTATATATATTTCGACACAGATTTCAAATGCATTGAGGCAAATAATCATTATAATCATTATTCAGAACTTAAATGTATTTCATTTGACATTCGCCAGAACCAGTCTTGAAGCAGAACTGTGTCTTTGCTGGAGCACTACTGTCGGAGTACGTTCCAGATAGAGATGTACATAGGCACACATTGTCGCTTTGTTCGAGATTAAAATGGCAAGTGCACATTGATCATTAATCGGTGTTATTTTGGGTAAGGCGTGGATATAAACTCTTTATATACACACGCGCACTTAAGAACACAAACTCGAAGTCGAGAAAAAATGAGAGCTCTCTCTGAGTACGCCCACACCCACTAACCGGGGGTTCGAAATATAGAGGGCTGACAAACAAAGGTTGACAGGCGCCCTGATACGGGCCATGATATCGAGACATACAAGATGTTTTCAGTCTACTCACATGAACACACACACACACAGACGCTCTCACGCACACATTTATCCACTAACACGGTCGAGCTATAGATGGTAAGCACGCACGCATCCATGCACTGACCCGGAATTCTAGATGTAGAAACAAAGTCAGTTAACGCACGCTCTCACACAGAAATCTATCCAACCGGGTCGAACAGTCGTACGCGCACATGTGCACACTGATCCAGACTGACCAGAACAAGCTTTCAGTCTTCACGCAAAGCTATCAGGACATGGACACACATTCCACCACTTGCACAAAGCAATCTTAGCACTTCAGGGATTGTTATTCCAACATAGGCTTAAGATAGTTGTAGCGCTAAGATCGTTTTGTGCACGTGGGCCCAGGAGTAGAAGTAAACATGGAAAGCTTTATAACAGTCGAGGTCAAAAGACAATATGCAGCTCCACATGCAACAAGATTTGCAGCCAAGTTTCACACTCCACAGCGGCAGCCCAAGGGACATAACTCCGTCACATCAAACAAAGTTTACATGTAATCATGCTCTTTCCGCCACAACGGCATCAGGAACAACATCCCCCGATACTTCAGCGCCGTGCAACGATATTCGCGATAGCTACAGAGCAAATTACAAAGGCTGTAGTAAGATAACGACTCTCGCTGTCAACCAGGAACAACTGGAACAGCATCACAACAGAACAAATGAACACCTCGCGTTGTAGCCGAATGTATTCTCAATAGATGCTGAATAAATGTCATTACACGAAATGCCATTACAGACATGACGATTGAAGGAATTGGCTTCCAATAACACCCTAATCCAAGCGGATTAATCATATAACACTCAGTCATTGTTCGAGATATATCTGCCACCCATCAGATTGGACCGCCTGATATGTGCTTGCTCGTTGCTGTTGAGTCATACAAAAACGACTTGAAGAGGGGAATTTCATTCCCGTAACTCCCTATGACGATGAAGGATAAATTTGCTCAATGGAACTGTTATTGACGTTGTGTTCCAGGACTATTCCTATTTGTGTGGGCGAAAGGCTAAATCCAGTTCCAATCAGTGCTCTTGATTCTGGGCTAATATCTCCTTCATGCTCCTAAGCTAGAATGCTACAATTTAGAAACAGATTCTCCGTTTTTTCTTACATCCTGAAATCGATTCTAGTTAATTCTGACGCTGATAGGTCAAAGGTCAATGTTTCCGGCAGTTTGGTGGTGGTAGATGTCGCTCAATGTCGCTCAGTCAGTTCACGTTTCAATGTCCACTACGTGTCTTCAGTCTCGTATTGATCTTGCCATCTCGCATAGCACGACCACTGACCACTGTCCACGCTGGCTTTGCTACACGACTCATAGATGCTTCTGCTTGTTTGCACCACGCTTCCTCTATATACTCGTCGGTCAATGCTATGTGATACACACACACACACACACACACACACACACACACACACACACACACACGTTCTGGGCACTTGTATGTACCGAGCAGAACCGTGTATACACACACTAAAACGTTACTTCATTTTAACCAATATTAGCGTTAACAATTAAAATTCAACCTTATCTGATCCTCGTTTGGCGGTATATTTAATATACTCAAACTGAACATTAGGCGCGCTTTAATACGCGCTTTAGTATCTTGCTTTAATGGGAAGTCAATCTTTTGGTAGAATACAATTAAATTGCGCAAATTCTCCACAGAACTCATCTCCTTTCAACCACAAGGGAATATGTTTTAGGTTTCAGCACGGTGTCGATTAAGACCGGAGCTTTTCATAAACTACTCAAAAGAAATTAGGGAACACTGATTCTTTCTCCTAACGCAAGTCAGTCTTTTTAAATTTTTTGGACTACTATTGAGCAGTATATATCTGATTTTTCCGAGACCACGAGTTTTCTACGGAGGGAACTGTAGCAGTCAGTGCGGAATGATATTTTGTCTTGTATTAGAAGCCTTGATATCCTGACGTTGGGTTCATTCACAAAACTTCTAAGTGCAAGTTTGTGTGATACGGTGAACTTCGTCAATCGAGACAGTGGGAAAATCCGGATGATTCTTTTCTCTTTTTTTTTTTATTTTTATATATGATTATTTATTTTCGTTCATTTGGGTGATTTAATGAGTGCGTTAATATTTAACGTCACATCAGCAATATTTATCAATTTGGGGATCCCCGACTTAAACGTTCCAGAGGTTTAACTGTATAAATAATCGATGTTCAATCAGTAAGGGCCTTTTTGCCGGTAACATATCAATTTTGATCATATGTCAATCATTCTAATCAGAGATATTAGCTGTAATAAAACGAGTACTTCGACAAACTGTGTCCAGTTCGAACTATAACACGGCTTATATTCTTACGACTGCATTGATTAGCATTGACGCGATTGGAAACATTTTCCACTCTGTTAGGTCTCTGTGGCTGACGCCGTGCGCACATAAACATCATTCATACGTATAGACGTGTTGAGCTGTAATATAATCAAGGATGTTGACAGACCCTGTTTTCGTGACAGCCCGTGTGATTGGGTCGTTTAAGTGTCCATTTGCACGCATTAAGAAAATATGTGTAATGGGCATGGCTTGTAGATTCACGCTTTCGACGCTTTCAGGTTTTTCTACCGGCTGATCAGCTTGACCTGAGCTACTTTACATATGCATGAATATGAGGTCAGACGGCACAAACGGCTGGTCGAGTTAACTTCATTAAATAGGGGAACTCGCTACCCAAAAGCCCGAATAGGAAACATTAAACAAGCTCCAGCTAGTTGTTTAAGGACAGTTAGCTCATAGCTCACCATTTCTTGACACTGAGATGTCAAACGCCGACCTTGTCTCGACTGTTCGGACATGTTAACAATCACCTGACAAATGCGCACCTCTTGACAATAATAGACCCAACCAGTTGTGACACGGTCACGCAATGCATTAGAATTCACTTGATCGGGTCAAACTGAGCAACCTGCAGCGCTTGAGGAATATTCTTAATTCATTTACTTAGCTACAAAACGTATACACTGCTCAAAAACGTTAAGGGTCAGGTTTCTTTCGTATAAATATAGTTGCGCCACCATGACAGGCTGTCTGTAGTTATACAAAAATAATAGGATCACTCTTAACATATTGTGAGTAACATATCAGAAGGAACTATGTAAAATAAAAGCTGATTTAGACATGACCTCCCCGATAAATATCTATCATAATTGTACCGGGAATTATCGAAAATATTTGCGGTATTTGGAGCAAATTACTGATATCTTATCACATCGGTACATACAGTGATAATTAAGTGAGTTATGTCTGTATCCCAGTTCGGATGTGTTGTCAATATTCTTGCAAAGTTCCTATGAAAACCATATTTTATAAATTTCAGATCTGTTTAGAGATGATGCATAAAATCTACTTTATCATGCTATTAACATTTTTTTATAAAATTATAAAATTTTTAGTAGAGAGTTGTCGCTTTTAGTAATACATCTGTTGCAAAGAAATTATCTATGAAATACAATGCCGACAAATTGGTTCTGACATGTTTTCTAATATGGGTATTTGCGTTTATTATCTAATATATAACAGATTTCTCAGGTTTTCAACTTTTACATATTTTAGGGATATTTGTTCAGGCTTTACGTGATTTGTCTGGATAAAGTATCGTTTGATAAATTAAATATGTAACACTCTTTAATCAACAAAAAGAGGGTATTGTGAGACCTCGTTAATACAGACCCTACCTACCATTCGCTACAAATCGTTCGGATTAACAAATGTTCGATTTATCAAAACTTATCGAGAAATATTCATATGTGTATACAAGAGCGTTCACAACGAGATTCCCCGGAATAAGGGGTAGACGGATTAGCTAGGTTTCACTGTTTGTCATTCCCCGCCCTGTTGTGATACGTATTGTGCATTTTGTTGTAACACGTGTTCGGGTGTGTTTGTACAGAGTAGGAATCACATGAAATGCCATATAATTCTGCTTTAATTATGACAACCTGTAAACATAATATAAATCCACATTAATCAATTTGAAATATATACTGCGGGAAAATATAAGGGATCAGATTAAAACACAAGTATTTCCTTAATTTCTTCCAGGTTCACAACATATGCGAGACAAAACTTGTGATAAAACCTGAAAAAAAAGTAAAGGAACAGTCGTCATTTAATGTGATCCATTATTTTTTTCCTCAGTATATTTAAGAAGCATTCGCTAAGCACGCTTAAGTATATTTGCACTTAAGACGCTTGCAAACATATCACTGCTTTCTTACCTCTGCCGACGGCTGGCCCAGTCGTGTAGAGTTCTCTCCCTTGATGTGCCAGAATCCTGTAATCATGGGTTCGAAACCTTTATCGCCTTAATACTGATTCGTCTTTGTCAGTATCATACCTGCTTGTGGTTTCACACACTCTGCTGTCTTGTTGAAATACTGTTCAAAACGGCCTCGAACTCAACTCACTCACTCACGACTGGTTCAGAGGCTACAGATTACATATCTCATTTTAACCCTTCCCTCTCACCCTAGCTATACCAGGGACTATTACGGCGGCACCTTTACCCACCTGTTGAGGTTAGTAATGATACCCCTGAAGATCCGGGTAAGAATTGGTCTTCAGCAACCCATGCTTGTCGTAAAAGGCGAGACCCGTGAAGATACGGGTACGAATTGGTCTTCAGCAACCCATGCTTGTCGGAAAAAGCGACTATAACGGAACGGGTGGTCAGGCTTGCTGACATGGTTGACACACACCATCGTATCCCAAATGCGTAGATCGATGCTCAAGCAATTGATCACCGGATTGTCTAGTGCGGCGTTAAACAACACGCTAGCCAACCAAAGGTTTGTAATAAACTTGAAGCTTCTCTCACATTAGCGACGTTGGTGCTCACAACAATAAGTTACTTTCAACACCGACTAGCGATGATAATGACAGGACTACATTCATTGATAATGCGATCTCTCCTCGAGGTATTGCGTTACGTTTATCAAAAGTTGGTCTGGTAACACGGAAATGAGGTTTCGGTGTTTCTTCTTACCGTGAAAACATCAGATTGAGTTAGGGTACTGATTGAGATACATGCTCCATCGATCCTTTGATAAAGCTGTGGATGAAGAGCATTTCAGTCTGTAACAGTTCTTGCAACGTTGCAGTTTACGCTATCGATGCTGGTTGCGGTATTTTTGAAAGCGGTAAATTTATCGCCCCTCTGATTGTTAACTGGAGCTTGTTCGACAACAGATTTTAGTAAGTAGTTTCTATGGTGCTATTTGTCCGCGCTGATTTGGATCAGTGTCCAGTGTTATGTGAGGGAATTTTGGAGAGTTCCATCTATATTTAACCCCACCCTGTCATAGGGTCCCGTCGATGTCACCTATCGCACCATTCGCTAAGCCCCGATCTCTACTAACCCGATAATACTCACCCCTTGTCTCATCCGCTCCCAACTCCGATAATCTCATCCTAATCCCACCACAGCCCACAGGGTAGTCTATTGGTTAAGGCGTTCCCCCGTGACGCTGATGACCTGGTTCGATTCCCTGCATGTGTGCAATGTTACAGCCCATGATATTGCTGGAATATTGCTTACACCAGCGTCATATTTACTCACTCACTCATCACAGCCCATAGGCACAACTTAACACCCCCGACACTACCCATTCGACTCGTCACCACGCTCACAAAAAGTTCAAATCAAATCCCACCCAGTTCTTTCTATACCCATGCTTTTCAATTATGTCGGTTCTAAATTTCAAAATGAATGTTGGTTTTGGCGCTCGTCCCCCCAAAAAACATTCTGTACCTAATGCCCACGCGAGAAGGAATAACACGCTTCTAACACTACAAACACTTTCAAATGGCATATGTGCCAGAAATGAAAACTTTCTAGTGTCCCTAGCTGCATCCTTGGTTTATTTGACATTTCATTTGAAATGAAAGATAGCATTTGCAGTATCTCTTCACACATCACGTAATAACATCGAGTATTCAGATCTCAAACGCAGCATAATCGCATGACAATCAGATAATTTTATCCCGACATACATCTCCTATGCTAAAACTCCATTGACCTTGAAACATTCTTACATCAGCTTTCGAGAAAAATCTGCCTATCCTTTTAAACACATGAAATCACCTATTATATGATGGAGATACTTTCATTATACTTTTGTTTCTTTTAATTGTACCATTTGTTTGCCTTTTGGACAATCACGATTCCAAGAAGAACCCACACAGAAAACATATAGATCCCGTATCATCCTTGTTTTGGTGTTGATGCCATGCTGTTGTGAAACAGCATAATATCCCCAGTCATGATTTATTTATTTATTTATTTGTTTGTTTGTTTGTTTGTTTGTTTGTTTGTTTGTTTTGGGCATTCTGAACTACCTGATTATATACTTTTCCGAGATACAGAAATGTATGCCTGCTTGTCTGAATGCTTCGTTCACTTGTGCGGACAACATAAAACTCTCCACCCTGATTGGCTGATGCTATGTTCACTTGGCGCTACTTTTTATTTAAGTTCTCAGATATCCACGCGAGGTTTCAAATCATTATTTTCGCCTCAAATGAAACTATTCTGTGTCATCGGTAGATTTCACTGCGCTAACTGTGTCATTTGAAACCCCAGGCTGAGCAAATTGAATTCTGTCTCGTAAATCTACAGCTATACGGGTAAACTTGGGTTGCAGTGAAAGCACAATATGTCCATTCACTAAAAGCACTGTATGTCAACATATTTGTAGTAAAAGGTGGTCTTGATTAATGAAACGACTCTTAGACAAATCCCCCTTTTCTGTCCTTTCGATTATGGCGCCGCAGCGTGAAGAGTTACCTACCTTTGGTGTACCAGATTCCAGCGATTCCTTGGTCAACCCGTAGATTAGATCTGGAGATTCCACGTTCAGTTTCCGAAATCAGGAACTTTGACCAACATGGTAAACGTATGAGACCAGCACTAACTACAGATTTTGCCCGATCGCTACATTGACACATGTGACGTCACTGACAACTGTATAAATCTGAACGTAGCATTATTCCTTTACGTATGAAAAATCGTCACCCGTGTCATCAGAATGGTAAATCCCAACCTGCCCAGAACCACAGAATCATATTCAACGATGGCCTTGATAGGAACGATGGAACAGCGCGTTATCGAGGCAATATCTAACCCTCTCAAATGTTGGCTAGCTACTTGGCAACCAGACGAACCGACATCTTGAACATTTTTATGGGACATATATTCAGCCTGGCGCACTGACAGTTTCAGAAGGTCCAATAATACCTACTTTAGATGCAGAATATTGTAGAAGTAGCGGATGAGAGATGTAGACATGATTGATATAGTTGACAAACACTTTAGTCTGGATTAGTCTTCCCATTATTTAGTCTCTTTTGTAGGAACAAGGAACGTTCTAACATGTGCTTAGCTTTACCCGGCACACACTGCACGCTGTGACGTCACAGTAGCGTATGTTACGTGGTATCTGTAGTGAATTTGTCAAACGTTTCGGGGTGGTTGTAAAATTCAGCATTTTGAGTGCATTCTTCTTTGAATGTTTGTGACGTAATGTCGACCTCATTAAAATTAGATCCTAGTTCTTGTTACCGCTAAATTAACATCTGAGGACATCGAATACGGGTCACGTCACAGCGACCTTAAACGACCAATCAGAAAGCCGATAACCACCCAGGGAAGGTTTTCCTACTCATATAACCTCGGAAAATGTAACAGGGGGTTACGACAGCTATAGACTTTTCGGCTGAATCTGCCATTCCCTGTGTATACTAAATGCTTTTAATCGGCTGTACGTTTGAACAGAAGAGATTCTAGGGTACAGCAGTTACTGGAATATAATCGAAACTATCTATTAGACATTCCAGAATGATTTTCTGTTTAATTTTCCTTTTCAAAGCGTAGTCGTCAGTTTAAAAGCTTTTGCAAGCTGCTTCCTGATTGGTCAATGTCGCACTCTTGTCAGTCATTGGACGGTCAAAGTTCGTGAAGGGTCGTTCTGACGTAACCTGAAAAAGGAATGTTCTGAGGTATTTGTTTGCGTTAGCTGGAACTAAGATATGAATTTAGTGAGATGACGTAGTGTTAAAAGTTGTTTTATTTTTAGATTTGTGTCCGTATTTATAACAAGAAACGAGCGTGTTCGCTTTAAGATAAGACCCTCTCAACATCACGATATTTAAGGAGGAAAGAGACTTAGCTTTTGTTGTGAGGTTTAACTTGGAATGAAGCTTTTGGTCGCCGCAAGTAGTTGCAAAATTGTTGCTGTGGTATTCAGCAATATTCACTCAGTCCATCACTGGCTCGTTCATTCCGGGCAGTCACAGTTAAACGAGTACAATAACATCGTCTTAAACCAGTTGTTAAGTAATGCATTTCAGAATTCGAGTACCCTGCGATTTTCAAGTTGGATATCCGGATTAATTATATCGTTTGGTTGTTTTCAGGGACGATATGAACGAATTACTCCTGATAAAAGTTGTATCGAAATGAAGCAACTCTATCGTCAGAACAGCTCTACCAGCACGGACACCTTCACGAGTTGTGTCACCCACCCACAAAACAGTCCCTCGATAACAGGGCCACCTTCCGCGGACACGCCAAAACACAATCTCTACGTTAACCCTTTAGAGGACACGGGGGGATATACCAACCCCAATATCCCCCCGGAATCTCACGCCTACCAGAATCTTTTCAATGACCTCCAGAGCGACGCGCAACAGGAAACGGGATTCAACAGACCGGAAGTCCAGTTCGCTCCTTCAAACCAGGTTGTGCAGCAGCTAGATACGGGGTTGTCAACGACGTGGGAGTGTGCCTCCGCTCAGGGCTCCCCCGTTCAGTCCTCCTCACAACCACACTCCCCATCTAGGGGACTTCTTCAAGCTAAGGTTCCGCAACCTCAGAAATCTAGCTTTAAAAGACATAAATCACTTTCTGTGGAGAAGCATCCCCGCTTCTCGGATGTGAAGGAAAGAAGCTACTGCTCTACGGACAATCTTCATTCCCAGGAATATACAAAGCCAAAGTTGAAATTCAGGAAGGCCGTGTCTCTCGCCAGTCGCCTTCACGCCAGTCCTGCCACGGGAAGGAAGTTGGCCAATTACCATCTCATAGCCAGCACGAAATCAGGTGGGTCATCTAGAGGTGTGGACGTGTCTCATCTGACATGATGTTTACCTGGAAACTATTTTACAAACATGCCCCTAACAAAGCATCATCAGGTGGGTGTTCCTTGAATAGACCTTAGTTGTGAGGATATTTCGTGAAAGGGTTGATTGTATTTTTCGTATTTTTGAGAAAGTACTTGTTTCCGAAAAGAATATGTTTTGCTTTGATAAACAATCGAGATAGGTGTCCATAAGTGTTTCAAACATTTTCATGAAAGTATATGCCATTAAGTATTGCCTTAAAAATATTGCAAATATTTTATGAATGCAGATACCATGGACCAACAATTCTGCAATAAGGGTTAGCAGGTCTGAAAAGTCTTCTGCGGCTGTTTCTTATGAAACGTTGTAACAAAACGCACCTTAAGGTCAAGGGCGACAATTCTGAAACGTCAAACCCAGCTCGAGGCACAATATGATACCGTAATAGTGTAAGGGGAACAACTCTTATTATACCTCGATAATATTTTCTTTGAAAAATTGGGTGAACACGAAAGTTCAGTACAGCAGACATTAACTTAAGACAGTGTGGTGTGGAATGTTCTTTTTATGAGAAGTTAAAAAAACGGTTGGAGATGTTTTAGGAATGCACTAACATCGGGCCATTTTGTTTGTCATCCTTTCGAACAAAAATCCATTCCTGGAGACCAGTTCTAACCCGGATGTTGAATGTTTCAAGCATATTGCCCATCAATATATTTCCTGTGTAGATTCGATTTCTTGACAAATGATTTAGTTGTGATTAACCTCACGAAATTTTCGTTACATCCCGACGGGACCGAGATCTTCACCATTTTCTTGAAATCCACGAGCACCTGTTTAGTGCCGACAAAACTGTGATCATACTCGGGGAGAATCTGGGATTCGAACTCAAAATGATAGGATAACATATGGACATGATCGGTGGGAATTAATGAGTTATCTCCCCTGCCATATTCATACATGTCGGACCAACGGAAGCCAAGGAGTAGATTCAGACAATACTTGTCATCTTATTGTTATTTTGGAGTCAAAAAACATTGATAGGGCATGCGTGTATGAAATTCTCGCAACGTTAATTTTGTCGCTACAGGTAAGAGTCACCTCTTTAATTAATAGATTAGGTAGCTCTTAGAAGTACTTCATATGATTCTACCTTTATTGCACCGTAAGACCCACCCGTATTAATTCACAAAGTATTTTACCTTCTTGGTTGAATTTCTTAGTTTACGGTTTACTTTCTTAATGTACTTACTGTTTTGAATGGAATGTGATATGCTGTGTTTCTTACACTTTAGTTTTAAAATAGAGGGTTCAGGAATGAGTTTAGCATGCTCCGTGATTTAGCTGAATGTACGACAGTTTCTAGTTCAGTCAGTAACATTAGCAATGATTTGGTTAAATCTACACGTTGTGTTTTATGAAAGTATCTCTATTTTCAATTGATATTTATTGTAGTTAATTTGAGTAGTCAAAATAAGGCACTGGACTGTTGAAAAGATAGAAAGCACGGTAGGTTGTTAGGTAAATTCGTTTTACAATTCCTGAGAGTATAAATATGTTCTGTCTACTTGCATGTAATCTTGGATTTTATTACATATGTTGCATTGTACTTTTTAAGTTCCAAGACCTTAGATATTAGTGTTAAGAAGAAACTTTACTGACGATGGTTTGACCCGTAATTTTATTCCAGATGAAAGGTTTCTACTCAACTAAGCGAGGTGAGTCAAGTTGTACCGCAAGAGGGCGCTTTATGCATTATGACACGTTCACTGGTGTGGCAATACATGAGAAGGGGATTTCAGTGTTATTGACAACTGAAAGGGGATGTTCTGAGTCTAATTTGCATATTTGGCAAATTTACTAAATTCATATTTCCAAGTGGAAATGATTAAGTTGAAATTAATTTGTAAATTTCAGGGGATGACATGACCCCTTTAATTTATGTAGGCTCTGGCTTGACGTACCCCCTGTGTTTGCTCCCGGCCATCCATATTGTGCTGGTCAGTTGGTCAGTCTTTGTTGTCTCCCCTAGAATGATGATAAGTGTTGGCGGTCAGCTGGCTTCATGTACCCAGCTGTCTCTGCCTCTGCTTGTGTGTGGTCACACCAGTTCGTGCGTCCGTCCACCCCCCTCGTATATCCATCCGCTGACCTCGACGCTGACCCCCTACCCTTCACAATGCAGTGACGTTGCTTCACCCATCGAGCACGTGCTATCTCCCGCCGTCCCATTCAACAAACGCTTACAGTATCTTTGTGTATTCCCAGCAGTGCTTTCGTTTGGTCTCCAAAGTCGCAGATAGTCGAAGCAAATTCGTGGAGGTCAAACAAATGCACCAGTGTAGCCATTATACTCTCCTATATTAAGGCATGATGTCGCCTTAACGTGTATAAATACCCAACGCAAAACCACGCCAATGCTTACGTACCTGTTTAGGCCATAATCAGTTATCTCCCTTCCCCACGCGCACCCTCGTCGTGAAGTGACGTCACGGTAGATGTCCGCTCAGCATGCTTGTAAAGTGGGCTTGTGTTCCTTCCTTTCAGGCTGCGAGCCGACGGGCCGTCGTCTTAACTCAGAAAAACTGTCGCCGAAGCAGCGCTCGAGCCCCTCCCTGTTGGAGCCGCCGACAACAAAAAGGAAATCTATATTAAAGCGGGATGTTGGAAACCCTGAAGACACGGAACATTTACTGCTAGCTGCGTGCAGAGACGGAGAGTGCACGGGGCAGTTCACAAACTCTACCCAAAACAGCAATTTATTTGAAAACAATATTATGTCTTGTCACAAACCTCATATCGAGATTGATATTACTCCGGAGCCCCCTCCCCATAATAGCACGAACTCTACTCCCGGGATGCGTCACATTGACAGCACGGACGAGGAGAGTCAGCGCCTGACGCCGGACAGCCCCGAGCGGTCAGAAGAGGACGTTGAGTTCAGCGACAGCGTTGCTGGCCCTCACAACAACGCGTTTTGGAAGCAGCTGCGTTGCCCTAGCCAAGGCTCGTCCCCTCTCAACGACACCAGTCCCTCTGACAATCTGGATGAAAGTTACATTGGGTCAAATTCTGCTGATTATTCGTTATCTGACTCCAGTCTATCCGACCCCAACCTTCTGAAGTCGTCCCCTTCCAGCGACGTGGTCAGTCGGACGGCCGGCAGCCAGATGAGCGGCGAAGAACACACCGTCAGCATTTACGACACCGCCGACTCTGGCCCAACTGACAGCGACACGAATATGGAGAACGTTGTTAACAGTCTGCAGTCGGACGTCAGTCACGACACGCGGGAAAACATTCTCTTCCCTGATTCCAGTGGCTAGTGGAGCCACCTGCTCACAAGGTACGTCATGGTATGTCGGGCTGTCATGGTTACCAGAGCTGGGCTTCTCTGTTTGCAATGTATGTCAGAATGTGGTCTCACATGCAAGTCAAACCGATAACCACATGCTTTCAATGTACGTCGGATGAGTTACATATCTCGTGCTTCCACGGTACGTCCTGACCTAAATTTTCGATAGACTACAGCACCTGCTTGTGTGGTACGTCATGACCTAAATATTCGATAGACTATATGTATGACCTAAATATTCGATAGACTATATCACCTGCTTCCATGCAATTTAACGTCATGACGCAAATATTCGATAGGCTACATCGCCTGTTTCAAGGGTACGTCATGACCTAAATATTCAATAGACTACATCACCGGCTTCAATTGTACGTCATTTTCAATGTACGTACCGGACATAAGCCACACTTGAATGGTCCGCCGCCATATAGCTGGAATATTGCTGAGTGCGGCGTAAAACTAAAGTCACTCACTCACACATCCATGTCACGTCATGACGTGTACGTCTAACCGATTACACCACATGCTTTCAACGTACGTCAAGACGTATGCTTTACTGACTCTGTATTACTTGTTATCTTGGTACGTCATGCCTTACGTATTCAATCGACTAAAACAGCAGCTTTCATTGTCCGTCATGGAATGCCTATTAGATAGACTAACACTGTATGGCAGCTTACATCCATGTTTACTCATTTACGATGCTTGGCCACATTTTCTGACTTCGGCTTGGAGTGAGTGAGTGAGTGAGTGAGTTTAGTTTTACGTCGCACTTAGCAATATTCCTGCTATATGGCGACGGTCTGTAAATAATCGAGTCTGGACCAGACAATCCAGTGATCAACAACATGAGCATCGATCTGCGCGATTGGGAACCGATGACATGTGTCAACCAAGTCAGCAAGCCTGACCACCCGATCCCGTTGGTCGCCTCTTACGACAAGCATAGTCACCTTTTATGGCAAGCATGGGTTGCTGAAGGCCTATTCTACCCCGGGACCTTCACGGGTGACTTCGGCTTGGAAATATCATCGTAATTCAATACTGTATTCTACCCCTACCACTTCGTGTTACCGTCCCTCTGCGTCCGTGAAGTCTCGGGTTTACAGTCTTCAGTAACCAATGTTCATAGTAAGAGGCGACCAACGGGATCGCACGGTTGACACATGTCATCGTAACCCAGTTGCGTCGACGACGCTCATGTTGTTGCTCACTAGATTGCCTATCCAAACTCGATTATTTACAGACCGCCGCCATGTTGTTGGATTAATGCTAAATGCGGTGTTAAACAACAGAATGCCAAAACGTACGCCATGTCCATTGAGTGACTGATGTCAGAGTACGTCGCCATGAAGCAGTTACAGATCTTGCATTTGGATTCACCTCATGTTAAAAGCCCGCCGCCATATATAGCCTTGACTCCACATGTTAAACCTTGTGATGCTTGGGTATCTCAACAAAGTATTGATACCCAGCCCAATGCATATCTCGCAGCTCGGGCTCTTAACTACAAGGGGTGGAGGGGTAGCCTCTTGGTTACAGCGTTCGCTAGTCACTCCGAAGAGCCGGGTTCGATTCCCCACATGCGTCCAGCGTGTGAAGCCCATGTCTTGTGTCCCCGGCCGCAGTATTGTTGGAATATTGCTAAAAGCGGCGTAAAACTATACCCACTTGATGACAAGAGATCATCCAACCCTCGCCACTACGTTCATTTAGGCACCACATGACCACTTGAGGCGTACAAGGTGTTTAGTCGGAAGCCAGTAATTGTCACTTGTGAACTAAAAGCGGCGATTTTTCACTTCCAAGACACATGCATGTTCCAACGTGTAGGCTGTTACTTGTCAGGGGCGGTGAGGTAGCCTAGTGGTTAAAGCATTCGCTAGTTACGCCGAAAACTCGGGTTCTGTCTCCACGTGGGTACAGTGTGTGAAACCCATTCCTGGTGTCCCCCGCCGTGATATTGTTGGAATATTGCTGTAAGTGACGTAAAATTGAACTCGCTCACTCACTCCACTCACTTACTGTTACAAGTCGTGTGTGCTGGATAAACCACTGGTTGCTTTAGGGATGTTTCGGGTTAGGCCATAAACTGCATTTTTTTCGTATCTTCAGTTTACAATACCAAGCTAGCGTGACATAGTTTCTCAACTGTTGTCAGCAACTCAGACTTTTGGCGCTATCTGGCAACTGATCGTGTTTGAAATCCCTGCGTAACTGTAGCGCAACTGTCACGTTCTAGATCAAGGATCAATTCCTCTGTATGATTATTTGCGGGACACGTGTCTTTGTCACTAAGTGTTCGGGGTCTAATTTAATCTGAGTATTTATCTTTGGTACGATATGAACTGCCTGTTAAGGAAGTTGATTACTAACATGAAACGGTTTTGCACATTTGTGGACACTCAAAGGACGATGCTCATCCTTTACTAATCCTGGATTTGTTTGAAATCCGCAGGGCAGTTCTTTCGCTTCGTGATTTTTGACTGGACTACGCATAGATCCGCGAGTCCAAGCAAAATATGAAGTCAGAAATCCTTAACTTGCTGGTTTGTGTCTTGCTCTAAATCTCTAGCCATGTTGTTAATGCCAAACCCAGCACTGACGCTGATATGTAACTCGCATTCTGATTGGTTCGTTAGACCATGAAGCTTAACGAATCAAATCGACAAATGGAAATCAAGGGCGGGTAATTTGAGATTGCTTGAACCCTAGAGAAAGATCCAGTATGTAGTTTAGACCTTGAAGATAAAGAGAATGGATGAGACAATACTCGACTTTTATAGTGAGCTCCTTCGTCTCATCAGGACCTAGAATGATGTTTGAAGAATTTATGCATACGTCATCTGGCTGCTTAAATGTTTTGAAAGCATCAAAACATTGTGGAATTATTTGACAGGAGAAACTGACTCCATTCCGTGAATGTGTTAAACAGGGCAAGATTGTGATAAGTGTGGAATTTTAACTCCTTTCCTGTATCGATATATAATCAACAGATGATATATTCGATATCCACGATACAAACAGGACAAAATCTTAAATGTTTGGTCAGTGACTGTTTATTGGTAACTCTGGTACGATCGGTTTGAGGGCTTGAATGAGGCAATTGCAGAAATGGCGATATGCTGGACGCCAAATTTTGAATGTGTGTATGTAGGACAAAACTGGTTCGCGATATGTGAGCCTGTGGTCAGTACTGGACACAACTGGTACGCGATAGGTGAACCTGTGGTCAGTACTGGACAGAACCGGTTCGAGATATGTTAGCCTGTGGTCAGTAATGCACAGAACCGGTTCGAGGTATGTGAGACTGTGGTGAGTACTTGACAAAACTGGTTCACGATATGTGAGCGTGTGGTCAGTACTGTACAAAACCGGTTCGCGATATGTGAGCCTGCGGTCAGTACTGGACAAAACTGGTTCGAGATAGGTGAGCCTGTGGTTAGTACTGGACAAAACTGGTTCGCGATATGTGAGACTGTGGTCAGTAGTGGACAGCAAGTGGGATGACCTCCTCCTCGCACCCCAACATCTCTGTATTCACACAGATGCAACCCTGGGGCTCCTTTAAAGAAGCATCATTAACTAAGGCTAACCTTAGGTCCTATTCTTTACTATTGCACTAACGTTACCTTAGTGACTTTCGGTCACCTCAGTGCTTTGTGAACGGAGTCCCAGGTCCACAGAGCATTGTCGGGGCTACATCAGTCGTAAGCCAATGATAAACTATAGAGTTACGACATGTCGTAATGTTACGAACGCTTTATGGATCGGAGCCCTGTTGATCTCCCGCAACGGAGTCTGAAAAATGGAATAGGGCACATTATATTTTCAGTCCCAGTCTCTGAGACCTTAAGAAATGCGTTGAAATGTTTACAAAAAGATCAGTCTATTCATGAACAGAAATCTGAAATTTTCGGTTTCCATGACAACAAATACCAATCAATGATCTTGTATTTTCCCAGTTGACTGTTAGTTTATGAATTGAAAGTTGAATAGTTTCATCGTGTTTCATACTCTAAGATGATGTTTTACATATATGTTCACATTCTGAATCCACACTGAAATATTATGTCAGCACCCAGATGTCGCCAAAGATATTACTCTATTTGTCATCTGCCATGCTTTGATCCACACACATCGTGCTATCATATGCATTACTAAATATGAATATGTATAACGCCAATATGTAATTTAAAACTTAATTGTTCACAATGATGTATACAAATAATTGAAAATCAAGTTCTTTCTTCGCAAATACATATTTTACGATAACGTTTTGATGTCGTCTGTTTCAGTTCGCCATCTTGCCAAGGCGTGTGGACGGTTTTGATGCATTGTCGGCAGGAACACATTTCAACCAATCAACTTTGGTATAAAAAGGCTTCCAGATTGTCACGTGATCAATGCAATTTTCTAATGCCATGGAGTGTGCTGCAAATGACGTCACAGCTTCCAGGCAGGGGAGTGGGGTGGTTACCATGGCGACCCTTGGCCACGCCATTAACGTTTATGCAATTTCTAAAATGTACAGTGGACATTTTCTACATTGGTTTTTGCCGGTTTCAATATGACTGTGATCTTGGTAAGCTTTACTTTTTAACTCGCTTAGTATCCACAAGCACTCAGCAATCCAACACTTTTAAGGCCATCTTCGTGTGAGATCCATATTGTGAATGACCTTTTAGCTGCGTCACAAACTCTTTGCATCGACGTGCTGGGGAAACGGAGTGACCTCGTCAGCTTAGGGCGCCAGTGCACAAGGACGCATTCGTGACAAGCACTGCTCGGAGCACGCTTATGACCCACTGCAAGAATCATGTAACCTCGGATGTTAATAGGGGTTACCTCCCGTTGTTGCTATTCACTTTGACGTAATTTCAAGTGATGGACTGAGTTCACAGTCTGTTATGTTTCCTGTCAAGTTTCTTGCCACGCTCAATTCGTTACCAGTGCAAGAGTTCCTCTTCGTTTGTTCCTCCGATTTCGGGGTATCTGACTTAACTTATGTTTAAGCCGTTCAACGTTTTTTGCACACAGGGATCCCGCGAGATCTCGTTTGAACGGGACTACGATTTTGTTGCTTATCCCTGTGTGCAGAGGATGATGTTTGAAGACAACAGTCCCTGCTTTGGATCTCAGCTGCATAGCCCTTGTGTTGGACAAACCACTGTGACCCAAGTTACCTCAAAACATAAACTATACTGTAATTTAGTGAGTGAGTGAGTGAAGAAGAAATACAGGCCATATCGTGGGAGACTCCACAAATATGCTAAACACCTTTAGTTAATAATATCCTAAGTTTTGGTATTGGGTGGACACTTTCACTCCAGGCTCTTTATTGCTCTATGGCTTTATCTACATGTGAACATTTTGGCCAGTGTATATAGCTTCAAAGGGCGTTGGAGCTTATTACATCCCCTTCAAGTGCTAGGATCCACTGATCGTAAATGAAATTCAGAGATTATCCCCGTACGTTCTATATCAAGCTTTATAGGACTTGCGTTGATAAAGTTAACTTTTGTTCAAAATTCCATGAAATTAAACTAGAATCGATGTGTTCGGCCTGTTCACCTGCAACTGCTAATGTGGACATTACATTTCCGACTGTAAATATTACTGAAAGCGGTATCAAATCATTCTCACTCACTCGCTACCTAATTACGTGTGTACCTTTGAGAAGGTGAGCTACATGCCTCAGTTGTTACTTATTATCACAAGGAGAAGATTACACTGTTTCCATTTTGTTAGGAAGCAAACTGCTCATTTACGATTACATTTATGTGCCTATGTTGCTAACCACACCAGCGTCACTGTAGCTATTGACAGACAAGTCCGGTGAAAATCAAACAATTGCCAAGGCAACCATTCTCATTAAAATCATATCCTAATTCTCCCCACCGGTAAATAAAGCTGTATTTACCTGTAGCCAGAGGTGAGAGCTGAATTTGAAGAGATTACAAGAAAACCTGCGGGGTAACCGAAATTGGGATTCCATCTGCCGCCCCAGCCGTTGAGCCCGTCTGTGTTATTTTTTCTTTTCTTTTTACCATGACAAGGGAGTCTCATCAGAATATTATGTTAAAAGTGCGATTCGTTTTCTTCAACACCATAGCAGTGAAATCGAAATGAAACATTTACGTCCTACTACCTTCTCGACTTCCGGTTGTACTATGCAGAAAGTCCCCCAGTTAACTGGTTCTGTGCTGAACCTAGAATCCGCACAATTTTGAGTGTGCTTTCGAGTGAAAAACGATGTTTGAAACTGAATTAGCTAAAACTAACAAAAGTGTCTTCTTATCGGTCATAGTTCATCCTGCAGAACACCAAATCTCTTGGTTTTAAACACAGGCAGCTGAATACTGAGACGAATTTTACATTCTTGTGTTACAAGTTTTAATTCTAGCAATGTCCCGACTATAGATGACATGCTGGTAACTGCTTGATCAATGACTTGCTGTCGATAGCTATGGATTGGAGAGGAAAATACCATTTATATCGAAGTATTTTATGAGTCTATCGTAGGAGTCCTACATATGAATAGTTCAACATCTTGTTAGTGAGTTCTGTGATGTGCATATGTAGGTCAGTGGGCATTCCTGTCATCGCCTGGTTCAATTTTTATTTGCGCATGACATATTTATACGATACGTCATTAAAGTTCAAGGTCAATACGACAGGTTTCTATGGCAATGAGACACAGCCAACCACAACACACCGTTGAATCATCCGCCGTGTTTCGAGATGAAGTATTGTTACTTATTAGCTAAACATCACACAACCGGACGCATGTGGAAATTTACATTTCTTGATATTATAACATGTCCCTTTCCCATGGACTCTCTGTATAGTTAAATACTCGTCACGATATGGCTGCAATATTGCCGATGTGACGTTAAACATTAACTCACTCACTCACTGTATAGTTAAATACCATGTTTGTATATGGATGGATTGTAAGTATGGATTTGATCAGCTTTAAACCTTTTAGCACACATGACGGAGTAAATTAATCGACATATTGTCTAAACGTTATGGTTTGAAAATTATCATCTGCAATTAGATTAAAGAACGAAAGGGTTCGGTAATTATTTCTTGTGATGTCGCTTTTAACATGCGAGGGACCAGTCATTATTTAAAGGGTTGGCTGAAGATATGTTACAAAAATATCCCTTTCCCATTTTTATTTACACAATTGCACGTATAATTCCCATGGTAAATTAAAAAAAGTTTGATTAAACTTCAATTTTTCATTTAGATCGACATTTTGATTATTGAATTAAGTATCCAGCTTACCTCGTAACTTTTTTCATTCGGGGAAGTGCGTGGATTAATTCCATAGGGAAAACAAATTTTGCTAAACGCCTGATAAAGGTATTTTAAGATATAATATGAGCACGAACATACACGTGAGACTGGTCCCTGACCTGTTTTCCCCGTGAGGCTGAATAATTTACAGCAAGGTAACGGTGAAGACGGCGCCCTCTGGACAGCGGACACTCGGCAACAGAGTGCAAATCTACCCAACCACAGTCCACCAATGTACCCAACACCAGCTGATTTTTTTTTTATTCCTTTTCAGTTTTACTGCTATTTTCACAGTATTATGTAAATGTTACTTCCCATAGCTAAATTATAACGATGTATTTGTTTCGCGATTGTGCGTATTAGCTAACCAGCAAAAGCATCCATTTTGTATGCACCAATGAACAGCTCGGTCTTTGCATAGCCCCCCGCGTCGTTACTAAGCAACGAAAGGTCGTTATTTTGACCTCTGCAAGAAGATACCGTGTTAAAAGGGTGTTGTGGTCATGTATGTTATAGATTTGCTATTATTGTGTCCGTTTGAATCAGGTTGTATATTTGCTTTATAAATCTCGAACATAATTTGATTTTTGTAACTTAAAGGTCATTCTGTATCTGATCTTACCATTCCACAGCGAGCGCGCCGTAACGTGCTCGCCTGTGATTGGCAGAAGCTAGTCACATGCGCCTCTCGTTTCGTGCTGACGATTTCTATAACACGTTTTGTAATCTGCCCGTTGCGAGTTGAACTACCATTTTTGGAGTGTTTTACTACTAGTCTGTTGTGCAATGCACGACAGGTATTATCAACACATTGAGATGAACGGTATAGACGTGTTTGCATCGCACGTGATCAAATTATTCATTTCATTTAGCGTTAGCAGTTACCCCAGTTGGGTCAAGGTCACCCAAGTGACGCCGTTTAAGGTATACGCTAACCCGTACAGGTTGAAGGTCGTGGATTGGAGACTAGTCTAGGGCACTAGTCATACAGGCAGATAACACACGTGATTGCTCAGACGTGACTCGTTGGTCAGTAGAGGTCGAGGCCAGGGCAAATAGCGGTCAGTTCTTGTGGGTTATTGTTGTTGTTGAAGGAGCTATATGGTCCGTTTTATGACCGGACCTAAGTCATATAACTATTTAATAAACTGATGTTACTGGACGCAGAGATTTTGTGGAGGATTTTCTCTAGTGCAATCCATTTGAAGAACGGATTAGTTTTACGCCACTTCAAGCAATAGTCCAGCCATACCATGGCGAAGCAACGCAGTAAACGGCCACAAGCATTTTGAGAATCCACCGGATGTTCGACGTGATGAGCACATTTTCCCACTGTGCCCCCTTCACACGCCTCATGCAACGTTGAGACTAAATCTCTGGGATTAGAATAGGGCTGAGACTATATCTCTCGGATTGGAATAGCGTTCAGGCTAGATCTCTGGGATTGGAGTAGGGTTGAGGCTAGTCCTATCGGACTGGAACAGAGTTGAGGCTATATCTCTCGGTTTGGAAAAGCGATAAGACTTGGTCTAGATCTGTTGGGTTGGAATAAGGGTGAGGCTCGATCTCTTGGGTTGGAATATGATTGAGGCTAGATCTTTTGTATTGTAATAGGGTTGAAGCGAGACCTCTCGGGTTGGAATACCGTTGAGGCTAAATCTCACGGGACAATGCAATGTTAAATCAAGATTTTTCAGGCTTGAATAGCGGTAAGGTTAAATCTCATGGGTTCGTATAGCGTTGAGGCTAGATCTCTAAAGGTGATATAGCGTGGAGGCTAGTTCTCTATTGGCGATGCGGCCTTGGAGCTATTTCTCTTGGGTTGATGCAGAGTTGAGGCTAGTTTACTAGGGATGGTGTGGCGTTGGAGCTAGTTCTACAGGGCGATGCAGCGTGGAGGCTAGACTTCCCTCTATTGAAAGGCGTTGAGGCTAGGTCTCTAGGTACCGCGTCGACGATAGGTGTAAAGACTCTGTTCAGTGATAGTGCTTGGTCGGTGGATGGCGCAACGATGTGGCAAGGTGTATCAGGTTTGAAGAACGTCAAGGCTAGAATTCGGGTTAGTAGAGTCTAGATCTCTCGGAGAGGTGATAAGTTGCGATCTCTTTAGATGATTCAGCGTTGAGGCGGGGAGTCCCAGATTGGAACGACGTTCTGGCTACATCTCGACGAGTGGTACAGAGGTTGGGTTAGATCTATCAGGGCGATGTATCGGTGAGCCTGGATCTTTCAGAGTGACGATTAGACTAGATCTCAAATTGTCTGTAGTGGACGAAAAACAGTTTCGATGACCCAAGAATAAAGTTATGTGGAGCAAGTGGATCGGCCGCCATGACCAAGAATCTACGTCCTATGAAATGAGAGTAGATCTTCGTTTCACTGACAGAAAAGTTGCAATCCGTGTGTAAGACAATGCAAGCCCTGCAAAGCCTCGGCTTTCGGGCTAGCTCAATCAGTGCTGGGGGTACATCGGCGAGTAAGCTAGGCGTTTCAATTATTGTTGAATTGTAATAAAAATGTTTGTTACTCTTAATGCGTCCATGTTTTCATTATGTTGTTATTGTTTTATTTCAAATTGGCACCGAAGAATGCTTTACAGCTCACTCAGCAATGTTCCAGCTAATATCAAGGTGACATACCCACTTGTGGTCAGGCAGATCAGTGGTATTCTGTGTGAACGACGGATGCCATTGAATGTCATTTACCTGATGTTGCTTAATGCAACAGACGAATACAGTACGTTAGTGGTTGAATATACAACACGCCTACACACGTACACATCACACTGGTGTTATGTATGGTCACTTGACACACCTACTATTTTCTAGTCTGTTACAGGGGTCCCTTGACAGTCCTACTGGTATTCTGGTCTATTATAGGGTTCATATGGTACGCCTACTGTTTTTTAGTCTTTTTATGGGATTCACTTGACACACCAGCCGTTTTCAGGTCTGTTATACGGATCACTTTACATACCTACTGTTTTCTGGTTTATTACATAGGGATACCTTTACACACCTACTGTCCTCTGGTCGATTACAGAGGGATACCTTGACACACCTGTTTTCTGGTCTGTTATGGGGATTTCTTCACCCTCCTTCTGTTTTCTGGTCTGTTATGGGGATCTCTTCACCCTTCTTCTGTTTTCTGGTCTGTTATGGGGATCACTTCACCCTCCTGTTTTCTGGTCTGTTATAGGGATCACTTAACCCTCCTGTTTTCTGGTCTGTTATGGGGATCACTTCACCCTCCTGTTTTCTGGTCTGTTATAGGGATCACTTAACCCTCCTGTTTTCTGGTCTGTTATGGGGATCACTCCACCCTCCTTCTGTTTTCTGGTCTGTTATGGGGATCACGCCGCCCTCCTTCTGTCTACTGGTCTGTTATGGGGATCACTCCACCCTCTTTCTGTTTTCTGGTCTACTATCGGGGTCACCTAATACATATTGTTTTCCAGCCTATGATAGGTGCTATCGGACGCACCTACGTTTCTCTTGTATAACAATTTTTTTGGCCCCTCGTAAGTTCAAGGAGTCACCTGACATGCCTTATCATGTCCATTCCCGACTGCATTATTTCACAAGTCACAGAACTATAAAAAAAGTGCTAGAAACAGAAAAAAACTTCTTTTTTTCACGTTTATCTCTACAATTTATGTAGTTGATATGCGAAAGTGTAAAACATCTGTTAAAGTAAGTTACAGTTTCAGTGAAAGGGAGATAGGAAACGTGGAAAATTGATTTTACTGAGGAGGGATTAGTGCAGAAATGAGCAATGCGGATTTTTCAGTCCAAATCGACATATTTGAAACAGACAATGGCTTTAGGCAAATTAGTGTGCGATAATATTGTATTACAAAAGGGCATTTTTTAAATGCCCATTTTGAAATTAGACTTAGCTTCATTATAAACGATAGCTGACGGAAAAATGATAACTTTCATGCTGAAACTATTAAGGATGTAGCTACCGTAGGGTCTCACTATCACTATAAAAAGAAAAAGGTAGGAGGGGTCATCTCAAAAGCAAAACAAGGACGGGTGAGATAGACAATGGTTAAGGTCCGGCTGGGGATAGAGAAAACAGCTACAACCTGATAATCCCATAGGGGAATTAAAGTAGGGAACAACACAGCTTGTCGAAACATATACAACAGTGTCCAGTCATGTCGATCTTCGTGTGGTCATGCTACCTACATATTTTGAGACATTTAATACAATGCTTTTCTCTGGGTATCAGGCATATACTCTTTTACATCTTTTATATCTTAACATACATGTCATGAAAGAAGGACACGTATGATGTTAATCTAAAGCCTGCCCCACTATCGAACAGGTAATGCGGGCAATGGAATGAGTGAGAGAGTTTATATTTACGCCGCACTCATCAATATTCCAGCTAAAAGGCGCCGAAAGATACATAATCCAGTCTGGACCAGACAAACCAGTGATCAACAACATGAGCATCGATCTGCGCAATGGGAAACCGATGACATGTGTCAACCAAGTCAGCGAGCCTGACCACCCGATCCCGTTAATCGCATTTTATGGAATGAATGAATGAGTCAGGTTTTACGCCGCACTTAGAAATAATCCAGTATTATCATTGCTGGGAGCAACAGAAATGTCCTTCACATGTTATACCAATGTGGACAAAATCGAAACCGGGTCCTCGGTGTGACAATCGAACGCTTTAACAACGGGGATACCTCACTGCACACTGGTGTAGGGTAGACTGACTGCCAGGACAGTGAGCCGGTTGGTTGAAAGTTCTAGTTATAGACTTACGACAATCGTAATCCTAAATCGATCGTTGTACTCTGACCTTAGTGACCTTGACGTATGGTCGTCTTAGCGTTAACGCTGCCGTAACTTTATGACAGAACGTAGACCTACGACACGTGTAGCGCCAATCAAGCACTGTTAAAATGGGTCATACAAATCCCATATCATGAAGCCAGTTAACTGTAAAAATCCCAGTTTTACAGACTTACGATTGTATTAACGGTATTTTCTCTACTGGACCCAGGCTCTGCTCTGGTTTTGCGTCTCCTCATTTTGAGTATATTTATTTTCACACCACGTTTAGCAGTATGACGGCAAGAGACACCAGAAATTGAATTGGGAATTGAACATGTGGTGAACTGAACTAAGGGTTTCGGCGTGACGAGCGAATGCTTTAAACTCTAGGCTACTCCACAGCCCCTGTTCCTATTGAAGGCACAATTCGGGATTAAGTTAAATTTGGAAACGAAAGAAAAGCATCTACCCACGGGCAGGCCGGGCTACAGCACTGAATACAAAACCTGTCACCAAGTAATTCGACAATTTCGGTTGTCTGATCTCGCCATTGCTGGGATATCGATTGACGAAACACGTGTCATTCCAAGCCAAATCCGGGATACAAGTGGACATATTTTTTAAATATAGGTACTTGAAATTGTAAATGCCAGGCCTGCGTTCCAGTTAACCTCGTTTGGTGTGGCATCGTTGCGCATTTCTTCCAGCTATTTCTCACAAAACCAGTTATAAAACGAATTTGCCAACACCGGCTGACGTGATAACGTTTCGCCCCTGGAAACCCGTCGACGGAAGGCTGGGGAAGAGAATTATTTCGGACAGGAGAATGAAAGCCGCCACAGGCAGGAAAAGATCCCAGACACTTTTCTCTGAAGGTCTCATTTACTGACTTACTGAGGCATAGGCGGTGTCTGAGTGATGTATGGAGAGATTAGATGCTAGGTCCACGTTAACGTGAGGCGGGAACAGAACGCCGCAAAAAACCCCCGCCAAACCTGATCGTTCTAGCCATACTGCTTAAAACATGTTAAGGATCACATAATCGCGATTAGCTGAGAGTTCGCTTCCTTTTTGGACACCAGGAACCTGTGATGCGGATCGTGGTAATTGACGTTACATTCGCTCATATTGGTCAGTTGTATTACTGCGTCAGTCTGAACAGAAAATCGGAAATGGCGTTAACCCATTTGGGATTTGGTTGGTTGGTTAGTTGGTTGGTTGGTTAGTTGGTTGGATGGTTGGATGGTTGGATGGATGGTTGGTTGGTTGGTTGGTTGGTTGGTGTTTAACGCTGCACTGAGCAATATACCAGCTATATGTCGGCGGTCTATAAATAATCGAGCCTGGATCAACCAGTCTAGTGATCAACGTCATGAGCATCGGTCTACACAACTGGGCTACTATGACGTGTGTGAACCCAGTCAGTGGCTCTGACCATCCGTTCCAGCCTATCGTTGGTGCAGTAAATAATACAGTGCTCATTCCGGCTTAGCGTGTAACGACCATAGTCCCTCCTAGCACAGACTTATAATAGTCTTAACGGCAGCTTCGCTGGTGGAACGGACCCAGGTTTTGCTCTGGAGTTGCGTCTGTTCCTTTTGAGAGAGAAAGTTCAGTTTTATGCCGCATTTAGCAACTGCCCAGCAGCGAGTTGTTCGGTTTCCAACAGCGTGACCATCGATCTGCGCAACTGGGATACGATGACATGTGTCAACCAAGTCAGCTAACCTGACAACCCGATCATGTTGGTCGACAAGCAATTGGTTGCTGAACATCAGTTCTAACCAGGATCTTCAACGAGACAAGTGTGGTATTGCGTCGGATCGGATCGGATCGATCTGATTTTCATGAGATTGTGAGTCCTACGAAAAGTGACGTCGGTTGGTAAAGGCGCAGAGTTCGCTTACGATTCGGGGCCAAGATTTTCGAAGCTGTCTTAGCGTAATGATAGCCGTACGTGCCATGCATTAACATTAACGTTACCGTTACTTAAGGGAGCTTCGAAAATCTGGGCCCGGATCACTTATGCACTAAGTTGCTTGCCATAGAAGGCGACTCAGCTTGTCGTAAGAGGCGACTAACGGGATCGGGTGGTCAGGCTCGCTGACTTGGTTGACACATGTCATCGGTTCCCAGTTGCGCAGATCGTTGCTCATGTTGTTGATCACTGGATTGTCTGGTCCAGACTCGATTATTTACAGACCGCCGCCATATAGCTGGAATATTGCTGAGTGCGGCGTAAAACTAAACTCACTCACTCACTCACTCACTGATGCACTAAGTTCTCGGTAATTTTCCAAGTACAGAATAATATGTAAATAATAGAGTCAATACCAAGAAAACAAGTGATGGATCACGTAAATAGCGCATTTTGCCATCCGAGAACGGTCGTGCACAACACATACTATGCAAAATTTGTTAAGAAACAAGTTTTGATAACAACAACTGAAACACTATGATAGGATGTCAGTTATATAATGAACGGAGATGGGGATGTAGACATCGACAAGATGTGCTCAAGAGGTTTAATTGAGACAAAGTCGTTGCACATCATTATCAAAGAGCACCCGTGAAGGTTCCCGGGTACAGGCCTTCAGCAAGCCATGCGTGCCATAAAAGGCGACTCTGCTTGTCGTAAGAGGCGATTAACGGGATCTTGTGGTCAGGCTCGCTGACTTGGTTGACACATGTCAACGGTTCCCAGTTGCCCACATCCATGCTCATGCTGTTGATCACTGGATTATCTGGTCCAGACTCGATTATTTACAGATCGCCGCCATATAGCTGGAAAGCGGCGTAAAACTTAACTCACTCACTCACTTATCAAAGAGCAGAATTAAGTTTGCTCCGGAGAATTGAGCCACCTGCATGCGCTTCTCGCAAACAGCGTCAAAGACATAATTTGACGACCGAAGAATGAAGGCAGATGCATCGGCATGATTGAAACTGGGTCAACATGACGTCACGGTCCTTGACGTAAACCAAATTCCAACTGGGCATGGAATCGATACAAGACATTTGCATCAACTACTAGGTGACATGCAGTTGGTCTGAAATGTCTACACAGCCCATGGCGTCATCACGTTTCGTCTATCATTGCACTCAGAAATGTCCTGCGGAACGCCAGCAGCCTGAGCGCTTCTACTCGGTGTTTATCTGTGTCATTCTCATCCAACGCAAGTACGCTTGGATTGGACTACAGATTACGCCAATTGTACTGTCCAGACCTGGGCTTCAGGACTTTACACTGATGCATCGAGATTTCAACAAAGCCGAACATGGCCGCTATAGAGGGGACGTACAATCATGATTTAGGGACAAATCCTTGTGTCTAAATCGAGTCAAGATGAGAAGTGTGTGCGCAGTGCCTGCGCTGCTTGGGCAATCCTTGGGCATTTCATCGTGCCGTGGTCATCGATTCCCACTTAGAGTTGAAGACCATTGTCTACATGCATCTGATTATCAATAGACAGAACTCTCTCGAACAAATATGGGACGAAGTACTGATCATTCTCTGTCCTCCCAAAATGTACAGGGTCGGTGCTGCTACTAACACGTGATTCAACCTTCCTTCGACAAACACTCACTGACTTCCAAAAGCACGAGGCAACGGCCTGGACGTGATCGGATCACAGAAGCGCCACAGAGAGTTGCCGCTTAGAGAATGAATGAATTTTTCGTGATTTGACATTTGTTCATTAAACATGTCTTAATGCAATATTGGCTGTTTAACAGATTTCAAAAGTGATGCCCTTTTGCAAACTGAGTGAGTGAGTGAGTTTAGTTTTACACCGCACTCAGCAATATTCCAGCTAAAAGGCGGCGGTCTGTGAATAATCGAGTCTGGACCAGAAAATCCAGTGATCAACAACATAAGCATCGATCTGCGCAGTTGGGAACCGATGACATGTGTCAACGAAATCAGCGAGCCTGACCACCCGATCCCGTTAGTCGCCTCTTACGACTAGCAAGGTCGCTTTTTAAGGCAAGCATGGGTTGTTGAAGGTCTGTTCTACCCCAGGACCTTTACGGGTCTGCAAACTGAGTGGTGCAGCAGCCCTAGCAAGTGGTAAGGGGTGAGTAACGGGACTGGGTGGCCCGTTCATGACCTGGTTAATGCATGTAATCGTATCAGTTACCTAGGTCGATGCTCATTACGTCAGTCACTGGATGGTAAAGTCAAAACACGATTGTTTGGTTGGTTTAACGCCGCACTCAACAATATTCCAGCTATACGTTGGCGGTCTGTAAATAATCGAGTTTGGACCAGACATCCTAGTGATTAACACCATGAGCATTGATCTGCGCAATTGGGAAACCGATGACATGTGTCAACCAAGTCAGCGAGTCTGACCACCCGATCCCGTTAGTCGCCTCTTAAGACAAAGTATGGATTGCTGAAGACCAATTCTAACCCGGATCTTCACAGGTTCATACAGGTGGAGCACTGCCGATTGACCCGCTAAACAGCAAGAAGTCATAGATGTCTACTTGACCTCAATACCAGTCGGCATCAACAAAGAAACTAAAAACTACGTCACGATGACTGATTAATACTGCTCCTTCCTTTGACAGAAAAAAGTGTAAGATTTTATACGACATGCTGCAAGTCGTGCACGTCAAGCGTCTCGGCAAATCAATAAGCCGATCCAAATGAATTTTTCAGACCACAACTGTTAAATATTTGCCGATGTCTGCTATTTATTATGTGGAAAATGCAAACAGAGTTCCTCTCGTGGACGACATGAGCTGATGGGCCATGGACAACTGGTGCTGGTCCCTGTGTTAGTTCAGCTGATGCGTCAACACTTCACCGGCATCCTTGAGAGACTCCTGCATGCTGGAAGCCATGTCAATGAGGAAAGCTCACTCCTTTCCCCTCTCTTCAATATCAAATCCCATTCCGCAATTCAATGTTCGCAAACTGCACTGACTGGAATCAGGCTTAACTCTGTTGGGTTCGAATCCAGGTTTGTTCCGATTCAGCCTCTGGCACATCGCGTGGGTTTCAATACTGGTAAAAGTGCGACAATCGTGATATACCTGAACTGCTACTTAAAGGGTGAGCTGTGGTTTATTCCACAATTAGCAACATTTCGGCAATACCACGACGGGGGACACCAGAAATTGGCATCACAAATTGTACCCATGCAGGAAACAGAACCCGAGCCCTCGGCGTGACGAGCGGGCCCTTTAACCACGAGGCTACACACCTTTACAAGTGATGGAGCTGCCAACTGACAATACTCTATTCCCCTGTACAGCGATGTGTGAACTTAAAGGTCCCGTGCAACGTAAAACACAACTTCGCAGATTCTGATACCTCTCGGTATGCATGCACTTACCTTAACAAATGATGAAAAATGCCAATTCAACCTATAATATTGAAACAAAAACGCCGTGAAAAAAGCCCGCGAAATCGGAGTTTAAACGATTCACTAATTTACAACTGAATGTAGAATATCCATATTTGTCTGATATGAAACTGAATTATTGCCATTCAGCACGTCCCGCAGTGTGAAACCTTTGAAACCTTGTGAAATATGTTTCATATCGTTTACTGTAATATTTAGGACACGTGAAGAAATCATGGAAACCTTCCTCAGAAACGTGTGAGCAGGAACAAGAAGCATTATCAGAAATGAAACGGTTGTATTTGTCACTGTTTAAGTCACTGCATCCCTGTCTAAGGCGACTGTGTATTATTTGACAGAATCGACGGCCATCCTCAGAAACGTGTGAGCAGGAACAAGAAGCATTATCAGAAATGAAACGGTTGTATTTGTCACTGTTTAAGTCACTGCATCCCTGTCTAAGGCGACTGTATATTATTTGACAGAATCGACTGCCATAATCTAGATCAAACATAATATCAGTATTTCGTTTACATTATTTATTTCCAGAAGAGGAATCGGATTGGTAACCAAGCAACATATTGCTTATGTTAATACAGCTCCAGGATACAAATCACTTAGATGAAACAGTCGTGAGGAGAAACGCATGCAAATATCAAACAATAAACAATAGCCTTCCGAGAATGTAACAATCAAAACTTGATAACATAGTCACCTATAGCATTAAGATCATTAGTGTCGAAAGTGCGATTTTATGTTTACTATTACAACACGAATCTGCCTGAGCGTTAAATGAAAGAATGGACAGATTCTAATAGTTCATGATTATCGTTAGAATATCAGTATTTGCGCGGTGTGTGATTTGATTCTTAAACTGTCAAACAGAAGAGGCACTAGTAGCATTTTTGATAGATTATTCCACAGTCTGATTGTGCCGGGCAGAAACGAATTGGTGTAATTTGTAGATCTCCACCTGATAGTTTGGTAATTTTCGCTATGTCTAAGATTATAATTATTATTGTAAGATACATTCCCGTACATAAGATCACAAGGATAATCAGGAACCATGTGGTTTACCATCTTATAAAACAATGTTAATTTGGATCTTTCTCTTCTTTTCGCTAAGGAGGTTTGATTTGTCTCATTGTACAACTTGGCTCGTGCCTCTGACTGCACCACATAATGTGAGTATGGCATCTAAGTGAAGGTGTTCTGGTGACATGGATTGCTCATTTGTGCAATTGTAAAAGAGATGACAACGATAATCAGATAATGGTAGAATACAGGATTCGTACATTGTTTCCAATGTTTTTCGTGACCTATATTTAAAAGTACGAAAACAGTTAATCATGGGGCTAATTTTGCTGATCATTTCATTGATGTGGGAATGCCAAAGTAAGTCATCTTGAGAGGAAATACCCAAGTGTTTATGAGTCTGAACTTCTTTTATGACCGTACCATTCATGCGGGGGACGGTTTTACAGAATGTTCAGTTTTACGTGAGAATTGGATGGTTTCAGTTTTGTTCAGTTTTTTAAATTTAACTTGCCAGGTTTCTGCCCATTGGGATACACTATCTAGATCTGAGTTTAGAGTAAATGCACTTGTATAAGGATCGTCAGTTATCAGTAGGGTGACGTGTCAACTGCGAAGAGACGTACATTACTTTCGATTCCATCAAGTATGTCATTAACGTATACTAAGAATAGAAGAGGCCCGAGAACTGATCCCTGGGGAACTCAGGTTATTATCGGTTTGGATTCTGATGTTTTACCTTGAATAACTACTCTCTGCATTCGATATTGTAGATAACTTTCAAACCATTTCAATAATATTCCGCCTATTCCACAGGGTTTCAGTCTGTGAATAATTTCTTTGTGCCATACTTTATCAAATGCCTTGCTTATATCGCACAATACAGCTCTAACTTCTTTTCCGTTATCTATAGCTTTAGCAATAAAATTATACAAATGTGTAAGTTGATACGCTGGTGAATCTCCTGGAATAAATAAAGATTGTAAGTCTGAAAGGCAGTTATTATCTCAGGAAATTATAGACATATTTCACAACACATTTTTCAAAGACTTTCGGTAAGCAAGCTGTCAACCGGTCTATAATTACAACGGTCGTTAATATTACCTTTCTTATGTACAGGTATGACAAATGATTCTTCCCTTGTATCTGGGAAGACTGATGTTTGATGTGACTTGTTAAAAAGATGAGTTAATGGTAGAGATAAAGAAGACGATACCGGACGTAACATACGACTTCCTATCCCATCCGGTCCTGTCGTCTTATTAATGTTTAAAGATGACAACACGTCTTGAAAATCCTGTTGAGTGAGACAAATATGCAGTTATTGTTCAGTTTCACGTTTGGAAGATCTTTATTAGGACACCTACTGTGTATATATCTGATTGTAGTCATAAACCTTTCTCTGATATGTACTTGTCGATTTCATACATTCCTTTACGAATACGGATACTGGACAATGGTCACTGCACAAAGTTTGCAAGACATTAGAATCGTCTATACCTATCAAGACGAGAAACAAATATCAAATCAATGAGGGTTTTACTGTTTTCAGCACTTTTGATTTGCGATTACACGCTCATAATTTTTTTTTTTCACAATCACGAATGTATATGTATACGTATGTGTGTGTGTGTGTGTGTGTGTGTGTGTGTGTGTGTGTCACCATATATATATATCACGCTCAAGTGATAACTTTGGTTGCATGTGACCTTTGACCTTTAACAAAATGTTTACAGCCATGAGGAACCAACGCTTTAACCACCGGGATACCCCTTTTGCCCGACTGTTTAATAGGGTGTTGATATCACCCCTCCCGCTTAAAACCTTCGCTTAGATGGTGCAGTGAATGCTGGGGGTGAATTCGGCTCCGTGTTCCCGGTATGCTGTTACTGAGCTTGACGGATCAACACGTTGAGAACAATGATTGACCATGATTACGTTAAGATTCATTACAAACAGGTTTAATATTAGTTTTGCAAGGTATTTTAAGAACGGATACAGACGTTTACCAGTTCAGAGCCACAAACCTCGTTTATTACGATCAAGGATAATTATTGAAAAGAATGGGAACTTCGATCCAGAATTTAACAAATCCTGACATAGTTCAGACAACTTTGGGCTGATGGAGGGATATTTCTTTATCTTTTGAAGCTGTCGTCTCAAAATTAGTACTCATCGTCATTTTGACCACTGGAACCCCACTGTAATCGTCGGCATCGCGTAGTTGGGCCTGAGAACAACACGTGGTCAATTTCAGGATTCGAATCCACGAGAAACCCTTCAGCTGACCCAACGACGGCCATCATGTCTTAACTCGGCCATCATGACTATCTGATCGCCATAAGAAGCCAGCTGATACAAACAGGAGACAAGACCCACTATCTAGTCCTTGAAATAAAGATTAATTGTATTTAAGACCACACACCTACGGAATACAAATTAAATCCAAAAGGAACCAAGAACAACGTTAAATCATACTACACTTGAGTAAAATGTATTTCTTAATTCATTTTCTAGGGTCGAGACCAGCACAAGACAAAATGAACCTGGAAAATGTTCCACAAAGAGACGCAAGTTCAGGGACAAACTCAACCCCTTCCGACAACACAGTCTCAATAACATGTCCCTTTGAGAAAGTATCGCAGATATTTGCACATATTCGTGCAACACACCATCTGTTCTGTCACTGCAAGTACCCTGGTTCCCGAAATTTACCCGTTCCGGAAGTGACGTCACAGATTTAATTTCTCTTATAACTATGTTAGAAAGGAAGTTCTATCGCCTGTGAGTGTAGTTTGATCGGACATCTTGCGACGGCTGGTAATTTCAATCAAACTCAAAACAAAATTTAAAGCGAACGGGTCCAGAGGATATATCGTGATCGAATGTCGACGACATATACTGGATCAGTAATGGAACACAATCAACTAAGGAACAGAAGAAAAACACATGCACTTCAATATTCTTTATTGATATAGTTCCTTGCAAGGATAAGAAACAAAGTTGGTAATGAATTCAGGTTCTAAGACTCTAGTATCTCTAAAGATTTGATTCCAAGGGAAAGCATGGGAAGTGCGTGTCCCAAGACTAAACATCACAGATCTGCGATCGGCCCACAGTCACACTCTTTCTTTCCATCCATGCCAGCATATATCTAGCTACACGTGTAATAATAATAATATGTATGAACATTCACATCATCCATGTGTTGCAACCACTTTCACGAAGGATTAGAACTTGGCACAACACCTCTGGACAAGCCATGATCTACTGAAGATGAGGACCTCTTTCTCGACTATCTTTGAATTACAGGGGCGGATGGGGCGTTTTGAGAAGCGGGGTGAACTGTTCATTTTCACCGGTTTTCACGAAAATTCCAACAGTCATTTAATAAACGTTCAGGACAACATGTATTATATGTCAGTTCCATTTTAATACCCTCGTTTTCGAAAAGATTTTCTAAGAGTGCTTTACCGTCGCTTATTTCAAACGGAACTGAAAACAAAACAACGCTACCAATGAATCTCGAGTGTTTGGCCAAACGGAATGGAGATGTAATCCCAATGATGATACAGAATGGAAGGCTTCACGACCCGTCTTGTTTAACACTGACAAAGACCCGTTAGAAACGACATGTTGCCTCGGCCTCAGTAACGTCTCGCCTTTACACTGACAGTATGCGAGAGAGGATCCTACAGTTTGGAGTTGTGGAGGACTTGGTAAAGTAAAGTTGCACTTTGGCCTACCCCAAACTGAGAGTTTATTTTCTTCTCAATCTTTTGACGTGATTAGGGCCTAAATAAGAGAGCAAGACTGAGTTTTTCAAACTCAATCGGAAAATAGAAAGTCTAGATCCGCTTATAACATTCTATAACTTGCGACAGAACTGTCTTCAGCTCTGAAACATACGCTTGGTCGGTGATTGTTCATGTTCAAATATTAAAAATCAGATTTAAGAAAGAACTATAAATCTGCATCTTAATACATTTCAGCATTTGCTTTACTTTAACATTCAAGTTAGAAATAGGGAAGGTTTGAAATAAACAAAATCTATACGGCAAAGAAATAATGAATCAGAATAACTTCATGGCGAATAGTAAAGGCCGTCCTCATTTTTTAAAGTGAAAACTTAGTTTATACTTTGTGCTTCTTGTCATGCCAATCCTACTATGGAATATTCTATGGACATAAGCATGTCCAGTTTTGATGAGGAAAGAAATCAACATTGTTTCACTTGGCAAGTACATGAATAGTATTGTTGGAGTTATCTCCCTTCCCTCATCACGCAAGTCAAACCAAGTCCCTTAAATGTTTACACACATCTCACCATGATAAATTCGCCATGTGAAAAGTATAAACTGACATGATGAAATATTTGTAACCAATCACTCTACATAATATGAAAACATATTCCAATTCAAACAAAGATATACTACAGATACTCACAAAAAATAGCACTATACCTTAATCAAATGCATATACTTTGACAATAATAATGATGAAATATTACAGTTTGTCTGTAAACATATAATCAGGTTCCCCATGTAACAATAGGCAATTACATACCTAAATGAGAGGCTACTGACACACAAGAATATCTACATATCTGAAATCAGTAATCACAAATATAACATTTGTTACATTTGACCAGTATCTAAACTGGCATTGTGTAATTACTGGAAAAGTAGTCGGCAACATAGAAAGAATAGGTTTACATATGTGCTATTTCATATGAAGTCTTTTATCAATGTATGATTCCTTGGACCAGCTTCAAGAGTGAGTGAGTATGGTTTTACATCACTTTCAGCAACATTCCTGCACTTTCACTGCTTGGGACACAAAAAATGGGCTTGACACACTTTACCCATGTAGAGAATCAAACCCGGATCTTCCATGTGATGAGTGAATGCCTTACCCATTAGGCTAAACCACCCTCTGCCGTCATTCTAGAAGGTGGTCTGTCAAAGAAACGCATGCAACTTGATGGATAACAACTCCTTGTTTATTACACACAGTGATGTGTGTAGATGTAAGATTCTATACTGAAATGTGGCTCTGTGCAATAAACAAGAAATAGTTATCCATAAATTTGTTTTGCTTCTTTTAGAAATATAGATCCTTCTACAGAATATAGATGCTTCTTGTGAATAGGAGTATTGTTGTAGCCTTGTGGTTAAAGTGTTCACTTGTCATGCTGAAGACGAGTTCGATTCCCTTGGGTAGAAAGTGTGAAGCCTATTTCTGGTGTTCCCACCCTGATATTGGTGAAATACTGGAGCGTAAAATCACACTCACTCCACTTGTGAATCTCATCTGTTTCCACTTGTACATGTGTGGAAGATTGTATTTTAGAAAGATAAACACATAAACATCAAACCCTTCAAGATTTGGATGGATGAAATATAATAACTGATTACAGCTTAAGTTAATGAAAATATCTGTGATAGAAATCCCCACAAGCCATATCATCCCGGCCAAGCTGCCCAATAGTTAAGATAGTAGAGAGACTAGTGTAGGTTAACGGTGTGTTATAGTTAGGAGAAAGTAAGATTCTTTATGCCAGTCAAACAAATCATGTTACAGTAATGACAGGTGTAACTAAAATGTAAATTTCTATGGTTGCATATCCAACAGTGCAAGCTCTTAGTGGGCTTGATGTCAAGTCAAACACTTTTGGGACAAAAGTGAGATGTGAGACTTCAAAGAGCTTGATGATGAAGCAATGTCATAGTGAAGGGTTCCGCTATACTGAAACGATCACATAACCATGTTAGCTTATCCTAAAGCCCTGCATGTCATGTATGCCGTGCCCATGTCACATACTGTCTGTAGTGTGTAACAAGCAATCAAAGTAATGTAGCATAATGGACATAAAACTGCAATTCTAGCAATACACTGCTGCTGTAATAATTAATAATTCATACACATTCATATTCACATACATTCAAGCACAACAAAGGCAGTACCAAAGCCAGTACAAAGCCAATTATATCAAGGCACACTTATCTATCAGCTTGTATTTCTCTGAATGAAAGTTCTATAATAAAAACGAATGTATTTTCCTCAGAGTGATCTGATGCTAAGATCATCAGAAAACTGCATTAAACTGGTTCAATAGCTATGGAACATGACTATCGTTTTGTTAAATGATCAAAGCCATGACAACCACAGGCTTAAGCCCTCTTGTGGACTTGACAGTGTTGATCACACATCCCTGACAAAAACTCATGCAACCGACATAAAGACAAAAAAAAAAACATTTTGAAGATCAATTTGACTCAAGAATGAATCCAAAACAAACTGAAGTCCCGGAAAGAAAGTCCTTATTGCAGAAGCCATCACAACCTGAATAAATCACTTTAGAAAGATAAGGTACAATGCCCTCAAGCATTGATTCACCAATTATAGAATTATTGACGAATTAAAGTCTGAAGATCCACCATTTTCCTGACTGAAGATGTATTTTAACAGCTGGCTCATTTCTAAGTATTACAATTAGAATTAATATATCCTCATTAGAATGATCTGAATATGAAGACAACAAGATGGTTATGGAGAAATAACCTGAATCCAATAACCATGAAAGACTGTCATGAACATTACAATTAGAAATAATACATTTGTATATACTATCGACAAAAAATAAGGTAACTGAGAAATTAAATGCAGCAACCACTGAGGTGAAACAGTGTAGAGTTCCACCCCAACGCAGCACCCAGTGACATTGAAATTCCACATTGACACCACGACATGATTGTCTCATTACATTAATGGCCCTATGCAATACCTTCAAATCACCACCTGCCATGAAAAAATGAATTCCGCACACTCACTAGGTGACGAATTTCACACTCAACCATTAAAAAACGTCGCTATCAAGCCTGTCTGAAAGCAAGATTGCCTTTCAAGGGTGTTACCCTTCCAGCTCACCACAGATTCCTCAGACTGGCATGGGCTAGGCAGCAACATGGACATTGCATCATTGGCGTTATACCATATTCTCAGATGAGTCAAGGTTTTGCCTTAGACTCACAGATGGCAGAAAACGTTGGTACTGTAGCGGTGAGCGTTATGCCAGAGTGGCAATTATTGACCATAATCGATATGGGGGTGGTAGTGTCATGTTGTGGGGTGGGGTTACACATTACAGGTGATCAGATCTAGTCCTCGTTAATGGCTCCTTGACTAGTCAGCAATCTCGTGACGAAATTTTACGTCTTGTCATTGCTCCAATGGCTACAATCATTGGCAGGAATTTTGAATTCTAAGATGATAATGCCATACCACATGGGGCCCAAATTGTCACAGCTTATCTCCGACGAGAGGGCATGCAGACATTGGACTAGCCCTCTAATTCCCCAGACCTGTCCCCAAAAGAACATCTATGGAACATTCTATGTTACAGGGTGTACGCCAGGGACCCTGCACCGGTCAACCTGGCCCAGCTTGGTGCAGCTCTTCAGGAGAAATGGCGGGCAATAGAACGTGAAACCATCCAGAAATTAATGAACAGTATGCCGTTAGGGTGTCGTGACACACCAGATATTGAACTTCACACCCAAATTTGATTTAGGGGACATTCAGAGCAATTTCACATTCACTGGCAGTTCATCAGTTCCCTTATTTTGTGTTGGTAGTATATTTTGTTACAATGAACTCAAGGAAAGGATAGCAAGATGGTTATATGGAGAAACAATCTGAAACTGTTATTCAGGGAAACTCTTTTTCCGAACTCAGTGCTGAACATTACACTTAGAAATAACACATTATTATTACAATGAAACTCAGTGAAGGGAAAAGTCATATGGTTATAAATATTACACATGAAAAAGAAACCTGGACCTCGTTAATCTAGAAACCGCTTATTCCAATCTTAATCCTGACATTTCCATAAAAAACACACATATGTTCTCAGTACATTGAACGCAATGAGAAGAACAAGAAGACGTTATAAGATATATGAAAAATCAATCTGAACCCACTAGTCAGGAAACTCCTTTTTCCAATTTAAGTGCTGAACATTTCCATTAAAAAATAATATATTCTTAAAATAATGAACTCAGTGAAAGAAGGCAAGATGGTTAAACAGACACAATCTGAAAATAATAATCTGGAAACTCCTTTTACCAATATCTGTGCAAAACATTCCCAGTAGAAAATAATAAGTGCTCAATAAAACGTAATGAATGAAATGAAAAAATAGTAACTTAGAGGGGAAAACAATCCGACCTCATTAATCTGGAAAACCACTATTCCAAGGTATTTCCTGTTAGAAAAGTCAGTATGTAGAAAATACACAAGACTACCCAGCAATGATTCCTTAATCCAAGACACTGGATTAGTGTGAGTGAGTTAGAATTTTCCATCGCATCTGCAGAATTGGAGGCATATCGTAATACTGCATGGATCAATGGGCTGTAAGTATTAAAGGTTCAAACCAAAAGAATCCCAAAGTCTTGTGATAGATTATCCTCACTGACAGCAAGAAGTAGTGAGAGAGTTGAGTTAAATGTCACGTACGACTTTCCACTTATTTCACTGGGTGCCAAGATAATATTGAAGGACAGGCCAAAGCGATGGAGAGATGGAACAAGTGATTAACGAATCAAGAATTAACCATGCAAAACCCACATGTACAGATATGGTTATAGAAACAATCGGGCAAACTGGTTTGAATCCATAATTATTGTTTCCTGGTACACCTAAGGGATGCAACTTTGCACTGTACTATTCATGACTGGGCCACCTGTGCCCTCTGATGAAGAAATGAAACCTGCTTCAAGACTGGCAAGATGTATGCAATAAACATCAGCAGGGGTGACCAGCAAGAGAACTCGTGGACACGAGCCATCATGCTTACATTAGCAATGGCTTGGAAGAAAATGTACAAGAATTACACACGTACCTAACACTCATCGTCATTACAGATTACAATGATTCAGGAATAAACTTGGTTTACCAAGCAGATGCACCAAACATATATTGAGGTTGTTAAATCACAGCAGTGTACTGTCCAGCTTTCCTAGATAAATATTAGTGACCAGATGTGACAGCGGAAGCTGAGCAGTACACAGCTGTGATCCATCCAAGAGAGTCAATTCTCTGAGCAGGGTAGTCTCCCTTGTTCATACTAGAAACAGATCAATATTGGTTCAAGTCCAAGTTCCTGTAATTATGTTTCTAAGTTTATCAGCGGCACACCCGTGGTTTCCCAAAACAAAATGGCAAACATGTAAGAACTGCATTACGACAGGCTTTGCCCTTATGTCAAGCTACCATGCCCTATCATTATTTAAATACTGTTTAATGTGGTTTCAAATGAATCTCACTCTCTCGGTCAAAGCTATATAATTCTTTGATATTTACCATGCTGTCGATACCCAGGTATGGTGTTACAGAACTAAGGTTTATATTCAGAGTGAATTTGGGACTGGAGCTCAAGATCCTGTCACGTTCAAGGAACATAACTCTGACTGAAGAGCATGAGCAGTCAGCTGTTAAGAAGTTGCTGAGGCAGTACAAGATGGTGCTATTGTTTTAATAGACAAGTAGTTGGTGATGTTGTTGTTGATGGAGTAGGAGCTGATGTTGTTGATGGAGTGGGAGCTGGTGATGTGTTCGATGCAGTAGTTAGCGCTGTTGCTGTTGATGCAGCAGTTGCTGTTGAAGTAGTAGTTGGTGCTGATGCTGATGCTGTGGATTCTGCAGAAATTGTTACGTTGTTGTTGGTGCTGATGCAATAGCAGTTGGTGGTGTAGCTGTTAATTCAGATGATGCCATAACTGCCATTCCAGACAAGATATATTTAGATAATATATATACTAAAATGCCCACCACTAAAGAACTGGCATCAGAACAGGACAACCCTAAACAAAGACAAGAAAGCTTCATGTACACTTAACACATTAACCTTGTCCTAAGTTTGAATCTCATACAAATATTTACACATATACATACATATCAGTTAATGCCTAAAAGTAACTGAGCCTTATGGTTTCAAACATACATGCCAGCCCATCAAAACATATAATCACATTACAATCAGACCTTTCTGTATCCAAGGAAGATCTGATCTGAACGTGTCTGTCAAATGCTACAGAACATTATTATTATTAGAAGTAGTGTTAATCACATGACCTCTGTCACACAAACGCAAAAGGAATGTTAGTCATTCCCTGATGGCACTAGCATGTCTTTGAGCCACTAAACAGTGTGAAAATCATTCAGGCAGTGCTCCTTAACAAAATCCAGTCATTATGTTCAAGACTAATTCAATCAAGACAAACAGGACAGCTTTTTCACAAAGTAAAAGACAAAAAGCACCAGATTTGATCAAGTTGTAAGCTAAAGTTTTAGCCATACAAACCCTGAATAATATGAAGGGAGGTCAAAAAGTTTGTAGAACTTACTACCAAAAGTTGTTAAACGGCAAAGCCACTAGTAACGCTATCATATGAATGATCAATGTATGTAACAGATGCTAAAAGTAGCATTGCTGTTTCACAACATTAGATAGTGAGTTCTAAGAACTCTTTGACTTCCCCTTGTAAAGGGTACATGATTGTACAAGTAAATGAGAGTATTTAAGTAAACATCTGTCAAGTCATATTCTGGCTCCAACACTACTGAAATCATGATAAAACTAGGGTGAATCGGAAAACAGCAGCATTAGAGAATCCATGGTATTTTGTTTTCGGTTCGTTATACTGTAATAAAATCCAAAACTATGGTATTTTTGGTTTTCATACCATCATATTTATCTAGTCATAAGTTACAGTTTTGTTCACTCAAATAAACAAAGATTATTTTTTTTCCATTTTAAACAATGTAGAGTTTGGCTGTTGTCAGTTTTCTGCATTATGATTCCATCTGAAACACTGAAACGGACCAATCCGCAGACCACAATACCGTCATAAAAGCCTAAGTGACATCAGCAAAACATGAAATATGAGTTGGTCTATTCAGAAGCTACCAGTATATATTATGATCTCTCTTGGTATGTACGTTTGGTATCGGAGAAGACTCATATGTGATGCAGGTCTTTGATGTTAAAGAGTTACAATGAAACAATGACATACCAAGAAACAGAACAAAGCAAATCTGGGTTTCAAACCTCTGATCAAAGGTTTTTGTGCTTAAAGAAGCAGCAGAAAATTTGCAACACGTAAACAACTCATAACTCATAAAAACATGAAACATGCCTAAATTTCACTTTTAAAACTATGTGTCTATGTAAGAATTCCCTTTATCAAAGTTCTCATCTCTTTAACAAATGGTTAATTTGGTTGACTGATAAAACTGACAAAACAGTGAATAAATATGGTTTTATGGAATTTTTTTGCAATGTTCCAGCAATATCACGGTGGCGGACAACAGAAATGTGCTTCACACACTGTACCCATGTCAGGAATCGAACCCAGGCCTTCGGTGTGACGAGCAAATGCTTTTACCACTAAGCCAGCCGACCGCCCAGACTAGTAAAAGAAACAAGTAAAGAAGGAGCAAAATAATTGCCTTGATAAATTAGGAAGAAAATAAACCCTTTATTTGTAGAAAACAGTAAAGAATTTGTATGCACAAAAATCTATATCAATAAAACCAAAACAATCAATGAGCTTTCAGTTCATGCTGAAATGCCATGCCAAGTTGAAACATTTTTGTTTTACATCCAATATTCCGGCCCTAATCTTGAAACATTTCAGCTCTAATCTGTGAAAATTTTGGTTTTTTTATTGTCCACCTCAAAGGCAAACCAAAAATCAATTCTAGAATACTGAGAATCTTCAGATTATTTAAGTTTGATTCAATATTTGAAGTATGGCATTACATTGTACTCTACATTGTATTCCACTGTATACAACATTGTACTCACTTGCCTAAACATGGTGAGTCTGGAGGTAGCAGAAATTGAAAATACAATATTATGTCATCATCTGGCATAAACATGGCTGCAGTTTGGAAAACCAAACTAACCTGAGAGTTTCAGAGGCTTACTCTATTTGCACGCTTATTGTTGTTGAATGTTTGCTGAAAGTTAGACCACAGTTTGAGTAGCTGAACTATATGAAGGAAACAGACGAGGTAAATTTGTCTCACACAATGGCTTCCACTTTTGATATCATGTTCTTGCTTACATTCCTCATGGAATATTCTTGTTCTATTTTCAAGATGACCTCAAAATACGTAGCTTATTTAACACAATACATCTCACTTCAGGTTTTCCTCTGAACGCTTGGCTAATTTCTACACTAAACAAGAAGCAGCCATCTTGATTTGAAAAGCTGAACAAGAAAATTCATCCGTGCTTTCACCAAAGAATATACAATCTATTATATGATCTTTGCTTTCACATGGCAAAGATGATCTCTGCTTTCACATGGCAAAGATGATCTCTGCTTTCACATGGCAAAGATGATCTCTGCTTTCACATGATAAAGATGATATCATGATGATTCTCATCTAACAATCAACCTGAAGCACGAGGATTACTATAACTATTCCATTTTGCTACTGATTTTTCTCACCAGAAGCATTTTTTTACAAACACAACAAAAATGGCTGACAAAAATGTGTGGAGGCCAAAACTGTCTGGGTAAATGTGCATTTGGCTCTGCAAATAGAAATTGTGATCTAAAACATACAATCAGAAAGATCTAATCATTGATATTCTTCCTGCTGACTAGCATCTCCCGTCCCCAACCTCCACCATCCCCACCCCCACACCCCACCACCTCCAAAAAGAAGAATACTCATTCTGTTTCTTACCACTATATATATTTTTGTGTCCAAATAAATTTCCCACTGTAGTTTAGTTTGAAGCCTTACATTAGCAGCAGACAGTTTGAAGGTGGCATAGCCAGGACATATTCTGGAGTATTGGATGTTTTAGGGAATAGGACACAGGACAGCTTCAGATGAAACCAATGTTAGTAAACAAATGATCTCCTGGAGAGAGACGGAGTGAAGCGAGCTTCAATGCCCAATCACAATGAAGCAAAGCATAGATTTTTTTTTTTCAGAAGTCTGGTTGCTTTAAGTGTGTTGGCTTTATTGGTTCTTCAGCATGTCAGCTTACTAAAATAAGTTTGCTTCATTGGTTCTTGAAGCCAGTCAAATGTCAGCTTGATAAAATAAGTTGGCTTTAATAGTTCTTCAACCAATCAGATGCCACCTTACAAAATAAGTTGGGTTTTATTAAAGCCTAAATGAAAATCACAAACAAAACCAAACCTTGGAAATACACTCCTTCAAGTGTACATTCCATACTGTCTCAAAATAACAGGATGCCAAAATGTTTCCACTATACAAATTCATTATTTTTGTTGTTGTTGGAACTCCAAGCTTGTTTTCTATTCCAGACACAGAAATCAATAATGCATGTCTGAATAATTTAACATTCATAAAAACAACTGAAAAGCAGAAGCTACGACTGAGCATTTGGGATGTTCACCTGGTGTAATCTATGAGGTCTGACCTTGAAAAAGATAAGACTGACGAACTAAGTTTGGTTTTACACCGCTTTTAGCAATATTCCAGCAACATCAGGGCAGGGAACACCAGAAATGGGCTTCACATAATGTACCCATGTTGAAATTCGAACCTGGGTCTTCAGTGTGATGAGCCAGTGCTTAAACCACTTGGCTACCCAACAGCCCCTTGAAAATGATAAGAACGTTAATGGAGCATTAGATGTTATTGAGAAAGGATTGATCAAACCAGCCATCAGAAGGCAGAAGCTCTTTCTGCTTCAACAAAGGCAAACAATAAACAATACTATGTGAAGTATAACAATTATCTCATCAAAACCTTTAAAAGACACTTTACTAACAACAACAACATTGTTCTTTCATCCAATACTCACAAGACGTGCCAAATTTATGAAATATTTCACCAGTGTGTGTTTAACCTTTTTTGTGTGCATTTTATAAATGTCATAAGATTTTGCTTCTGGTTTCAATCTGTGAATCATTATCAAATATGTAGGTCAGAGGAAATGAACATGAAAGCAACGTATTTCTCAGAGGGCGATTATGGCTATTTATTTCATTGCAACAGTGGCCCAAACTATATCACCTTGGTTCAGCGATAGTTATCAACTAGCATTGTGACTGCATCAAACAAACTTAATGGCTTCAGAATCATATTAATCAGTATAAATTAATTCAGTACTACCAACAACGATAAAGTTGGCCATTTTCCACTTTGACCCAGTCAAAGAGAAACAAGAACTGCTTAATACTATAAAGATACCGACATACACAAAAGTACTCGCCTTTATTGTCAAAGGGAAGTAATTCTAATATGGAGTAGTACTCCTTGCTAACCTACACACAGCCAGACTTGAAATCTGCATAATTTGTGTGACATTAATAACTAAATGCAACGACTGACACAGTCAACTGTCATGTTTCCTATTGACAATTGTATCCATATTCATTTCGGTATAATGCAAACATACTGTAAACAAATGCAGTACATCAATAGTTCAATACATATATACACTCCAAGCATCTATACCTGAATATTTGCAGCTTGTTTGATTTAAAAAACGAAATTCTAAATAGTATGATCAGACGAATAACTATTTATTACTATTTGAAAGCTGCTGTGAAAACCATACCACTCAAAACATATTAAAACACATTTGTTCATTGGTCAGGATGGTGTACACATTTCCAACTCACATACATAAATCAACCTTCGTTTGGTGCAAGAAAATCAATAACAGAAACCCTGGGTTTCTTTCTCCAATAGTGCCAACAACATTATCTCCCTTGACAGATTACAGAGTTATCTCCCTTCACAATACATACCAGCACTATACCTAAGGTACGCATTTGAACAGTGATTAGAAAACCTTTGTCATCTCGAAATAGCTCATAATTACAAATCAGCGATGTGATGGTAAGACTTGTGTTCAAAGTATGAAAACATCGAAAAAATATGAAATTTGTTCTTCAGAACCCGTGCCTGCAGACTGGAACAATGTGTTCAGATATGAGGCAATAAATAGAGAGTGTAAGACTGAAGCAAGTGTTGATAACGGGAGACCCCAGCCTGCTGATATGTCTAGCGAGCCAGGAGGAGGCGGTGTTGCCCACAGATTGCTTGCCAGGCCCACATGTTGTACCACTAAACAAGAGACACTGCCACGATGTTGTGTCATACAGAGTCATCTGTAACAGAAACACACGCTATGTTGCACAGTGAGTCAGTGAACTGGGCGAGTGAGTGAGTATTGTTTTATTTTGCAGTGTTCCTCCAATATCAAGGTGGGGGACACCAGAAATGGACTTAACAAATTATACCCATGTGGGGAACTGAACCAGGGTCAACATGAACTGTGTGTAGAAACTGTTATGAAAGACAAGTAATGGACTTCACACATTGTACCCATGTGTGGAACTGAACCCGTGTCTAAATGATCTGTTTATGACACTGGCTGAACAGTACTCAAATGACATCATGGGCAGTCAACTTGACATGAGAGTAAGTGTGATGTTTCGCCGCTTTTCAGCAATATTCCAGCAATGCAATGGTGGGAGACACCAGAGATGGTTTTGCACATCATATGCAACAAACATCAGCACATGACGGTGGTGATCAAATCCACTCAACCTCTGTACCTTGCGTTTTGCGCATAATTTGTCCTTAGCACCACTGAATGTCCTTTGGATGGATATAAAATGTATTATACATGTATAAACTGGGCCATTCACTCTCTGTTTTTCCCAAAATGATAAACGTGTCTTACCATGATACCACCATCTTGTTTTCTTTGGGTTTTTGCTGCATGTTTTCACATATATTGCGTTATCTGGGGGCCTCTTCTGAAAGAAGAAAAATATTCACATCCTTTAGTAACACGGCATAAAATTATTACATTACATGTTAAAATGTTCATCTATGAAAACAGGTTGATGCAAGATAAAACAACCCTTCAGAATTTAGTGGGACCCCATTGGAACTAGTTTTGTGATACTATTGAGAACATGTTCTCTGAGATGTAACATTAGTGAAATTCCCTGAGAACACATTGCTGTGAGACATGACATTGCTGAGATTCAATGAGAACATGTTTTATGAAACATAACAGTTGTTGCGCAAAGTGAGATTATTTGAGAACATGTTGCCAAGAGACAAGATGTTGCAGAGATTTGATGAGAATATGTTTTATGAAACGTAATGGCTGTTGCGTAAAGTGAGATTGCTTGAGAACATGTTGCTATGAGCAGCATGCGAAACAGTTTCCAAATTTTGTTAACCAAGCTGACATGCTGGGCCTGAAAGTGACTTGCCCACAAAATAATTCACTAGTCTGAAATATGATAGAAGACAAGTTTTATCATTAAGCTCTTAATACAATGAACATATCTATCAGGTCATAATCTTGCATGACTTAAAAGTGTGTTGAAATTCTTCAAAGGCATTTACAAGTTGGTAAGGTAATACAAGACACATCGTCAACTATCCAAACCACTCCATCAACTGGAAAACCACCGAGATCCTGGCTTCCAACATCAATGATTGGCGGAGAAGGAAGCTTTGGGAAGCAATCAACATCAGATGATTTGAACCTCAGATCAACAGAGATCAAGGCATGTACCTACCCTCTGCCTGGTGTGTCAACAAGGACTCATAGTGTAACAACCATGTACTGTTAAAACATTTCTCCTTTTCACCTCTCCTCTGTGATTGTACATCACATAATTACATTTATATGCTTGTATATACATATTACCTCTCTGGCTTCATGTATACCTATATATATTCTGCAATGTTACCTATGCTCATTATCCACCTGACAAAGGGGCAAGAATTAGCCTTGAAACGTCGTGTTAAAAGAATTAAAGAAGTTGTCATCCATAATAGTGTCTTGTATTAAAAGTGTGTTATTAAACAAGTCGCAGAGAGTGATACATACTTACAAAACGACCCCATGAAAATTCACTAGCAAGTCAGGCTAGTTACTGTGGATATTTACTGGCCCAACTGGATTTCTAGAAGCCACGGGCCAGTCAGCTAGTGACCATTTCACACACTGTCTGTGATACATGTAGTAATGTATACTTGTTTTACCACTAAACTCAGAAAATATCCCAGCTATGTCACTATAGTCTGTAAACAATTGAATACGGGCCAGAAAATCCACTGATTGATATTTTGAGCACTGATAAACACCACCAGTTGACTGACCTTTTCTTTACAGCTGGACAACATACTGACGACACTGAGACACACCGCCTGTACCGACAGTGCTGGTGACCAGTCCTCCGTCAGGATAGACAGACATATATGGCCATTACTATATACATGTGGATGAACAGGGATGTTGGACCCGATAAATGTCACCTGCAAATAAAGACTTTACATACATCACTGACACCCATAAAAGGTTTGTGAATTTCTTCAACCTTCACTCACAGCATTTCTGGAACCACCTCCATGGTGTAGTGGTTAGAGTGTCTGCCTAGAGAGAGGAAGGTTTCGGATTTCGATCCTGTGTCAGACCTCAGATGTTAAAATATGGTACTTGTTGGTCCCTTCCTGGTGCTCGGCATAAGGACTATTCGACTTGGAGTCAGTATACTGTGTCTGAGTGGAGTATTCATGCTTAACTGTGGCATGGTATCTCAGTGGGTCGGCACCACAACACCAGTCTAAGTCTGGGTTAGTAGAAGCAGAGAGACATACACAAGCATGCACGTCGTCATGTGAGTGAAATATTCTTAAGTGCAACATTAAACCCCATTTCACCTCACCTCACCTCACCTCACCTCACCTCACCTCACCTCACCTCACCTCACAGTATTGCCGATGTGACGTTAAATATTAACTCACTCACTCACTCACTCACAGTATTTCAGATATATAAGGCTACATAAAAAAGTGAAATGTTTCTCGGGCAGCGGCATGTCACTTTCATTTGTGCGCATAAAACTGTTTTATTGCCATTTGAAAAAATAATTTTGACCTGATCATCAGTTTGCCTGTTATAAGAATGAGTGTTTGTAAGAACGAGTGTGACTGAATTTACAACTCATTCACACGCATTTAACTTCCCAAACTGTTTTTCTGAGATAGTAAAAATTAAAAATGTGTTCCTCCAGTGTCACATTTTTTCCATCAAACACTAAAAAAACAAGTCCTACTGCCCTTGAAACTTTAAGAAAATGTGCCTGAAAAACACTTAATTTTTATGCAGCCTTACAGCTTGTAAGTTAAGTGAGGACAGAATGCTCCAAGTGATTCTGTTTTTTAACATCTTACAAAAAGCATTGGTCCTGGTAAGCCTAGAAACTACAGGCCAATACTGAAAATCCAATAGATGATGATTGTGTCTTCTCAGGACTTACAAAAGTACTCTACAAGTTAATCAATAGGCTGCAAACTTCAATGCTATTGATCATACAAGGTACATAGCAAGGAATGTAATGAAGCATGTGATTGCAGCTCTCAAGAAAATAACACATTGGGTGTGCTTAAAAAAATCCAATCCAGCCTTCAATCCCCCAGTTCTTGCCACAGTAAAGTTATTGCTGGACTAAACTTTTTCACAGTAAATGACTGCTACTATGCCTACATATAAGATGGTATTAAAATCCCACTTTACAAAGCCTAACAGTTTAATTTATTGAGAATAACCTTAATTAACTTACCTGGGGTGAGTCAAAGGGGTACCTTGAGCCAAACTTGAAATGAAGCTGGAAGTTCTCGCCTTCATAGAGAGATTCAGGAGCACCATTGATGTAGACAATCCACCTGTATGTGGTCAACGTGAACATCAGCGAAAAGGAAGTCATCAGGATGGATGTCAAAAGTATGCATGTCAATAACACGGACATTAAGACCATGTACGCCTGAAGTAGGTACTTCAGTGACAGACATCACAAACAATAACATTTATGAGTCACTAAGTGAGTTTAGATATGTAAAGGATGTAAAAACCCTCAAGGGCCCAATCAATATTCCCAAAGGATTTCAGAATGATACATAGACTACATATGAATTCACTACTTGAGTGAGTGTGCGAGTTGGGTTTTAAGCCACTTTTAGCATTATTCCAGCAATATCCCGGCAGGGGACACCAAACAAGGCTTCACACGTTGTACCAATGTGCGGTATCTGACCAGGTCTTTGGCGTGAGAAGTGAACATTGAAACCACTATGCGGCTCCATCAATCTGTGCCAAGATGAATGCCATCAACATAGATGTGAACATTGTGGATGATGTCAATATTACGCATATCAGCAAGTTGTATGTCAACAAAATGAATGCAAACATAAACATAAACTTCAGAAACAGGACATCAGTATGTAGATGACTGTAAAATCACCAACACGGATATCAACATAAAATGCAGGGGTTAAAAAATCCCATTGCCCAACGCAGAAGACAAGTCAGTTTTCATTTCGGGCAATCAGGTAATGGTATCTTTCTTTCCTTAGACTATTAGTTAATTTCCACTGATGGTTTCAGACTGCAAATAAACTTGGATTTCATTTCATATCTGCTCAAAATGTAGCCATTAAATTTCACAACGATAGTAAAATAGAGTGATCTTTCTTTGCTATTTATCACTTTTCAATAAATAGTCCAGTAAAAATTGACGGCAAATACCATGTTGATTTATTCTTTCATCATTACATCATCATAATTATGTCAAAAAATCAGGGCAAGTGGAAATTTAGTCAGGACAAGTTACTTTCTTAAAGTCACTTGCCCTGTGGGGAACAGCTTTGAAAAAAAAAACCCGCTGAAAATGGACACCTGTAAAAGTAACATCAACAACAGACACAAAAGACAGATTCTAATCAGTTTTTCCCCATGTCCAAAGGTTTAGTGTGATTATTGTTTAGCACTGCACTCAGCAATATTCCAGCTATAATGAAGGGGTCTATAACTAATACATCCTGGACAACACAATCTAGTGATCAACAGCATGAGCATTGATCTACACAATTGTCATACCAAAACATGTGTCAACCAAGTCCACCCAATGGGTAACTGATGACAAATTCTAACCTAGATCTTCCTGCCTGGTAGATGACATCCACCACCCCTTCAAGGCCAAAGGCAAGTGCATATTAGTGCTGGGAACTGGTTAAAATCTTATGATTGATGATTGGTTGATTACAACCGATCAATCATCGAAAATAATAGGTTGGTGTCATGTTTGTTAATGCACAAAAAATAAAGAAAAACACAACAGGTGATTATCAAATGTCCAAGGTCGATAAATCATTGGATCAACCAAACTGAAGTCAGTAACTATTTTATTAAAATTATTATATGACAGAAGTACTGACACAGTCATGAATCTTTGTGGTGTTGTGTGGTCTGCCATTTTGATACAGGTAGGATATAACTCTAAACCAACATAAACTCAGGGACGAAGCGATGCCTATTGCTTCTTTATCTAACATAAGGCACACATTGTGACACAATGTGGTGTTCCCAGCTGGCATAGTCCAGATCTATTTTTAGATGTGGGAGGCACTTGGATTGTTATGTAACATCTTGCAATGTACTGAGGTTGACATTGCTTAGCGTCAAAGCTGTCATGCGACCAAGTGGACCAATTTGAAAGGCAGAAAAATATCAGTCATATAAGAAGACATATAATTCACCTCATGAACAGTGACACAGAACTAGGAAAGATAGGAATGATACTAACTCTGATAGGTTCTTCTGGATGCTGTCCGTGTCCACATTCACCCCGACAGGCGGGTCCTTGAGGAGCGCCTGCAGCTCCTTCTGTAGCCGCTTCTACAAGACACCGAAATACAACTGTACAACTGCTGTCTGGTGAGATGACTGTACAGCTACTGCCTCTTAATACAACTGTACAACTGGAGGTTATCACTGCAACTGTACAACTGGGACTGTCAGTACAACTGTACAACAACTGCCTCATCATATGATTGTACAACTGGAACCTATCATTGCAACTGCAGATCCATGGCCTGTTAATACGGTTGTAAAACTGGGACAGTACAACCAGGACCTGTTAAAACAACTGATCAAATGGGGCCTATTATTGCAATTGTACAACTGGGGCTGTCAAAACAACTGTACAACCAGGGCTTGTTAACATGACTGTACAACTGGGACTGTCAGTTCATCTGTAAAACTAAGCCTGACAGTATAACTGTATAACTTGGATTCTCAGTACAACAGTACAATTTACAAATGTGGCTATCAATACATCTGCACAGCCAAGCGCAGTTGATACAACTGTGAAACTTGGGCATGCTTGTTACAACTGGAGAACTGAGCTTGACAGTATAACTGTACACCTGGGACCTGTCAGCATAACTGTAGAGCTGGAGACTGTAACAAAAAAGTACAATTGGAGACTGACAGTACAACTTTACTACTGAGAATCCTTTTCACAGATCTAGAATAGGTAGCTCTTATTTACAAGCGTATACTTGGAGCCTGTTATTAAACTGTAGAAATGTCCTGTTTAAACTACTATAGATCCTGAAATTTCCATAAAATTACAGAAACAGAGCAGCCTACAACTGCAAACCTGGGTCACAATATCCAACTGAACAAGAAAGGACAGGTAGTATTGTTCTAAAGGCCACTTAAAGACTTCAGCTGGGTGCCTATCATTTTGTTATTTACAAAGATATGAAACACACAACAGGCTGACAAACATGATTCCTGTTTGAATACAAAATAATACAACAGATTAGGGGCTTCAAAATTCATGTTCCATGATTTCCATATATTTTCACTGATTTCAGACATGAGAAAAAACAACTGAAAATTTAGCCGGGGGTTGTAGGGGCCTTTTATTGTAAATTTATATGTAAAATACCTAAAATCTGTTCAAAATGAAAAACAAAATCACAGAAATCACAGTGATCCAATCAAAAATTCTAACATATGTGTTTTGGATTTTTTTGCATATTATTATGATTAAAGATACACTATACATGATATATTTTTTAACACTAGCTCAAACACTCCATATGATTTAGTAACAGGTTTACTGAATTACTCTATTCTGGGGTGATACTGCAATCTGTTACTGATCAGTGATAGTCAAGTGTATCCATGGACATTTGCATCTGGAGAAGTAGAATCTGATGGAAATACCAAAGCTTTGGAATAACTTCAATACAAATTAGTATTCTTCCTTAAAACCGCTATATTATAGGAGTCGTATCATGCTCATGCAACACACGGAACTAGTTTGGACATTTAATATTTCGACATTAACATGATTATTGTTTGTACATCCTGTTTTGAGCTGACATTTTGAACTGTTATTACTGAATTTCTGAGTCTAAAAGAGACACACGATTTATGAATTATTTCCTGGTTTCAGTGTGTATTTTAACTCAAAATTGTGCAAAATTTTCTCCTTCCAAAACAAAACATTGGCTCATGGTCATGTTCATGCCTGCCGTCATTATCTTGTTTTTCAATGTATTCAAGAATACCACACATGTCAATAGTTGAGAAATGGCAATAAACAGATGAAGAAGTCTACGCCTAGCTGAAAAATAGCACAGGGTCTTTATAAGCATAATCATATGAGGATGATGAATGCAAAAATACGGGAAGTTCTACCTCCATTGAAGCCATGTCTGACGTTTGTTGTTATTTAGTTTCGTATAATATGGATTATCTCCAGCAATCGGTGTATTCATGTCAGCTTAATTCTGAATAAATTTGCAATATCTCACAGGAAAATGTATGAAGGAAAGGACAGAGTCATCTTCAGTTCAGACGCATGTGTAAAATATTTTACGCAACTAATTGAAGTAACTTTACAATATGGCAATCATGGCGCCGGTGAACGTTCGGTTAAATCCTGTAGGTTTAGCTGTCGGCGTGGCAGTTATCATAAGTATATTTTTTTACATATTTGGTCTTCCAGGGCTCTTTAGACAAGAACCGAGAATTAGCATGAAAGAACTTTTGTCGGTCAGTGTTGAACTAGCTCGACGTGGGGGATCACGAGTGAAAGGTATCGTTGAAGCGAAAAATGGTTTGGAAGCTCAAGTCAAGGGGAAAACTAAAGAAGGGGCAGAGGAGATGCTTACACAGGGTGACTTGCAGTCTCATAAAGCTATATTCTATGGGTTTGAGAAAGCCTTTCCTGGGTTAAGAGTAAGTATCAAGATCCTACTTTGTTCATTTAATGTGATTGATTATTCACTGTCTCGATCATGAAAACTTGAAACACATATCATCATTGATCATGTTCACCAAGGTGTTAGGTAGGGCCACGCAAAATGTTTTAACGAACTGTTTGAAAAGGATAGAGGTATACATAATCTTTGTAAACGTGGCCGAATTGTTTCATGTCTATTTGTATTGATTGTCATGTGACATTGTGTTGACACGTTTTATGTCATCGCTGCACACGGCTAGTCATCTCCATGAACTGTGTTTGTCCAAGGATATCATAGGGGTCAAAAGGGTATGGAATAGCTATCATCTGTTATTATGTCACCCAACATGAAAATGATAGTTCATCATGAAGACGCCTAGTCATGCCTCAAATGTGCTCAAAAGCAAGAAAATTACTGTTTGATATTACTTCCATCAATGAAATATGCTTGAAATTTAGCTTGAAAGTCAAGGGAGCCTTTTCATTACGCTTCAATAAAAAGTAAATATTTTAGTGGCAAATTTAGTGTTTTATATTAAAAAATGCAACACCTCATTCTAGGTCTTGATGAAAACTGATTTGATGGGGCTGCTATTGCTACTGTTCCTTTGATGAGTTCCTTTGACAAGTTCCTTTGCCGAGTACACATAAGTAATTAGGAACTTCTGTTCATACAGTATGCCAGTGTTAGGGGCTTTCAACAATGTAAGTTAAAACCGTAATTATGAACTTTAGTATCATTTAAAGTTTTATTTTACTAACCTTGAGTGATAAAGGATATAGTCATCTATTACCAAAAAATATCAAGTGATTCCTACTAAAATAGCGTTGATGATGTGGTATCAGGAAAACCGGAGCCACTCGTCACATCAATGTATTTTCGACAATGAGGCATGCTTTTCTGTGCGAGAGAGTGTTTTGACCATGTGACTACCTATTTTATATGTAGCCTGTCACTAGCAGATGACTGATCTTGCTGAATTTTGCTTGCTATTTTATGTTATACGAGAAAATGATTTTCCATCTGAAGTGGTATTTAACCATCATGGGTAAACAACATTGATGTCTATTTGCTTTTTGCATAACTTAACTTCTGGATTTCAGTTGTCAATAAAACCTCTCACAACAGCAACTTGGCATCCACCCTACTGATGAAACTGTTTGTGCATTCTGATTGTGCACGTACTACCCTGACAAAGCACGAGCACATGAAGGTCTGGGGTAGAATAGGCCGTCAGCTGCCCATGCTTGTTGTAAGAGGCGATATATGGGATTGGGTGGTCAGATTTGATTGGTTGACGCATGTCATCGGTTCCCATTTGCACAAATCGATGCTCATGCTGTTGATCAATAGATTGTCTGTTTCAGACTTCATTATTTTCAGACTGCTGCCATATAGCTGGAATATTGCTGAGTGTGGCGTAAATCTAAACTCACTCGCTCACTAGCAATACAATCGTTGAAATCACCAGAAAGTCGAATTCAGCTGGCTTTGTGACTCAGTATATAGATCAACTGCAGATTGTTTTTTGTTGGTAGGCTCAGATATTAGTGTACAATTGTATAGAAAAGGGGCTCAACATGATAAATATATTCATTGTTAAATATTTATGGTATATCTAGGAGTTTTATTTTCTGTTGTATTCTATATTTGAATTTGAAGTGGATTTAAATGAAAAGCATTATTTTCAAAGTGAGACCAGATATCCTTGGTATTTCAACACTGTATTAGAATTCACCAGTATTGCTGTGAATTAAATACCACAATGTGTTTGGTATTGTGAACGAAATATACTTATCGTATCGCGAACAAAAGATCACCGTACCAGTTGTATTGGGAGATAGCCGTATTGGGACATCTATCATTGCATAATCATGGTAATATTTAATGATGATATTTTTTGCATAAATTATTACTCTTTGATAAGGACTTCAACAGAAACCTCACTGGTATCATGCATAAGCAACCATTATGCATCTATGCTATGACAATGTTTAAATCTTGAGAGAAAGAGGTTATTGATTTTTCAGTAAATCAACAGATAACCAGAGTTGGGCCATTTACACAACTAGAACTAGTAGAAGGCCACAGCTGGCTTCATTGATCAATAGGTTACCACAAATGAGAGACAAACAGATGTTGGTCCACCTTCTGTATATTCTATAGATGTTAATATTTCAAAGAGTTAAAATTATTCGATCATTCACCTGTCTATCCAAAAGTTTTAAGTTTATTTTGGTCATATAAATTCTGGACTGCCAATCCACTGAGCAAATCAATTGTTTCTTGTTCCGCTAACATGAAATGTGAAATCAATCTATTAAAATGACATTTCAGAAATTGTTTTTGTCCTTCTTAATGCCACTTATTTCTGTGGAATGAAATATTTTCAAATAGAAGATACAGAACAAAGCATTTCAATATTGCAAAGTTAAAACAATGTAGACTGACAAAGTTGAAGCTCTTTGATAAGACATAATTCAGTTTTGCAGTCATTATTTTGTTGAAAAAGACCACATTTATCTGTCGCGTGAGTAGTGTCAAAGAAATTTAATTTAATCTTTTTTGCCTTTTTTAAGAGCTCACATTGTAAGAACCAAACCAAATCCTATTAAAAAGCGTGAATTGTCACATGCCCCGCAGTAAAACTGTGCTGACATTATTATCAGAGAGTGAGTGAATGAGTTTAGTTTTACACCGTACTCAGCAATATTTCAGCTGCAGTGGACTCTGTCAGTATCGGCCTCTGTAAACACTGACATTCTGTCTACAACAGCATTAAGTTTCAGTCCCGGCAGAAATGCACTTAATCATCATATAGAAACATCTGTAAACATCAGCTCATGTCCACTCTGAATGACAGCATTGTTTTTCAGTCCCAACGAACAAATTGACAAATTGTTATGAAAACGAATCCTTAAATGCAGGCTCATGAAAGATGGCGCAAGCCTTTGATGCAGTTAGGTCCGAATGATGTAAGAACACAATTTGCGGTTATCAGTACCCAAGATTATTCAGAAATGGGAAATTGGTATCTTGTTGATTAGTGAGTGATACATGTATCAACACCATGACATAAAATTGGTTTATGGTGGCTCGAAGTAAACCTGTCGATTTCAGGACTTATTCTTAAAGAAAAAGCTGTTCAGTTTGCTCAACATTTAGACATTAATGGCTTTAAGGCATCAGATGGCTGGTTAACATCATGAAAAACATGACACAGCATAAAACAATTCAAAGTCAGTGGCGATAGTGCCAGTGTGAAAGCTGATGATGTAGCAACATTTAAGTCCCGCCTTCAAGATTTGACTGACGGCTGTTCTACAGATGACGTCTTCAACTGTGACGAGACAGGTCTCTTTTTCCGAGCTCTCCCAGACAAAACTCTTGCATCCAAATTACAAGCAGCGAAAGGTGGTAAAGTGTCTAAAGAACGGTTAACAATGTTGCTGTGCTGGTAATAGGAAAGGCCCAGACATCTAGATGTTTCAAGAACCTCAGTGTTGATGGATTACCTGTTTTATTGCCTTCCCACAACCATGGCCTTAGCTTGAGTAACATGAAACTTTGTTACCTTCCTGCAAACACGACGTCAGTTCTTCAACCCTTGGATCAAAAGCATAATCCGTGCATTATTGTCAATATCTTTTGAGATCACTTGTCTCTAGAAGGGACACATGTACCAGCACTGATGAACTTTGCAAAGCAATCATAGTGGTAGGTGCAGTTTACTGGACCACAAGAGCGTGGAATGGGACAACACCCTTGACTATTTGCAAGTGTTTTGCTTCATATGGATTTGATGTGTGTGAAACTGTTTGCAGTGACGATGAAGAAGATGACAGCATTCCCCTAGCTCCATTAGTGGCCACAATAGACAAGGAAACTACAAGCTGTACAAGCAATGAATATGTCGAGTGTGATGATGATTTGCCTACTGAAAACCCTGATTTGAGTGATTTACAATAGATTTGATAACTCAAGTAAAACAGACTGAGAGCAAGTGTCATGATAATGAAGAGAATGAAGTTGAAGACGAAGATGAAAATGTGTTTCCTAAACTGACTGTAAGTGATGTTTTGAGAATGTGCTCTCAGATCAAACACTTTGCATCCAGCCAGGAAGTACGACTTCTACATCATGTGCAGAACTTGGAAAGTGCAGCTGAGGACATTGCACTTGAGGCATCAGCACAGAAAATACAAAGCAAGATCAGTGACGTTTTTACAATGTGAACAACCTTGTTTTTATTTGAATAAGTAATAAATGAATGTACATTCTGACACTGCCTTGTTCCTTATTCAAACATGTTGTTAATACTAATTAGACAGTACGACTTGCGTACGTTGTGCGTCGGCATAATGAGGCAAACTGCCTATACCATCACTTTGTCAAAACCAGCATTTTTATTTGGTTCCGAGTGATGCCAGTATTGACAGAGTCCACTGTATATGGTGCAATGTTTGAAATTAACTTTTTTATGAAGTAGTAAGTACTTGCTACCTGGTTTAAAAACAGGTAGCAAAATCTTTTACCTGGTGGCAGCATTTTTTCTTCTTGTGTAAAATACATTCTATAATCAGTTCATAGCATGTTACGTACCTCTACATACTAGTATTTATCAACTTATGCAAAAGTAACACCTCTACTTGTATCAGCAGACGACGTTTTATCACCCTTATGCCACAGGAAATGATGACTGTCCATTATCAAACATATGAAGAAGGAATGTTATACTTCTGCAATGAGCTGACTGGTTCTCTGTCACATTTATGCTAGTATTACGATGCGTAAGTGACCAAGAAAAGCTATGATAAGTTTTTTTTTTAAAATTTAAATACCATTATTGGTAAGTTTACAAGTTGAAGTGCACAAGTGGAGATCGTTTCATTTAAACTGACAGCCAGGTAGCAAGTTGTTGCTACTATGGATTTTTCCGGAAGCAAAATGGATTTTGAACAGCAAATTTGCTACCTCAAAATATTAATTTCGAACCCTGTGGTGGCAATCTGTAAATAATCAAGTCTGGGAAAAAAGACAATCCAGTGATCAAGAGCATGAGCATTGATCTGCAAAACTGGGAACCGATGATATGTCAAACAAGTCTGCAAACCTGACCACCTGATCCTATTAGTCATCTCTTACATCAAGCATAGTCGTCTAGTGGGTAGCCCAGTGGTTGAAGCATTTGCTCATCACACAGAAGTCCCAGGTTCGATCCTACATGGGTACAATGTGTAAGGCCTATTTCTGTAGTCACTTGTGATATTGCTTGAATATTGCTAAAAGCAGCGTAAAACTAAACTCATTCAGTTACTCCATGTTAAGGCTGGTGTGTTACTTGTATTCAGATTTTTTGGTTAGATGTGCACCAAATCATATTTGCTAATGAAGACCATGAAGACAATTGACAGGTAATTTGAGATTGTGAGAACAACAAGGAGGATGGTTCCGAGAGTTAGTATGGGCTTATGAAACCAATTATGAGTTGTGTTAGAATTGGTCTTAGGTGATCCATGCTTGTTGTAAGCGGTGACTACCGTGATCTGATTCAGTGGCTTTGTTGTCATCATTAGTTTTATGCTCATGATGTCAATCACTGGACTGTGTGATTTAGACACATTTTTATACGTTGCCTTCATGTAGGTGGAAAATTGCTGAGTGTGGCATTAAACAACTAATGTTTATGGAAATGCAATGTCTGGAGAAATCAAAGTTGCGAAGAATTCATGTAATTTATCGGGCTGATGATGCATCATGCAAGCTGCTCCCTGTGTGACTCAGGTTGTCTGTTTGTCATGGAGGAATGGGTTCTGGTGCCAGGTGCCACAGACGTAACTTTTGTAAACTATTTTCTAAATGCATTGTGTATTCTTTGAGAGAATGAGTAATGTGGGTTTTCACTACATCAAACATCCAGCCTGTCACATAATAATATGGTAGGGGAGGTGGGGAAGCCTAGTGGATAAAGCATTCACTGGTCATGCCGAACGTGGACACAATGATATTGCTGAGTACAGAGTAAAACCATACTCACTCACTCATAACATGGGAGGACTCACTTAGTGATGGTTTGGTTTTGTGCCACAGTCAACAATTTTCCAGGTGTAGGACTTCAGTCTGTAAATAATTGAGTCTGGACGAGACAATCCAGGGATCAACATCATGAGCACAGATCTACAGAATTGGGATACAATGACATGTGTCAACCAAGTCTGACCACCCAGTCCTGTTAGTGCCTCCTTCAACAAGCATGGATTACTGAAGACACAGATCTTCAGTTTTAGATATGTATTCACTAGGACTTTGTTGCAATATGCTTTCCAAATTACAGCACTTTTTCACTTTGTAATTGTATATTGGTTATTAAGACATAACAAGTTCTTTGAATATCTCTACTTTGGAATCTAGAGTGACTTTCATTCACAACTGGTGTTTCCCATCAGAAGAAATTGACAGAACAGTATACATAACATACTATAAATTGTACTAAAACAGAAAGAGAAAATCCCTAACTACCCAACCTAGTTTCTGTTATGAGAACCATAGCATTTATTTTTAAGGGTGTAGTAAATAGAAAATAGGACCTGCATGTACAATCAGTGTCCCAAATAGCCACTGGCCCTCTAGCCCATGACTAGTAATAATCCAGTTGGACCAGTAAATCTCTGCAGCCACTGGCCTGACTGGCTAGTGAATTTCATGGGCACATTTTGTAAATATATCACTGACTTGTTCATTTTAACACACTTTTAAATCCTGCAAGATTGTGGTCTGGTAAAAGTGTTCATCATATTAGCAGCTTAATGATAAAACCCTTATCTGCATTCAAATTTCGGATTAGTGAATTATTTTGTGGGCTGCTTACTTAAGCTAACCTGTCTGGCTTGCAAAATTTGGAAAGTATTTCGCACACTGCGTACAATCGGTCACTCATTAAACACTTTACATCAAAATACAAATTGCAATGCTGTATTCATTTCTGATACCAGGATCACAATATATTGCAGTCCCAATATGTCAGCCAATAAGTAATGTAATATTCACTCTCTATCATAACACCGAATGAATTTATCATGACTATGTTTGTCATGGGTTTACAAGTATGTATATTTATATATTAATTACCTTTCAGTACAGGCGTGAAATTCATGTCCCCCTGAAGTATAAATATTTTTCATATCAATATCATGATAAGTCCATGCTACAGTGATTACAGATAATTACCTCTTCATGAGTAAATAACATACTTAGTTGTTGTCATGGTTACCACATCTTTAGTTTCTGGTTTCATCAGCACATGACAGGCTGCCACATAGATGTCAGAACTCACGGATATGAATACGATCGCAATGGCATTAAACTACAGATATCATGAACTGTAAATGACTTAAATTTTAGTGGTGGCAATTGGTCATGTGCGTAGGGCTCAGGTCACAAGTCAGTTGAATTTAAGCACCGTCCATTTTGGACAGTCCTTGGATGGGTGGCCGTGTTTGGCAGTTTGACTCCTGAGAGTTTCTAGGACGTCGGTCCTGCCCCACTACGAAGCACATGTTAAACATGTGACCTCACCTTAGGCAAGTGAGTTTGTTCAAGAATTGCCTCTGTTCACCCAGCAGAAAGTGGGTACCCGGTGAGATAAAGTCATGTGACTATAACCTTCTAGCGCCTAACGGGCAGCTTGGGTTATCCGGGGTAATAATGATAATCAGTGCGTTAGCGTTTTGAGCATGCTTGCATGGAGTCCAGTGCATTATGTGACTTCACATTGTTATTATTATTAAATTTTAGTTCATTATGGCTGCTGTACAGTCTGACATCTTAGATCAAATCAGTATCCAGAAACATTTTTATTTCATTTATTTATACTTGTTTTTTAAAATTGTGCCTTATGTGACTTTTCTTCAAATTAATGTTTCTTTCATTTAAGCACTGCTTTTGTTTTGATATTCAGGTGTTCTATAGTGGAGTTAGAATTACTATCATGATACATATCGTATGACCACCCTTATATCGAGATTCATATCATATCGCAGCTTCAGTGCACAATAGTGTGGCAATACAGCGTTTTGACAGATTTTAGTTTCGTGATGTATAGTGTCGCGGTGTTGTATGCCCATAATAGCTCTACCTGACATGGTCCACTAACTGACTATCTGTGGCTTGTAGCATGTTTACAGTCTGTCAGTGAGCCAAGTCATGTATTTGTGGTGATCTCCATGTTGAATATATCACCTTGAAATATGGCTTCAGGTAATGTCCGAGGAACATGACACTGAGCCGGTAGACTTGACCACCATCCCCAATGTCAACAAAGAACTGAAGGAGGTGACGGACATTGTACAAAGTGACCAGTCCATACCCATGAACTCCATCGCTATCTGGATCGACCCACTTGACGCCACACAGGAATATACAGGTACTGTACTTGATACAAACCATGAAGATGAGGGTTTGAAAAAGGAAATAAACATCATGTGGGGGTAGATGTCTGGGTATTATTGAGTATTTGAAGGATGGGAATTCATTTGGAACCAATGGCGTCAGACGGAGGTTTCAAATGAATTATTCCCATGCTTCAAATACTCAATAACACCAGGAAATTGGCCAACACATGATGTTTATCGACATTGTAAACAAAAAAGTATACCAAAGGGTTTTACTGTCTTCACTTGTTTACATCGAGTACAGGTAGAGCAGTGAGATGTCATCAGCTGGATGTTTCAGCTTTTTCCCATGGAAACATCTGGAACTGCTCATTTGTGACGTCAGTCCAACTCTACATCACAATGTGATTTGAATGATGTTACCTCTGCCGACAACCCAACAAAACAATTCTATGTGATATTCCCATGGGTCAGTATACAGCAACTAGTCTAACAATCTCTGGGAATTGAATACGATTTGATCATGTATTTCAGGCAATCAGATTACAATGACTTTTGGTCTTCAGCTACCCATTCCTGTCATAAGAGGCGACTAACAGGATTGGGTGGTCAGGTTCGCTGACTTGGTTGACACATGTTGTCATACCCCAGTTGTTAATAGTCTCCCTCATAAAATCAGGTAAAGAGCTAGGTTTTTGTTGCATTGTTCAAAATAAGAAAGTGATGATTTGATGGGATGGGATTTATTCATATTGTAATGATTATGACCCTTGAAGATCCAGGTTAGAATTGGTATTCAGGAAACCATGCTTGTCTTAAGACTTAAGCTTGTCTTATGCTGACTTACATGTGATCATACTGATCAGTGAGCATGATGTTGATCACTGGATTATCTGGTCCAGAATCTGTTATCTCCAGATTGCCGCCATATAGATGGGATAATGGCAAGTGCAGCATTAGATTAACATGAAATTAAACACTTGTTACAAGCAGGTGACTCTATTGTAATATGATATGTTACAAGGATTTGAATTAAACACAGAATATAAAAGATTGTTTCAGTTTGCTTATGTTTGCCCACCTGAACAAAGTTTGATAAGAGATACAATACGACATAGAACTGACTGTTTTGTATTCTGTGAGGGTCCTGAAACTCTCATTTCAGTACAGCGTTGCAGAAAAAAATTTAAGCAAATTGCTCACAAAAATCTTTTTCATTTCTGGACATACTGGATGTTCGTCAATCATTTTTTACATCTCACCCAAATTGTTTTACTCATGTTCATCACTCCAAGTGTTCTTTAAAGTGAGTTTACTTTTAGGCTGCACTCAGCAGTATTTCAGCAATGGGCAGTGGTCTGTAAATAATCAAGTCTGGACCAGACAATTCAGTGATCAACAGCGTGAGCATCAATCTACATAACTAGGATACAGTGAGTTGTGTCAACCAAGTCAGTGAGCCTGACCACCTGATTCCCTTCATTCGACAAGCATGGGTTACTGTTGGTTACGGATCCCGGATCTTCATTGGTCGCTCTTTTAAGTGCTCGTGCTGGATACCTTTAAACCAAAGTGTTTTGATTGTTTTGTTCATCCCCTTCCCTTTTCCAATTTAGAGCAACAAGTTAAAGACTTGTCCTGTGTATGATTTCTGCTTAAACAAAAAAATGCTAAAAACAAGAAAATATTAATATATAACAAACGAAACAAAACTGGCTTGGTAGATTAGCCTCTCTGAGTCCACTACCCGAACACTCCCCACTGCCCCCATTATCAGACAGTTCAGTGCCTTGTTATAAGCATGCAACATGGCGTCTGGGTAACCATGAGACTTCACTGCCTTGTCACTCCAACCTTAGAGCATGAAGATATAAGTTCGGATGGCCAGGGGCGTAAGTTGCTTGAGGTGTGATACAGTGGAAGCTGTCTAATCCAGCACTCATTGGGACTGAAAAAATCATCTGTTTTAGACAGTGTGCTGGATTGTAAAGCTGATGATAAATGTACAAGCCACTTAAGGGACTTCTTGCGAGTGTTGACAACTTGCTGGCTTAGACAAATGCCGGTTTTGACAGCTTCCACTGTAACTATTTATGAACATGCAATTTATAGTTTAAATTTTCAATTTGACCTTGACCTTCGGAGGCTGTATTACATGATGGGGTGATTATGTTTCAGAGGGCTTGCATGAGTATGTTACCACAATGGTGTGTGTTGTGGTGAACGGGGAACCTCGCATTGGTGTCATCCATCGACCATTCACAGATGAAACAGGTAACATCTACTGATAGGTTAGGCCACACCCAGAAATTGTATTTACATACATCAAAAGTTTAGACTCGGTGGTGTAAGTGTGGACACTAACTTCAGTCAAATGTTCCAAACTAGATTTTGCAAACTATACCATACTGTTTAAAGGTACTGTTTACACATGAACTGATGTATTGTAAAACAAATTTGTAACATGGAAAAGAATATGAAAAGATTAAAAGACAAAAGATAAAAGATATCACGAAGTTGAGGATTGATTTCACCTCGAAAATGTTGACTCTTAGAGTTGAGAAATGAAATCTGATGTTTTTAGTTGTTTGAAGAATGGAATTGAAATTGATCAAATCAAGCGTCCAATGTCGAAAATTGAATTGAATTTAGGTCTGTGTGAATAAATAATAAACAAGATCATGGCCTTGTAGCAATATTTGGTTCATGCAAACTTAATAGTGGATGCAAAGTTTTACAGTTGTTGAGAAAGTTCTCAGATATCGGATATATTCATCTGTTCGAGAACACTTGCAAATTGTTTCTGAAGTCTTTGTGTTGTGCTGATATTTTCTACAAATTTAAATTTAAATGATTCTTTGCAGTTTGGGCTTGGGTTGGTTATGGTCACTCTGAAAATTTGAAGAAAGCTGAAAAGGCAGACACAGAAAGTGCTGGATCTAAGAGAAAGAAGATTATTGTGTCCCGGTCTCACAAAGGCACTGTAGAGGATGTGGCTAGAGAAGCATTTGGTGAGAATACAGAAGTTATTGGAGCAGGAGGAGCAGGTATGTTTTACAACAAGGACAGGTATTGTTCCTATCAGTCGACACTTTTCTCTTTCCAGAACTGTTGGCACCTCTGGGATGTAGGAAGTTAGGCCTAATACTTTTCACATCTCTGGGACTGACTATTCTCATCCTAGGACAGACTGTTCACATACTTAGGACAGACTGTTCACATCCCTAGGACAGACCGTTCACATCCCTAGGACAGACCATTTACATCCGTAGGACAGACCGTTCACATCCCTAGGACAGACTGTTCACATGCCTGGGACAGACCGTTCACATCCCTAGGACAGACTGTTCACATGCCTGGGACAGACTGTTCACATCAATAAGACAGACCATTAACATGCCTAAGACAGACTTTTCACATGCCAAGAACAGACCATTCACATGCCAAGAACAGACCATTCACATCCCTAGGACAGACCATTCACATGCCTAGGACTCTGGCAGTTAGTTCTTACACAGACACAGTTGTCATCCCAAGAGGTAGCGGGGTAGGAGAGTAGTAAAGAGGTATGATTCTAACAGGTACAATTCTGTCCAGGAGACTCAATATTAATTGTTTCACTACTATACTGAGTCTAACAAACTGAATTAGAAGGTTGCATCAGCTAACCTTTGAGTGACCTATGAATGTCTAGTCAAATGCAAGCATGGCCGAACAGATTTAACCTGTCAGACAACAGCTGCTTTTTAGGGTTTACATGCAAAATTCCCTGGTCACTGACATTGATCTTTCAACGCACGAAAAACACAGATATTTTACCTGTGGTTCATACACATAATACTTTCTGATGGCATGGTTATCAGTGGGCTTGGGGAAGGTAACAAACATCAAGGGTACATCAACCCGTAGGCTCCCAATGGGTCAGTGAACAATGTATCTATCTAGCTGAACCTCTTAATGTTAATTTTGTTGTATTTGAAGCACTTGTACAAAACGTTTTGTAGACATCTCTTGATTTTGCAGACAAGAAAAACAGATTTAGAATTATCTCCATTCCACTGATTTGCATTCACAAGATACCGGTAATTTCCGTACATCATACGTGATTCAATATTGTTCAAGATAAAGAAATACTGAAAGTACCAAATGAGTTCGACATTCCCAACGGGGTACATAAGAAATGTTACTCGCTTGAAAGCCTCGTACATTGAAAATTATAGAAGAGCACTCAGCCTGTCAGAAAATGACATTTATGCATATGGTAAATGTAACTGTTCCTGATCCAGTTAAAGCAGGTTCTCTGGTATTTACAGGTTGGCAACTAATAGATAATCTTGGTTAGAATTGATCTTCAGTAATCCATGCTTGTCAAGGGGTGCCTAACAGGATCAGGTGGTCAGAATCACTGACATTGTATTCCAGTTGTGCAGATCGATGCTCATGCCTTTGATCACTGGATTGCCTGGTCCAGAATTGATTGACTGCTGCCATATGATATAACTTGAATATTGGTGAGTGTGATGTGAAACTACACTCACTCACTCCTTAAGGAAGACTTCCTGCTTTATATCAGGGTTTCTGAAATGAGTCATTTTGATTAGTAAACATGTATTATATCATTATATATAAATGTTTCTTGACTTTCAGGTTACAAAACACTGGAGGTGATCAAAGGGAAGGTGAACGCATATACCCATGTGACGCTGATCAAGAAGTGGGACATTTGTGCCGGAAATGCCATCGTTAGTGCCATGGATGGTAAAATGACGACGTTAGAAGGCAATATCATCGACTACTCCCCATTCAATGACTACAGGAACGACAAAGGCTTACTTGCCACATTGTACGATCACTTTGACTATCTGGAAAAACTTGCACCTGTGGTTGAAAAATTTAAGAAAAATAATGATGACAAGAAAAAAGAAGGAAAGAAGTCAGTGTGATTTCAAACAGGGGAGGTAATTCTCTTAGGGATTTGTTGGGAAGGACAGTTACGTGACGATCTTGTGAAAGGGTTTATGTTATGTTTATGTTTTTAATTTACAAAGTAGCTTCTCTGGATACAGGAAATATAATTATGATGAAAAAATGTGATGCAGAATGTTATGACAGGATTATTTTCTAGTTACTCTGGTGCTACCACTGTCTTTTAGCGTCACACTTTGTGTTAAACATGACCATAGAATTTTCACACATGGATTATGAAGTGTTATTTGGAATATATACTTATCAATACATATTCATTTGGCAGTGTAAATAATCTGAAATCCAGGCTGAGATCCAGAGAATAATGCGATTTAAAGGTCACATGCAACATAAAACACAACTTTGCAGATTCTGGTACCTTTCGGCATGCACTTACCGAAACAAATCATAAAAAATGCCAATTCAACCTATAAAGTTGAAGAAAACGCGATGAAAAAAAAGCCCGTGAAATCCGAGTTCAAACGTTTCACTAAATTCCCCCCAGCGCTGGGGGGAAAACTGGTTTCAACACCTGTGCTGCGCTGCGTCCATAACGCATGCGCAGTGAATAGGTTCGCGGAGCTTGAAACAGTATGCATGCCCAGCATCTGAGGTCGTGAGCAGTAGTCTAATCTTGGTTGTATACACAAACAAGTAAATAATCTACTCGTTACGTAAAACAAGTTGTTGATTGTGGTAAGCAGTCTGTGTCACAGAGAAAGCTCAGTGTCTGGTTTATTCACACCTATATGTCTGTCTGCCTGTCTACTAAAGACAACATGCAATACACAGCTTCAATCATTGACCACGTGCAGTTTGAACTTAACACCTATCAGACTATATGACATAAAGAAAATAAGTTGATTTATGACTCTTGCACCCGAGTCCCGTGTCTGCCACATTATGTAATTAGGCACGTGTGATACACATGACATGTTTTTATGTCTGTGGGTTGCAAACAAACTACATTCATTTTTTCGGATGACAGGATCTGACGGAAACTGGTGCAAACTCTTGTCAGTTTCAAGTCCTGCTTTGTACTTGGACGAATGACAGATTCCAGCCATGCAGTAGTTTACCATCTCTACTGACATGATTTTTTATTGGATTGAGCGCAAATTCAAAGAACATGTATTTTCCAAACCCAACATCTCTATACACATTCTTCATGGATAACAACTTCTTTTAGTGTATATGATTATGTTTGACAACATTATATGAATCCATACTGAAACGACGCATCAAGTACACAAAAAGAAGTTGTTATCCATAAAGAATCTTACTTTCTTGTGACTGGCTATACTTCTAAAATGCCCACCAAACAGATCATCTTTCTGTACACACAATGAACCCTCAGCATATCAGCGAATGAAACAGCCAATCGGAAGCCGTCGTTACATTTGAGTGCATATCCACCCGCTATGACTGGGGTCGGTCTCCCGAGGGCTTCATTTCGGGGGAAGTAAGCCCAAGTACAAAATAGTGCACTTTTGAATCGCGATTGTACGCTTATAATTGTGTTTATTTGTTTTTTTACAAGCAGCAATGTATATTATATGTCATGAATAAGTGATACAAGTGTTTAAATTATGTTTGATTTTTTGGTTGCATGTGACCTTAAAGTAAACTTAGTCTCAGTGTATTTCGTTACACTCCACCACAGAGTCTAACAAAACCTAGTAGAAGGTCATGTCAGGTAACCTTTGAGCGACCTATGACCATCCAGTCAATCACAAATCTCTCCACAAACAAAAATCTGCACATAACACAGTTATTTGACCTGCAGTATATCGATTTTGGGTTTCTGTTGACATGGTTACCATTACCTAATATTTCCACAAGATGGCATCCTTGAATGTTGCCAAAAACACTATTTTCAGCGATCGGTTACTCACCTTTGTCATGATACACATTTGTATCTGGAGGTCATGATGCACATTTGTATCTGGAGGTCATGATGCACATTTGTATCTGGAGGTCATGATGCACATTTGTATCTGGAGGTCATGATACACATTTGTATCTGGAGGTCATGATGCACATTTGTATCTTGAGGTCATGATGCACATTTGTATCTGGAGGTCATGATGCACATTTGTATCTGGAGGTCATGATGCACATTTGTATCTGGAGGTCATGATGCACATTTGTATCTTGAGGTCATGATACACATTTGTATCTGGAGGTCATGATGCACATTTGTATCTTGAGGTCATGAGGTCATGATACACATTTGTATCTGGAGGCCATGGTACACATTTGTATCTGGAGGTCATGATGCACATTTGTATCTGGAGGTCATGATGCACATTTGTATCTGGAGGTCATGATGCACATTTGTATCTTGAGGTCATGATGCACATTTGTATCTGGAGGCCATGGTACACATTTGTATCTGGAGGTCATGATGCACATTTGTATCTGGAGGTCATGATGCACATTTGTATCTGGAGGCCATGGTACACATTTGTATCTGGAGGTCATGATGCACATTTGTATCTTGAGGTCATGATACACATTTGTATCTGGAGGCCATGGTACACATTTGTATCTGGAGGTCATGATGCACATTTGTATCTGGAGGTCATGATGCACATTTGTATCTGGAGGTCATGATACACATTTGTATCTGGAGGTCATGATGCACATTTGTATCTGGAGGTCATGATACACATTTGTATCTGGAGGTCATGAGGTCATGATACACATTTGTATCTGGAGGCCATGGTACACATTTGTATCTGGAGGTCATGATGCACATTTGTATCTGGAGGTCGTGATGCACATTTGTATCTGCAGGTCGTGATGCACATTTGTGTCTGGAGGTCATGATGCACATTTGTATCTGGAGGTCATGATGCACATTTGTATCTGGAGGTCATGATACACATTTGTATCTGGAGGTCATGATACACATTTGTATCTGGAGGTCATGATGCACATTTGTATCTGAGGTCATGATGCACATTTGTATCTGGAGGTCATGATGCACATTTGTATCTGGAGGTCATGATACACATTTGTATCTTGAGGTCATGAGGTCATGATACACATTTGTATCTGGAGGCCATGGTACACATTTGTATCTGGAGGTCATGATGCACATTTGTATCTGGAGGTCGTGATGCACATTTGTATCTGCAGGTCGTGATGCACATTTGTATCTGGAGGTCATGATGCACATTTGTATCTGGAGGTCATGATGCACATTTGTATCTGGAGGTCATGATACACATTTGTATCTCGAGGTCATGCAAAGAATTTACAAAAAAAAGTTGCATTTCATTTGCTGTTCAACACAATTTCTCAAAAGTCTGAATCAGTATAATTGTAAAGATTTGTATCAGTGTTTAAAATTCTTGCCTGCCGGACAGCCCAGAATGGTGTATTTTCATCTCAGACAGTCTAATTTCAAAAGTAGCCTGTCGGGTGGTCTGTTAGAGAAAACTGACCATGCTGACTGAGATTATGATTCAGGTCTCTCTCTCACTTTCACTGTGGTGCAGAAAATGCAACAGATTTATGGTCTCTGAAGAAATTCATGTAGCTTTGCCTCAGTGTTATCAAATAATACATCCAGTATAATATTATATTTTTGTTAGTTTTAGATTGTTGAAAACCGGATAGGCAACTTTGTATTCGGACTTTTTAAAGTTACCAGTCCGGCTGTCCGAATTTTGGGACTTTTAAACACTGTTTTTATGCCATCCAACCTTTTACATTGACCTTGTGTTTATTCGGTTTATGAAATTTTTCCTCAGTCATTCCTGCTATTTTGCTGCTAAGTTCACAAGATAAATGCTTGGTCAATGTGGTTTTGATAGCCAATATGATTACTGCTTTATTCAGTCCATAAGATTAATCCTTGGTCAATATTGCTCTGTTCAGTGCATGAGATTAATCCTTGGTCAATATTGCTCTATTCAGTGCATTAGATTAATCCTTGGTCAATATTGCTCTATTCAGTGCATTAGATTAATCCTTGGTCAATATTGCTCTATTCAGTGCATAGGATTAATCCTTGGTCAATATTGCTCTATTCAGTCCATTAGATTAATCCTTGGTCAATATTGCTCTATTCAGTGCATAAGATTAATCTTTGGTCAGTATTGCTGTATTCAGTCCATAAGATTAAATCTTGGTCAGTATTGCTCTATTCAGTTCATAAGATTAATCCTTGGTAGATATTGCTTCAGCACTATGACGCTGGTATTAGGGTACTGAGTTTCATGATATACTGAATGTTATTTTCGTCAGCGCCATACCTCAGTTGAGGGTTTCATCAAAGTGGCAGATGTCAACACCTGCAGCCCTTGAGCTATCCTGACGTGTCAAGGTGGCATTCCATAATATAACTGAAAATCTGTCTCTTGCGGCGTTACACTAACTCTCTCACTTTAGAAATCCATTGTTCGTGTGCATGTGTGTGTGCATATTTAAAAGAATACACATATTTTGTATCTATATTTTGTTTTGAGAGATCAGCTAATTCCAATATACTCCGATCAATATGGAATATCTACTCACATATTTACAATTGATATCATTGTTGTATTTACTTCATCCACACATTAACTTTCTGATTAATTCAGTGGGTTGGTTCTCATTGGGTTTGGTTCTTATGTATCAAGGAATTTTGTAACATAAATGATCAGCATTGGTAGTCAGCCTAATGAACATATCTTTCTTGTGTATAACAGAAAATGTACAGGTTTAAACGTTTCATCACTAAGGGGAGCTCATGGGATGTGATGATGTTTTATTTATTTATATTGTGCCTTAGCCAGTTGATTGCATTACCATAGTAACAGGATGAGCTCATTCTTCTTGAAAGACTTCTTTTAGAAGTTGGTGTGATGAACAACAGGAGAGTTCTATGGCTATACAACTTCTTGATTATTGATGTGGATGATGTTTCCGTGTAGCCACCTGCAGTTATCAAGTCTGGATGATCAATGCAGTGGTGCAGACTATAGATATAGATCAATAGTCATTAAATAAGTGTCAATCACTTACTGATAAACATTGCCAAAGTAACTTTGAGCAAATTTGCTGCAAATGAGAACTAGTTTTTCATCTGTAGGCGATGTGTTTAAGAAGTCAGGATTGATGGAAGATCCTACTCAAACAATTTTGTAGATATTGACACTAAAGGTCAACTGTTGTAGTCCCAATATATAGTCAAGGTTAGAATAACTTATCAAATTAGAATTTAGAAATTAAATCTTGACATATTTCTTACAATATATCTGATTTCTTTAGTAGCCCTACTGCCCACAATGCTTGACAATGACTCTTTGTGATTTGTTGAGTCTAAGAACAAACAGGGTTCCAATTTGGTATTATGACTGGTCAGCTTAAGTTTATGTGCAATATTTCTGACACTTGTGAACTTGTAAATATGTAGGCCAGTATACGTTGAATGGAAGTTGAAGTTACTTTATCTTCACGATCCGCAAAACTTTCACAGCGCTACAACATTTGTCAGCTTATGAGAAAATATAGAATTACAACAGGTCATAACGTTATGAATGCTTTATGGATAGGGGCCCAGAGTTTTAAAGTGATTATTATGATCTGCAATGCTAACGTTACAAACGTTTTGCGGAGAACAACCCTGAAGTTTAAAGTGATCGTTGTTATTTGTAATCCCAAATAAAACTTTGGTTGTAACATTACAAATGTTTTGTGGATAGGGGCCCTTGAAATTTAAAGAAATGATATTTGTTGTGATCTGTAACGCCTAAAATAGCTGTGCTCTTAATGTTTCAAAGACTGCATGGAAGACTTTGTTACAAGTGTTTTGTGGATACAGACCCTGAAGATTAAAGAAGCGGTGATTGTTGTGATCTGTAGTACTACATATAACTTTGGTCGTAACGTTATAAACGTTTTGTGGATACTGACCCTGAAGATTAGAGAAGCGGTGATTGTTGTGATCTGTAGTACTACATATAACTTTGGTCGTAACGTTATAAACGTTTTGTGGATACTGACCCTGAAGATTAGAGAAGCAGTGATTGTTGTGATCTGTAGTACTACATATAACTTTGGTCGTAACGTTATAAACGTTTTGTGGATACAGACCCTGAAGATTAGAGAAACGGTGTTTGTTGTGATCTGTAGTACTAAATATAACTTGCATCTTAACACTTTATAAAAGGCATTGTGTATTCATGGTCATGTTGAGTTTAGTAATGTCACAGAAAGTTTGAGGTATGCGAAGTTTTCTGTTGAGGTTTGACCTCCATCTGTTCACCCAGCAGAAAATGGGCACCCAGTGGGATAAGTCATTTGACTATTAACCTTCTAGCGCCTCTCAGGCAACTTGGGTTATCTGTGGTAATAAATAGTGTGTTAGTGCTTTGAGCATGTGCCTTGTACATGGAAAAGGCACATTATAAATTCACATTTATTATTACGTAACACAATGTTGTATAGGGTGTGACTGTATATATACAGACACACAGATATATTTAATACTACATGGTGCATAGGGTTCTCACATTGATACTTGTCTCTGGTATTGTGAATATGTTCTTTGTCTTCCAGACTCGCATTGTTATCAAGGGATGTGTTGACTCTTTAGGATAAGAGCTGTTTTTTAATCTCTCGAAAACTGCAGAAATTTGAAGCATTACAAATCAAAAGGATATACTTCTTTCAAAAGTGTAAACTCACTAGAAACACTCAATATGTGATATATATGTGTACATTTATATATGGTTACATATCAAAGATGGATTTCTCCACAAACTATTTTGGGCAACCAACTACAGGCGTCATGCACATGAAATGCGCAAGGATCATGCATGAATTTGCTGAAAAGCATGTGCAAATATCATGCATGTGAACAGCTGCTTTTTGGTGTAAAATTTTGTTAGGAATTTGCCAATTTTCACTGATTTTTATAATTTATTGAACTCATGACAATTATCTTTTCAGCTTTACAAATTTGTCTTACAGTAAGTCAGTTCATGTGTAACAGTACCTTTAAACAGTACGGAATATCTTGTGAAAATAATGTCAGGACCAGTTGTCTGAAGTAAGTGGCTATATTTATACTAGTGAGTTTAAAATTTTGAAAGGAAGTATGATAGACATTTTAAAATGTTGACAGCTGGCATCTTTGGTTCTTATGCTGGCAAGTTTTGCACTTCAGAGATGATGAACTTCAAATAGAACCATTTTTGCACAAATACATTTAAGTACTGTTTTACCATATTGTGTAACTTATCTCAGAAAATCAACTCAGATCAAAAATATCCCCATGATGTTTCCTGAATCCCTGAATCTGCAGAAGTCAGCCTCTCCGACATAAGACAGTGACAACCCACACATCATGCTTTTTTCCCAGATAATTGTATTTAGTTATCTCCAAGGTCCAGTATTATTGTGTGAGCATGAGTTGTCTCCCCTAACTTGGCAGTGTGCAGAGTTGCATCATGTCCATACTTAGTATGAGCCACACGCATGAGGACGTTTCTTTTTGGCAAGAACATGACAAGCCACAAAATCCTGGAAAGACATGTGATGTCTGGTGGAGATGTTTTGAGAGTAATCTCCTTCAAGAGCAGAGTTGATGAATGGACCTGTGATCCCAAAAGTGAAGAAACTTCTCAAGGAACTGATTCTAACATTTCTTGACATTTACGTGTTTAAAATGCTACTTATACACTCTTTCATTATTTCATGTGGGTTATCATGTTCTTGCCAAACTGATCGGTTGATGAATTGTGATATTCTACAATCCAGCCAACTTGGAAATTCTTTCATGTAAATTCTTCTTTTATGACTAAGCAGGTTATATACACCTAGAAACACATTACTTAAAAATTTGTATGATCTGGATTGTACTAAAGCTGAGATATACAACAAAATGATGCGTTATCAGCATTTTGAGGGGTGTCACTCTATAGTCACATGTTACAAAATTACACATTACAAAAGTAATCTCTGTCTTTTTGATTAATATTTTGTTACAAAAACTAATTAACCCTAAACAAACATATCAAAGCACTTTTCATGAAATTTGATCTCACACATCGTGTGTGGCATGTGCACTTTTTCTTTTTGCATGTTTTTGACACTTGATATTGAAAAATGAAGAACAGTAGATTAATCTCTAGACTCTCTGAATGTTGGATCAGACGTGGAACAACATTCCCCAAGCTTTCCTCAATCACTTAGTGTCTATGCATCATCGCTGTCAAGTCTGCATCAACGACAACAGTGGACTTGCACTTCAATGACTCAATGACAGTCTCAGTTGTGAACCATTTTTTGACGCTACATTAGTTTTCTTCAAGTGTGTCACGATGCATAGGGTCAAATCTAACACATTTTGCCAACAGTTAAACAGTGATCACAAAACACACCACAGATCATGTTATTATCTTTTAAAAATAGCATAACAAGAAATAATGCACAGTTACTTCTTCCATTAGTATATTTATTTCTTTAAGAATGACACAGCCATAAATTTCCCTATTGATGTGTATCTGATGTGGGTTAACACAAGTACAAACATCGATCCTTGAGCAAGAGTATGACAAGCTCATTTTGGCATAAAACTGATAACCAACACAAAATGTTTACAGTAAGTATCTTTGAGCACATAAGAACACAATATCCTGCAAAGGAATCATCTCTTTTTTCACGCGACCAGACGTATAAATAAATACGTTTTCAAAAGTCACACTATTCTTTTTCATGAATGACTAAACTTTCAACAGCAATTATCTCGAAAGTAGGAATTTGTGGGTTATCACCATCTTCTCCCGACCCATTCGTATAATGAGGGAAAAAAATAAGGGATCAAATGAAAGGACAATAGTACCTTATTGTTTCCCATCAATTTGTCAGTGTGTATCGCATAACTTGGAAAAAACATGGAAAAAAATAAAGGAACACTTGTGCTCTCATGTGATCCCATATTTTGTCCCTTAGTATATTTTGCATATGTAGTTAAAGCATAAATATGTGTAGTTCACTAACTTTTCAAGACAAATCCTAGAATAGTGATAGTTACTTCAATTATGCACACCTATGGCTTTTGGAAATACCTAAAGATATTTTTAGTATGTATGACAGTCTGACTACTGACAAATGTCTCTATTTAATTATTAGTGTACAATATTTATACAGTATGTAAACTCATTTGCATGATTTAGATTTTTTGTGGTGTATGACATTAGAAATTAGGGTAGCCCTCAAATTGAGGTATGACATTAGACTCTACGCAAGTCCACAAGTTGGTGTATGACATGAGACACAAGGCAAGTTTTCAAGTTGGTGTATGACATGAGACAAAAGGCGAGTCTACAGGTTGGTGCATGACATGAGATACAAGGCAAGTCTACAGGTTGGTGTGTGACAATCTAGTCACAAGAGAAGCCCAGAATTTGGTGTATGACACTTGACACTAGGTTTTCCGACACATTGTTTTCATATTGATATGTTTGTTTTTCATAATGTTCTCATGGTCTGTTTTTAAGGGATACATTTATATTTGTTTATTCATCATCTTTCTGTGAGATAATTGTTTGGAATTCTTCACACAAAAAGAGCATTATAATTTGTTTCGTCATTGATTGTTGTTATGACACTTCTGAAATTCTTGCGTCATGGACTGGATAGTTTGACATACACGTTGTCAGGAAGGTCAGAGTTACAAGGTTGAGGGTGCTTGTAAAAAGTCGAGTTTTAAAGTACTAAATGGCATTGTGTTATCACAGCTGTGACAATTAAGACTTATTAGAGGGGTACACAAAGTCCGCAGTCTAGACGACCAGTTGTTCGACTTTCATTTTCCGTGTCTGTGTCTGAGTGACTTAGGCGATTGACTTTATGTGCTGGCGATAAAGTGCCCAACTGTGAGGGTGTGTTCAAATCCTGGACTCATCCCATCTAGAATTTGTACTTTACTAAAAACGTGTAATCCTAAATAAAACATAAGTTAAGTTCTGAAGTAGTGGAGATTTTTTAAAACTATAAATGAAAATCTAGGTATGAGCAAGGCTGTGATCCAGCATGTGTTATTTTACCATTCTACTATTTTATGTCATCAATGAAAATTGGAGTTAAAGACTTGCTCATGTCACTGCTTGATAAAGTGTCTAAAATTTAGTCACAAATTTCTTCCATATCTGAGTCCCAAATATGCAGTTGTTGAAATATACAAGGTTCAATTTTCAGTCATACAAACATAAATGGCTGTGGAACCATTGTCTTTTTTTTATGACAATTATTACTACACTACCCAAGTCTTAAATTATGGTGATCCATTGAATCAAGATGGGCCCTTATTCTATCTAATGCTTTTTGTAGTCATATAGTTAATAATTTGATCTGTGAGCTTCTGTTAGATCTAGAAAATATCATTCCCAATGAACAAAGTGTATTTGTGCATTTACTAATCGGAAAATTTTGACATACTGATGACACAGTAAATTTGATCAAATGTACACAAAATACCATTGTGTCGAAAATTCAAGGGTCTAAGTATTGAAGTTACCAGAGCTACCAAACAACCAAAAATCAGTGTTTTTTGATATCCACAGAAAGTTTGACGGTGAGATTTGACTATGCATTTTTAAGTGTTTGTCCATTGCCTAGGTTCCCAATTATCAAGGCTTCACTATATACAGATGTAATTAATACTATTCATGTTCTGAGTGTCGTAATAGCCTTAATGGTCAGCTGGTGTGACCATCTAGTGTGTCATCACTCAGATATCATCAAAGATATCCAACAGAAAGTATGAAGATATTACTCAGAAAGTGGGTATGGTTTTATTTCAGTTTTAGCGATATTCCAGCTATGTCACAGCACGGGTATACATGTACTTGAACAAGTCAAGAAAAACCAATGCTTTTTTAATAGATGAGCAACTAAAGGGGTTACCTACCAACCTAAACAAATGGTGAATTAATTGCCAGGGAGAAGGTTGTGTTACTATGGCACAGACCTCTGAAGATCCGTGTTGAAATTGATTTTATGGAGCAAATGCTTCTCGTAAGAGGTAAATAAAGGGTTCGGATGGTCAGACTTGCTGACTTTGATGGCATGTCTTCATATCCCAATTCTGTAGATGTTGATGATGATGATGATGATGTTTGTCACAGGATTGTCTGGTCCTGCTCAGTTATTTACTCACCACATCCATGTGCAGTGGAAGCTATCAAAACTGGCATTTGTCTAATCCAGCAATCCGTTTCTTGTAGATTTATCATCAGATCCATGATCTAACACATTGTCTGAAACGGATTACTTTTTCAGTCTCAGTGACTGACAGCTTAAACAGCTTCCACTGCAGCTGGATTGTAAGCTAAGTGTGACATCAACGTAAAGTAACTGCTTGTAGAGGAAAACTATGAAAACGACATATACAGGTTTAGTTTTTCTATAGAATTGATACACCATCAGTCAGAAATGTTTTGGTACATGTGGTTAAAAAGTTTGCTTATTGCAGTATAGTTCATGGTTGTGATTCCACACAAGTACATTGACTACTCATTTGTGGTGTGCCCTTCTGTAATGTTGCTGAAATGTTGCTGAAAGAAAAAATTGACTTTTAAAATATGGAACTGTGGATGAACAATATGTCCAAATGTGTTTCAAAGATTGAAATGATTGTCTTCCTCTTGAAAGCTTGTCATTGTTCAGAGTTATCAACTTTTTATCTTTAATGTATAATTATCAACTGTTTATGGTTCATGTTGCGCAGTTATGTGATTTTCTTCCAGTCTTGCCATCACAGAACAATTGTAAGTTTGCATTCAAATTGCGCTGTGCAAATTGTTAGTTCGTCTTTATTGATGTGCGTTTTTGACAATCCAAGGGGGGAAATATTTTTCAACAGACTCTGAAGCAAGCTTTTCACAGTTCACAGTACAATCAGCGAAGCTTGAATATGGCATCTGGTTCATTGAAGACAGCCTTGAATTTGCTGTCATGTATATGAACTCAACCGAAAAAGATATTCAGTGCCCTTCTTGTGAAATTTAGAGATGATATATAAACCCATTTTCCTATCAGCAGAGATGGGAGCAGGTCATGGGCAAGGCAGTGTGGCATTCTTGTACATTCATGTATATTTATGGGAGTTGTCTGAATAAACTGGTTCAGTATTGTTTATCTTTGTCATTTTGTTTTGTGTGATAGTTCACACCTCTCTTGATAGTATACCAGGGATGTGATGACATTCTGTAAATAATTATTTCTGGGGCAGACACTCCACAACAAAACCTAGAAGGTTGTGTCTGGTAACCTCTGAGATTGACCAATCAGAACACAGCTTACCAAATCACGAAAAAGGACATTCACACATACCTTTTGAACTTTTACCTCGGAAAGATTTGTACCCAAACAATTCCGAATGCTATTTTCTATACAATCGCTACCAGATAATGCACACTTAGCGTGCTGCAATACTGTCAACAGTGAATAAACAGTCACTGAATATTAGTGTTTGTCAATATTCAAGGATGTCAGCTTGGGTAAATATCCGCTCGTGGTAACCATATCATCAAAAAGCCCAAAGCATATATACTGCAGGTCAAATACCAGTGTTTTCAGCAGATTTTCGTTCACTGATGGATTATTGACAAAGACCAGCGAATTTTTCAGGTCCTGCCAAACCCTAATTAGTAGTAGTTGTCTGATTGGTTAAATCAGTTCGGCCTTCTAGTGAGTGAGTTTAGTTTTATGCCGCACTCAGCAATATTCCAGCTATATGGTAGCGGTCTGTAAATTAATTGAGCCTGGACCACACAATCCAGTGATCAACAACATGAGCATTGATGTGTCAAAGAAGTCGGCGAGCTTGACCAACCGATCCCGTTAGCCGCCTCTTACGACATGCATAGTCGCCTCTTATGGCAAGTCGGCCTTCTCGTGCTTGATTGGACAGTCTAAAGTTGTTCAATGGTTACCTGACACGACCTCCTACTAGGTTTTGTTAGACTGAGTTGTGGAGTACGAAAAGTACTGAGACTAAGTTTACTTTGACTGTCTGGCAGACAAGCTGTGCAGTCAGTGGATGATGTCATGCAGAGATGCCAAGCCAAAAGTGTTGCAAATGGTAGTTCAAGGATCAAAATTAGTAGTCTGGCCATAAAATTAGTAGTATGCTTAAAATCAGAATAGATCCTGAGAAAGATAATATGACACTAATCAAGAGTGAAGCTTTAATTTCTGATACCTCCAATAACAGATTTCCAAATTATCAGCATTACATACCTTCTTGTCTCTTTTTGGCAAAATGTATTCGTCAATGAAAATATGTTTTAGTATATAGATCCAAAGTGTATAAAAGTTTCCTCAAATTTTGTAGAATTTCTAGTGCACTTGTATAGGTGAAACTATAATAAAATCATAGAGGTTGGCATCTCCATGTCATCTACCCAAGGTCTGCTAAATTCAGTGGACAATGAAATGAAAGATCTTGATTATCGTCAGTTTGGCCCGAAAGCGGGTCGATGATTTGCAGTCTAACTTGAAAACTAATACATGTATCATACTCAATAAAACGCTGATCATAATCAAAACATCATACCAACCTTGAGGGTTTAACAGGATTTTTGTCCTAAAAGTTGTTTAACAAACTGTCATTCAAATATCAACACACTTCACTGTTTCTTATGAGGGAGGAGTGCAGAGAATGGGACAGCCAGGTGTTCAAGAAGCACGTGCACAACAGGCCAAGAAAGTTATTTATTCATTGCCCGTGCGGTGCCGTGTCCATCCTTTCTCGGACACCAGACCAGACAGCAGTCTGACGTTGACCCAACTCGAAATGCTATCTGGGTGGTTGTCCCTTTCTCTGCACTCCTCCCTTGTAACAAAAAGCAAACTGTGTCAGTATTTTAATGACAGATTGTTAAACAACTTGTTTAGTTTTAGGACAAAAATTCTGCAAAAGGTTGATGTGATGTTTTGATTATGATCAGTGTTTCATTCAGTATTTAATGTTTATTACTTTTTTAGTTCAACTGCAATTCATCAGTCCACTTTTGAGCCAAATGGACTATAATACATGTAAACTATGCTTTTAACAAACTGACAGATATAACAGCTTTTTCCTATGATCGGTTGTCTTTTAGTTATAACTGTAGTTTAATGTGTATAATTGCTGAATATGTGACTGATATTAACTCACAACTGAGTGAAGTTCAAGTCATCCTTAAGATACTTTTGCAAGGCTCCTTAAAAAAATCAAATGTTTCTCAGGTACATTTTTTTTCAAAAGGGATGAGGGCGGTAGGACTAGTTTTTGATAAAGTGATGCAGGAGGAACACATTTTTATTGTTTTCTCCCAGAAATACAGCTTGGGAAGTTTGGTATATTATAATGAGTGGTAGATTCAGTCACACTCCTTCTTACAGACACTCATTCTGACAGTGGACAATGAATGATCGGGATGCGGACACATCAAAACTATTTTTTTTAAAATGGCAATAAAAAATTGTTACACACACAAATAAAAGTGATGCACTGATGCCCAAGAAACATTTCACTTTTTATTTAGCCAAACTACTTGTGGCATTCCAGCAAGCCGATTGAAGGTGCAAATGTTTCAAGACACTGATCATGGTATTTTGACACAATTACAAATGACAAGTCTACCAAGTCCTCTGTGCCCCTGCGTAACTGACCACCTCTACCTCCTCACAACAAAAAAAACAACAAATCCTCCAAGACTTAGCATATTTATTTGATATTCTCTGTACATGTAAATATTCAGTCTGTCCTGGATGTATAAAAACAAATGAATGTAATGTAGTTAAATAGGTTCCAAATCTCTTGAGTAAGAAAATCATGAAACAATCAATCATGCACAATATTAAGAAAATAAGCTATGATTACATCAGATTAACTGGATGATTGATAAAAATATTTGATGATGATTTTATGTAGCCCATGAATCAACCGTTATCTTTAACATTACGCCTATCTTGAATGAAGGTTAGTAAATACGGAGATGGGCTAGAAAGTCTTCAAGCATGACTGAAAATGTAGACAGACTTGGCAAAACACAAAACCTTTGCAATGACCAAAGAAAGTTGAGAGAATCGTAACAAGCCATTCTGCAAAGTTCTTGACTTGGTGGAATGTCACTTAGAGGGTAAAGCATGAGCACTGGTGAAATGATTCACACACCTTTCAAGAAGCCGCTAACATAAAACTGGAATAATGTGTAATTCATCGTAACACCCATGAATACAAGACTGTGCCAGAGACCATCTCTTATTTCATTTGAAGACTTTTTACAGCAGTACAGAAAGATAGCAAGGGAGAAACAGAAATAGAAGGAAATAACATGCTGATGTTGACGACAGGATATTAATAGATTTGACAAGTGTCCTAATACAAAACACTGACATTAAAAAAAAACAAAAAAAACTACCATGGCAGTTCCAAAAACTGCAGAAAAAAGTGGCCTCTTGATTCAATAATCAAAATCATGCAAACGGTTTAAACTGTTAACAGATTAACCTCCTAGTTTGCTTTTCACTTATGTCATTCAGAATTTGAATTGGTGGATTCTGCCACTGTCTTATACAACAGTTGAAAACATTTGACACAGGCCCTGTCTTAAACCACAATAGTGCTATAAGTATTCTGGTTGTCTTACATATCACATTTATTTACATATCTTAGTGACAGAGTTTTTAGTTTCATATGAGTGTTCTGTACAAAAGTGATCACTTACTGTATATACAAGATCTGTGCACAAAGTCTTGCTGCTATCACCATCCTAATTCACACTTTCACAGAGATATGTAGTTAATAATCTTGTCATCTTGAGTAATGGACCAGCTGGGTTCTGGGACTCAGCTCTGACGGTCAGAATCATCATTCAAGATCATCACATTAATTGGACCGAGTATCCAGTCTGACAAAGCAGTCTCAGGTCTGAGACTCTGAGATGAGAATGATGGATCTTCACACTACAACTGCTATCTGAAAGTGGGCCCAGTCTGACAAAGCTTCTTTTCTCTGAGACTGTCTTAATGCTGAGACAGTCCTGTGAATTGGACCCCGGGACAATGGGATCTGTCTCCCACTTGAGTTATGATTGTGCTAAGGTCACTTTGTGAACTGGACCCAGGGACCTGACAACAAAGAGATCTTAGCACTGTGTCTGTCTGCCCTGTTACTTATGATTATGATTATTGCTGAGATATCTTAGTGAATTGGACCAAGGGAACTGACACAGAAGAGATCTTAGCAGTATGTCTTTCTGTACTGTTACTTATGATTGTCTTAGTGCTAAGATCACTTTAGAAAACAGGTACAGATCACAATACAGTCACAATACATCACATACCTACGTGTCTGATACTGATACATACTGATAAGGAGCTTTAAGGCATTACAAAAATCTTACAATATTCTTAATTCATGAAAACGCTAAACCATTCTTCATCAATTCCAAATCTATCAGCACTTCTGACTCAAACTAAGGCTCCACAAGCCATTTTGGCACCAAATATAAACAAAATTATGATCTGCGAGTTACAAAACTACGTACAACTTCTTGCGTATAAAAATATCACCATACTGTTCCATTCTTGCTTTTAACAACTAAAACCCAAAGCAATCTAAAATACTTGCATCTAAAATCTCTGTACTTTACATAGTGGATTGAGTAGGGATGCCACGATACATCAATACATCAATACATCGATACTTTTTCTAAGACTATACAATTATCCATACATTCAAAACTGTATCGATATTTAGCTTTGAAAGTATTGGTTTAAATATGCCTATGAATCATTTACATTTAGCAATTGTATCATGTTTTTTTATGCATTGTACCATGATCATTTCTTATGCATAAAGATGGGAAATTAGAACTCTTTAACCTCTGAGAATAAAAAATGTTTAACTATTAATGTTCAAAATGAAAGTAACTTTACACAATGATGCCATGAAAGTAGGCATCATGATGCCTTTTGATTCGTGACATGGGTATTGGGGTTACGTCTTGATTCATGAAACTTATGTTTCGTGGCATCCCTAGGACCGAGCAGTGATTGGGTCATCTTGCACTTTGAACATATGTGTAGCTGGGTAGACAAAATGGTTGATGAATTCAGGGCGTGAACACCATCAGATTATCAGCACTCACAGCTACACTGTCTTGAGGGGCTGGGGTGAAAAGAAGACTTGGCCGCTGAAACAAGAGTTTTATTTTGTGTAGTGAAGAATGAAGGCCAGGCACAGAACTTAAACTGACAATTTTCACTTGAAAATGTCAAATCTGAGAATTGGATTTTCTTCTGAACCAATATTTAGGCACAAGTGTCATAAGCATAGTATGTTATGGGCACAAATATAATATTCTGTTTATTACCTAAGTCGTTAATTGAACAAAATAAACCCAAATCTACTTTCAAACATAGGCTGACTACCCATCATCGCCACATGTAGAACACAACATCAAAGAAGAACCGTGACGTCATGGCATTTTTCATGACATCACATCACTATGACAAAGTGACATTTTGCCCTAAGGCATTGTATGAAAAATATGATGCCTGATTGGTTCGCCCTCGTAGGCAATAACATGAAAATTGTTTGTAAAGAACATTAAAAAAACACAACTTTCAAACATAACGCCAGAGACCAACTTTTTCATGTTATACATCACTAGAAAGCTGATCGTGTCTGCCATGACTATGGACAAAAACATCCTACAGATTCATATTCTGTATAAGAATGTCTATGCTTTTGAGCAAGTCTTTCTGTATGGACATCATGGAGTATCTGCTCAGTAATACCGTAACACATATTCGTCTCACTATTTTCAGGTACTCAGCAAAGTACAGGCAAACCTGTATTCGAACCGAGTCATCGCTTTCCTGCATAGAAAAAAACATACCTTTGCACAACAAATTGTCCCATATTTGACAATTACGGACTCCTGGGTCTAGCTTATCAAAGCTCTCTTAGCGCTAAGATTGTCAAAAGTGTCATACATTAACATTAATGTACGACTGTCTCAGTTCTAAGAGAGCTTTGAAAATCTAGGCCCTGATCCCAAAGTGATAATTGAACATACCGGTCTCCCTTGCTGTGTTGGGGTACTGCCAGCTGAAGGCTCCGTTTCCTCCTTCGGGGGCGTGAAAAGGTATTCCCCATGACTCAAACGTGACCTGGGGACTGGCAACAAGATCACTTTATGCAGTCATCATGTATGACTATTCAACATTCCAAATACTTTATGTATTTTTTCATAAACCTTGACCACAAATAAGTAACGAAATTGAAATTGTAAGGTCGTGTTAAACGATATTACGTAATAGGGAATCGTTATAAAAACCTTTCCGATATTTCAAAATGTGTGTTTTAGAATGTTGAAGACATGATACATAACAGTCAATCAAACCTAGTTTTATGTAGTTCTACACCGCTTTTACTTTTCAGCAGTTTCCCTGCAATAGCACAGCTGGGGACACCAGATATGGGCTTCACACATTGTACTCATGTGGGAATTGAACGCGTGTCTTCAGCATGACAATTGAATACTTTAACCACATGGCTACCCCACTGCCCAATGTCACTTGATGAAATCTAGCAACATACTCTATCAGAAAAAAATTATTCTGCGACAAATTTTATTTGTGCACTGGTCATGTGGCAATAACAAATCTGGGTCTAACCATTTTCGAACAAGTGGCTGTACAACTCAAGACATATTTCATTTCTTTCTCCCCAAGAAAAGCATGGTATTGCAATGGAACATGTCAATCCAGTCTTCAAAACAGGTTCATTTTCTATCATCAGACATGGGCTTCATACTATGTACCCATTTGGAGACTCAAAGCATGTCTTGGGCATGACAGCAGAATGCTTTTACCACAAGGCTACTCCACCTGCTATATGTAAGCATCCTCAACAATCTCCACGTTATATGTGTGATAAATCTCCATTATACCCTGAATGCATCTATCATTCTATGGCTACCTGATGAATTTATTACCTCCCTTGGCAGGCTTTTATCCAATCAGGTGTCTTGAACATACCAACTCACTTTCACTTATTAAATTATCTGATTAAACTTGGTACTCTGTACTAGGAGTTCTTGCATATATTTCTTGCATATAAGTTTGGACCTGTCAATTTGTAAACTTGAGCCGCAATGCGAACAAACCTTCGCAGGTGTGACAGCTACCTTTGTGGACACCAGCAAGCTCGGTTGTATCTGTGTCTAATGGTGGCCTAGCTGATTGGCATCTCTGAGATGAGGAGCCAAAAAAAGGGAGGTAACAACACTATTGGGTAAAGATGTAGATGCATTATCGGAACGTATACCCTGGAGATTATCAAGGATATATGTCAGCGGACATGTCCAGCTACGTTGCTACTACTCACCCAATGTATCTCGATTGTATGGTGTGGAGGGCAGTTTGGTATTTGAGACCGGGGAGCTACCAGGAGACATTGCAAACTGGACGCTACGCCGTGATCGTCGCCGCTGAGTGGATGGTAACTTCTTCAGCACAGATCTTTTACCTTCTCTTTGTGTAGATCCTAAATACACAGTAATCCACAAGCTAATATAAACCATCTTGTCTGATACATCCCATAAATATTCTACTCATGTGCTACAGCTATGACAACTATTTATACTGACATCAGTTACAATGAAATTCATTCACCCTTTGACATTCAAATTCATTTATTCCTTTCAGTTACCCTTTGAAGATATGCACTGACCACAACCACCATCTAAAGTATGGAGACTGATGTCAACCATTTTCAAAATACGTCATTCTTTCTGTGTCATCATTCCGAAATTTTAGAGTGATCGAGTTTACTTTAACGTCTCACATAGCAATAGTACAGCTCTATGGCAGCAGTGTGTAAATAATCGAGCCTGGACCACAAAATCCAATGACCAACAGCATAAGCATCAATCTGCATAACTGGAACATGTGTCAACCAAGTCAGCAAGCATGAACACCCAATCCTCATGACCTCTTACAAGAAGCATGGGTTACTGAACGATAATTACCTAAACTGACCTTCCCGGCCCCGAAATTTTAATAGCAATCAATTGCGACGTAAAGATGGCGGCACATTATGCATTCAGATAAGTATGTGCCACCTTGTAATGTTGGAAATGACACATCAAAAAGCTTGATTCAGGGTTTACGGGACATGTCATTCCTGCGTATTGTACACAAAGATTTGATGAAATATTCTGAAAGTAACATCCTGAGCATCGTTATACACACACAATATCAATTTATCTTGGAAAGTGTTTGCAATGATATATATGTACTATGAATTATGTTGACTAATGTATTGGTTATCGTACATATATAGATTTCTTGTCAACTGACATGTTACAGCCGAAGTATTTCCACTACTGCTTATGATACAGCTTGAAAACCATTCTAATTTATTATCTTCCCTGTGATTGGCTTACTAGAAATCAAGAAACAGTCAAGAAATCCAACAGCGCTAAGGTTGACATTGCTTGTGCAGTACTAATAGTAACACTCTGTGCAGAGTTGTGTGGTTTGATGACACAATATCAAATTTTAAAGTAACACATATAGCTGCAAAGTAATCATTACCAAATTGTGAAATGGACTAATGTTTTTAACAATTTTGGAAAAAAAAAAGAAAAAAACCTAAAACCCCCAAAAGAGGACTCCCACTTTTGAAGAGCCATGTGAAACCCTGCTGACTTACTTGTTGAAGGCTGGAAAAACTTGGAGAACGAGGAGTCGTGACTGTCAGTGTCGCCTTTAGGCGGTGTGGTTGTCTGCTCCAGGAACCTGGCCAGGTCAGACGTGTTGTGAGGATCAGCCTCAGGTTGACCTGATGGCTGCAGGAAGCGAGGGTCAAGGCCAGGGGTCTCTTCAGCTATCGTGGGTTGGTCACTGACTGGGGTTAGTGACAAGGACTTCCTCAATCTTATGCTTCTCCTATAACATAAGGTGAACTTTGCATAAGAAGTGAATGAGTATGGTTTTACACAGTTCTAGCAGCAATACTTCGGAAATATCATGGTGGGCAACAACAGAAAAGGGCTTCACCCACTGCACTCGTGAGGAATCAAAGCAGGTCTTTCGATGTCTTCTGCAAATGTTTTTAGCATCGTGAAAGTATTACTAGAATCAATGATCATTTCAGAAAAAAAAACAAAAACAAAACAAAAAAAACCAACATTTTTACAGCAAACGGTAAAGACACTAAGGTAAGTCAATTCTGTCTTTGAAAATGACACCTCACTTTCCATGACAAGAAATTCTGTGCTTAGTTTTAAGAAATGAAGGCTTGCTTCACTTGCATTTATGGTTTGATGCATGTAAATTATGGCGTATAATTGACACACACTGTAATTTGTGGAAGGACTCTTAATTCTTAATTTTAGACTCAAAATGGTAACTTTTATGCCTGTATCCTCATGACTTGCAGCTTACCGTTTAGGTGTGGCATTAGAATCAGCTCGCACCGGGGAGGCTGCATGGGGAGGGGTGAACACGCCCATCGGGGACAGAGGGACACTTGGGTCTTCCTTCTTTAGTGGGGTAACCAGGCTACGTCTTGGCTTAGGCTTGGGCTTGGGGGTGATGTCACATAGGAGAGGGCTGGGAACTGCCGGCACATAACTCTTCCTCCGTGGAGTCTTGGTAATGAGGGTGGCAGCTACGTCGCTGCTTGTTGGTTTGGTTGCTGACTCTTCTTGAGTCTTTTCTTTAGCAGGAGAGCCAGCTGATGCAATCATGAAACACAAAACAGCATTAGTATTATCTTAGGGAGTGATTAACTACTTGCATGATTTACTGATTCACTAATTGATTGCCTGGCTTGCTGAGTGAATGATTGACTGCCTAAATGACTTACTGAATGATTTACTGAGAGACTGATTGACTCTCCCGGTGACTTAATGAGTGACTGATTGACTGCCTGAGTGACTTACTGAGAGATTTACTGTGAAACTAACTGACTGAGTGACTGATTGATTGACTACCTGAGTGACTTACTGAGAGATGTACTATGAAATTGATTGACTACCTGAGTGCCTTACTGAGAGATGTACTGTGAAATTGATTGACTGTCCGAGTGCCTTACTGAGAGATGTACTGTGAAATTGATTGACTACCCGAGTGCCTTACTGAGAGATGTACTGTGAAATTGATTGACTACCTGAGTGCCTTAGTGAGAGTTGTACTGTGAAATTGATTGACTACTTGAGTGCCTTACTGAGAGATGTACTGTGAAATTGATTGACTACCCGAGTGACTTACTGAGAGATTTACTGTGAAACTAACTGACTGAGTGACTGATTGATTGACTACCTGAGTGACTTACTGAGAGATGTACTATGAAATTGATTGACTACCTGAGTGACTTACTGAGAGATGTACTGTGAAATTGATTGACTGCCCGAGTGCCTTACTGAGAGATGTACTGTGAAATTGATTGACTACCCGAGTGCCTTACTGAGAGATGTACTGTGAAATTGATTGACTACCTGAGTGCCTTAGTGAGAGATGTACTGTGAAATTGATTGACTACTTGAGTGCCTTACTGAGAGATGTACTGTGAAATTGATTGACTACCCGAGTGCCTTACTGAGAGATGTACTGTGAAATTGACTGACTACCTGAGTGCCTTACTGAGAGATGTACTGTGAAATTGATTGACTACCTGAGTGACTTACTGAGAGATGTACTGTGAAATTGATTGACTACCCGAGTGCCTTACTGAGAGATGTACTGTGAAATTGACTGACTACCTGAGTGCCTTACTGAGAGATGTACTGTGAAATTGATTGACTACCTGAGTGACTTACTGAGAGATGTACTGTGAAATTGATTGACTACCTGAGTGCCTTACTGAGAGAGTGACTTACAGAGTGAGTGACACAGTAAAATGTGGCCTTGTATTCCAGTTATATGTCAGCTTAATGTGAGAGCACTTAAATTTTGAGGAGGACCCCTTGATGGTAATTCAATGTTCAACTCTGGGCAAGCAATATTTCTTTCCAAGGCAGAATGTACCTTCACAGTGTTTGGCTGGGCTCTTGACAGGACTCGTCACAGTGAAGAAACCGAAGTCGATGACCTTCACAGACTCTGCTGGAGAAGCTGCCGCTGCAGCTGATGACTTCGCCTCCTCTTCCTTCTGCTTTTTCATCTGAGCCCTGAAGGCAGCAAACTTGGATGGACCACCTGCCTTGGGTTTCAATGGAGCAGACGTCTTTTTCTGGGGAAACAATCAATGTTCTGATTTAACCAAACTTCACCTGTGTTTCACACAAATTGCAATGGACAAGTTTCCCATTCTTGTCTGACATGATCAGGTCACACTTTCAACGTCCTTGTGACTCTTCTAGTGACTTAATGAAACACAAAATGGCATATTTTTTAAGTTTGGAAGTGCTATAATCGACCAATTTTAAGCAAAAATCTTGATAGTTTGTAAGTGCAACATTTGGATGCAAAACTCTATTGAAACACTGCACTTCCTGAATAAAGGTAGTCGTCATCCATACGATGTGTCATTATCGTCCACTTCCTCAAAATTTTAATTGAATAATCACCATCACTGTTGACATTATCATCCTTAAAGGTCACATGCAACCAAAAAATAATTAAACATAATTAATACACAATTATCACTAAATCATGACATATAATATACATTGCTGCTTGTTAAAAAACACAAACAAAATTATAAGCGTACAATAGCGATTCAAAATTGCAATAGTTTGTACTTGGGCTTACTTCCCTCGAAACAAATCCCCCAGGAGACCGAACCCAGTCATAGCGGGTGGGTGTGCACTCAAGTGTAACAACGGCTTCCAATTAGCTGGTTCATTTGCTGATACGCTGAGGGTTCATTGTGTGTACAGAAAGATGATCTGTTTGATGGGCATTTTAGAAGTATGGCGAGTCAAAAGAAAGTGAGATTCTTTATGGATAACAACTTCTTTTATTGTACTTGATGCATCGTTTCAGTATGGATTCATATACCGTTGTCAAACAAAAACATATACACTAGAAGTTGTTATCCATAAAGAATGTATATAGAGATGTTGGGTTTTGTAAATACATGTTCTCTGAATTTGCGTTTGATCCAATCAAAAATCATCTCAGTAGAGATGGTGAACTACTGCGTGACTGGAAACTGTCAATCGTACAAGCAGGACTTGAAACTGACAAGTGTTTGCACCAGTTTCCGTCAGATCCAGCCATCCGAGAAAAATGGGTCTAGTTTGTTTGCAACCCATAGACATAAATACATGTCATGTGTACAATTATCACACCTGCTAATTACATAATGTGGCAGAGACAAGACTCGGGTGTCATAAATCAACCTATTTTGTTTATAGCCTGATAGGTGTTAAGTGCAAATTGCATGTGGTCAATGATTGAAGCTGGGTATTGCATACTGTCTTTAGCAGACAGGCAGTCAGGTGTCAATAAACTAGAAATTGAGATTTCTCTGTGGCAGAGGCTTCTTACAACAATCAACAAGTTTTTTTATGCAATGAGTAGATTATTTACTTGTTTGAGTACACAACCAAGATTAGACTACTGCTCACAACCTAATTCTCTGGGCATGATGCTGTTTCAAGTTCCATGAACCCTTTCACTGTGCATGTGTTATGGGCGCAGCGCAGAATAGCTGTTTTAACCACTTTTTCCCCCAGCGCTGGGGGGGAATTCAGTGAATCGTTTGAACTCCGATTTCATGGGCTTTTTTTTTCATCGCACTTTTTTCAACTTTATAGGTTGAATTGGCATTTTTGATGATTTGTTTTGGTAAGTGCCTACCGAAAGGTATCACAATCTGCAAAGTTATGTTTTACGTTGCATGTGACCTTAAGCAGTTTGAAAATGGCCCCCTGCCCTTCAAATGTTGGCTGCAGACTGATTACTCAAATGATAACCATCGTGAACCGTTGTCACCATTTTACAAGACACATTTGTTTGGATTGTGCATTTTTGTTAGGAATTGAAACAAGGCAGCATTTTTCTGGGATTTCTTTTGTTACACGCTAATATTATCCACAGGGTAAGGTTTTTCTATACATAGGGTCCAAACAAGCAGATTTGCAATGTATATGTGAGACCTCCTTAAACCAAGACGGCCAAACATCAAGGTGATTTAAACACCCAGTATGAAACAGTGTATTGACCTGGGCCTAGATTTTCTAAGCCCTCTTAGCGCTAAGATAGTCGTAAGTTAATGTTAATGTATGGCACTTACTACCTTAGCGCTAAGAGAGCTTCGAGAATCTAGACCCTGGTGTACATTCAACCTTATCTTACCTCACACATACACGTCATGTACTGATTGGCTAAGCACTCTTCAAAACTGTGTTCCACAGGAGATATCACTTGTGTGAGATCAGACATTCTACCATGACTTCAGTAACTACTGGATTGTGATTGGATAATCAAAGTCATTCAGAGGTACATAATCACGTTATATACCTCTGATTTTCCAACACAGTACGTTTATCTCCTAAATATCCCCTAGGAGATATCACTTTGGCGGTAGATTTTGCACAGTGCCCTTACAATGCTATGACGTCATGAACTTTGTTGCACTGCAAATCTAATGCCAGTGCGATGTTCAGCGATGTACATTTTTCATTTAAAACTAATGAAGAATGATTTTGGATGAATAAATAGAATCTCACCCTCGTGTCTACTGATATCAATTATATCAAAACTTGTTGATAAAGGTAAAACAATTTGTGTTGTGTTGATACAGTTGATATCAGTAGACACTTGGGTGAGGTTCTCTGTATCTCGATTACCACTGAATAACATTTGCCTCACATTCCAATAAACAAATTTTGACAAGAGGTTCGAATGCAGTCCCTGCGAATATTAAGGGGAATCACTCAGCTTCGACTTTACTAAGACAATATCTATGGGAAGAACAGCAAGACGCAAGATTAAATCGTTTGATTCACACAGGTTGGCTATGTGTCTGATCCTGTAGTATACTCATGCAGCAAAATTAACAATGAGTGTTTGATAAGATAAAAATGTTGTTCACTGGTCACTCGATCACCCATGGTCAATGTTCCCGAAGGGCTCAGGGAACATAAACAAACATCGAGGGTATATCAACCCATGCCCCCCTGGTGACCCGTGAACGACTGATATTAACCCTTACCTTGACAACCTTTTTCACTGGCACAGCTTTCTTAACTTCCTGCCAGTTATTGGCTTGTAGAGTTTTCAGGTCATCAAACTTCTTATCCACATCTTCAACCTGTCAAAGAAGGGTATGCTTGGTAATAGGAACCTGAATCTACATTAGTTAGTACCTGTCCATATGACAGGAGAGAGTGCAATATCATTCTTGACTATACACTGTAATTTGTGCAGGCTGTTTGGAAGGGAGATTAATGTGAAAAAAAAAACAAGAAAAAACAACAAAAACTAACATGTCACGGACATTGTGTATGTATTGCCAAAACCACAGATATCCTTTACTCTGTTGTGCATGGGAAATCACTTGTGTATAACTTGACCAACAGTACCAAACAGTTAGCTGTGATTGCTTGTGGTAAATCTGTTAAAAGCACACATCAAAATAAAAAGATAGAAAAAATGAAAAGAGATAATCAAAACTGAAGCAAGAACATGCTATCAGAAAGATGCAGATAGAGGCTTCCCAAAACCATATTGTCAGAATGTTCAGCTGTACAAGGTTACCATCTTTGAAGTAATGAAACCAGCACAGAGACAAAGTATGCTTTGTTTTACCATTTGTGGTCTTCGAACAGACTGAGAGAAGTTCTAACAGTGTTCTCTTGAGATGCAGTAAATGAGTAAGTTTATTTTTACACTTCTTTTAACAATATTCCAGCAAAATCATGGCGAGGGACATCAGAAATGGGCTTCACACATTCCACTCATGTGGGACTTGAGACAGATTTGTTTGTTAATGGGAACATGATTTTACAGTGCTTCTATCAATATCAGCAATTTAAGGGAAGATACACTAGAAATTAGCTTTAAACCTTATATCCATGTAGGAAAACAGCCAGGCCTTTAGTCTTCAATGTGATAGTAGGGTAGCCTCATGGTTAAAGTGTTCACTCATTACACTGAAGACCTGGGTTTGGTTCCCCACATGCGTACAGTGTGTGAAGCCCATTTCTGGCTGAACACTTAAACCACAAAGTTACCTCACCAAACTTTTTATAAGACAGAATTTCTTTTCTGATTTAAAACAAAACTAAACATTTTTTGCATGATATATAACATACCATCCAGCATGTAATGTTTCTTGCTTGTGAAACCAGAAGCAAAGCATTTTTGCAAGACAGCAATTTACAGGACGTGACCTCTTGCATCCTACACGCTTAAAACTTGACAATGGATGCAACAAAATTTATTAGTTCATCCACAGGGACACAGAAAAAGTCTTAAATACTGTTTTAAAAAAATTCCACGTATGTAACAGTAACTGAGTAAGTTATCACTGAATTTGCTTCAAGCTGGGTTATGGTATCATATGCAGTTTAATTAAAGTGATGATCATGATACACAATACACAATACAATAACTATTATAATAATATTTAAGCATCTGTCACCCCCATTTTGTTGCCCAGACCCTTAAAAAGTTTCAGACCCAGGGACTCTAAAATTCAGGACTTGAGGTAAATCCCTACAAGATATCCAACATGTTGACCAGCAAACAAGTTTTCAATAAGCCCGCAGGGGTTCAAATCTTTTTCATAAGTGACTTGCCACAGGGCAAGTGACTTCAAGAAAGTTATTTGTCCTGACTAATATTCCACTTGCCCTGATTTCATGACACAATGTTTGATGTTAAGGTTTACTGGACTTTTTATCGAAGAGTGATAAATTTCAAAGAACAACAGCTCTAAATTACTATTATTGTGAAATGTAATAGCTACAGTATGAGAAGATTTGAAATGAAGTGTAAGTTTATTAGCAGTTTGAAACCATAAGTTGAAATTATCTAGTAGTCCACGAACAAGCAAGTTACCATTATTTGATTGCTCGAACTGAAAACTGACTTGTCCTGGGTGTCAGGTGATGGGATTTTTGAACCCCTGAAGCCCCATGACCCAATAACATGAAATGTTCAGAAAATAGAATCCTCTAAGCTACACATACCTGGAAGTATATCATATCCCAGAAGCCCTGCAGGTCGGTACATGTCGTCTCCTTCTCTCCAGTCTTGAACTCACAGTTGTCCACAAGACCCCGGAACTGTTTGAACCGCTGGTCAATGAGAAGCTGAGCCTGGCCAACAGTGGTTCGGATCTGACCCTCAACTGCAGACATAGCACATAGTCAAACAACCTGCCAGTGTATACGATGTCACATCAATTTGACTGCGGGGGCATGACAGCAGTATGACAGCAGTTGGCACCAGAAATGGCTTCACTCACAGTGCCCACGTGATAAATTGAATCCGGTCTTCAGTATGGCGAGTGAATGCTCTAACCTTGTAGCTAACCCACTCCCCAAAAATTTACTTGAAGGGTCAACCACGCAAGGGAGATTTTAGTGTTTCACAATTCCATTTTAATATTTATAAGGAAGTCTGATGAAGATGGAAGGGGCATGAGTAGTTTTACACCGCTTATAGTAACATTCCAGCAACATCACGGCTTGGGACAACAGAAATGGGTTTCACACACTTTACACATGCTGGGAATCAAAGCCCTGACTTCGTCATGCGAAGTGAACGCTTTAACTACTAGGCTACCGGACTGTCCCTGAAGCAGTGATAGAGTTAGATTTCAACATGTATACATCTTGAAGGAAATTACACAATGTCATTATGTACTTGCTGAGTGAAGATGGGATAGAGTGGGGTTGGGTGAGGTTTATGAGTCATTTCACAGGGCAATACACGCCAAATGAGCTACATGCAATAATCCAAATAATATCACATTTTAAAGTAACACATATACTTATAAAGTAATCATTAGCAAATTGGGCATTGGACCCATTTTCACCAATTTTGGAAATGTACTCTCAAAAAAGAGACTTCCAGTTTTGAAGAGCCATGTCAAAATCTGCTGACTTACGTGCTGAAGTTAAAATCTTCAACACAGAGTAATCAACGTAACTTAGGCGAAATTCTTTTCTAACAGAAGTCTGTTTACAAGCTCACCCTCTTCAGAAATGTTTGTTGCCTCTTCTTCCTTTGTTTTATTCCACAGCGTGATGTACTCATTGAGCCGGGCTGTCTCCGATGTGAGCAGGTTGCGAAAGTACAGAACATCATGGTCTACTCCAGCAGAGGCACCTGCCGCTGTGGCTGATTTAAAATAAAATTTTATCACTAAAGTCATAAACAAAACAGATTTTATCAAAGGTTTTCTCAGGTGAATATTTGGATGCATATGTACCCGTATGTAAATATTCGTAAACGGAATGAAATTACTACATCGGGTCACAGCTGAGGAGATTTTTATTGTATCTGTCAAGCTGATTCTGACAACAAACACCGACCTATCTGGGTTTTATCACTACCTTCAGAAACAGAGACTGACTGAATCTAGTTTTACACCACATCCAGTAACATTCCAGCCTGTAAATAATCGTATCTAAACCAGACAATCTCGTGACTGACATCATCATCATCAATCTACGCAACTGTGACATGACGTTCATCAACTAAGTGAGTAAACCCAACCACCCAATCCTCTTTGTTGCATCTTATGACAAGAGTGGGTTGCTGAAGAAAGGGCTAAATGTAATCAGAAATGGGCATCCAGTAAGTGGAACGTATAGGATGGATGCATGTAAAAATACCCATCGTGTGTCTAGGAACACATTAATTGGCACTGCACCCAAATCACTACTGTATATTTAATAAAAAAATAAGGTCAACTAGGAAAAGTAATTATAAAATCTTACATCGCAGAACTCCACACCACTTCCCTACTTCAGAAAACTGTTAAACCCTAGTGATGATGTTACATCCCATTGGTCCACAATATAAATGTTTCACTGGTCATGAATGGATGTACCCTCCAATGTTTGTTTTTGTTCCCTGAGCCCAAAAGACTCTCAGCCAATCAGAAAACAACATTTATGTGTGAGGTAAGATAAAATTACCTTGACTCTTTGATTCCTCACTGGTGCCAGTCTTTTCCAATGCAGGCCCCTCAGTCTCTGATTCCTTAGCTGTGCCAGTGTGAGAGTCAGTACCTGAAGAAGCTGGTTCATCCGTTTCCATAACACTAGTGGAGGGACCATTCTCCATTGGGGGCACGTCTAGGACATCATCAAAATTGAGGGGCTGAGACAGAGTGTCTTCTGTAAGAGAGATTAGAAAGATCACAGTTAGTACGCTGGAATGGCCAAAGTTAAGCATCAAGTGTCACGAGTGGGGGTGTCTTAACAATATAAATTATAATATAGGGCAATTTAGTAATCTACATCATTGAACATGTTGAACAACTGTCACAGAAAACATGCTACAAGTCAAATTATCAAAGATATGTAACATGTTGCATTTGGGATTACAGTTTTTCAGTAAGAAATATACTATCATATATCAATAAAAAGCTGATTAATTCCCCCTTTGGGACCTTTCAATCAATGTACAAGTTGAAACAATGCAGATTAAACCTTCCTTTATTTCATCAGGTCCATAAGAGTAGAAACAGTAATAACAAGCATACAGGGACCTTTCAAAAAGGTGATTACATTGCTAAAATGACGGTCACTTCAAGCAGTCATGAAGCCTGTAGAGAAATGGACAAAAGTAAAATATTCCATATGAATCTGTGTGGGAAAACAGTAGCGAAACTGCTTGTTGGAATGTGGAAAAATAGTTATACCTGAGAGTCTTGGTGCTTTTGGGGTTCGTCTTCTCATCTCAATCATAGGACTCGTGGACAAGATTTTAACCCTGCAAGAAAAATGCAGTTGTCCGCAGTTAAAAACAATGTGAATCCAGTAACTTTTTAGTGCCATAAAATTAATGCAAGTTGGTAAAACATGTCCTTAAAGTGTTTGGAAATTTGCAACACCATGTTGATGACATATACAAAGATCAAAGCTACTTTGCATTTTACATAAATGTAATGTCAGAACATAAAACAGTAATTTTAAATTGAAAAATCAGTGAAACTTGTAGGTTATGTCGCCTGTTGGAGATTGCGCTTTCCAGTATCTTGACATATGTTATATTGGGGATTACGCTTTCTCAGTAAAGTACATATCCATGTACTTTTGTTCAGTTGAGTCTCATCAGGGATTCAAACTCACACCATCAGAGTCAGACGCCTAATTCCCAACACACAAAGTCAGCCGCCTAACCCCGTCAGCCACTTCCACACCTGTGGATTCAACCCAACAAAAGTACTAGAATCTAGACTTTGCTGAGAGAGTGTAATCCCAACTACAACAAGGGTCACATCTGACCACTTTCTGTATGGCATTGTGCATCAGTAGTCAAGGCTGTATGTTACTTTTCACAGCCAGCTGTTAAGGTATTCTCTTTTTACCCAGTTGCATATCCAAAGAGAAGTGTGTCATTACTAACCACTCCTCTGGACTCCGTGCCTCGCTGGGAGTGTCAGATGCTTCCGTCCTCCTCCTCTTCCTTCCACTCTTTTGGGCAGACATAGGCAACCCTGGTTCACGGAAACATTGCACATCCGACAGGGAACACCGCCGTGTTCTCACAGGGGTAGATTTGGATGTCGTGGAAACTTCTTGGTGATCCTTGGGTGGTTGTGGGTCCGAAGTAGATTGTTCCTGATTTGTCGAGTCCGGAGCCGACTCCGTTGCATCGGTTACAGTTACAGTGAAAACATCATCAGAGTCTGTTACTTGCTCTTCTTTAATCACATCCATGGATGACCCCTGCTCCGGGATTTTCTCCATGAGAGAAGTTTCCGATGAATTCCTCCGGCTTCTCCTCGAACCTCTTGGAGTTTTAGTCTTCTGTGGCGTTCCTGTCTTCTCGACCGCATCAACTGACTCTACAGCTGAATCTGAATCAGACACACTCCTTACAGACCGTCGCCGAGTTGCTTTATGTGGCATTTGATTCTCATCTTCTGTCACCTTAGTGTCAGCTTCTGCATCATCATTGTCTTGTTTCTGAACCGACATTCTTCTTGATTTCCGTGGTGAAGCCACCTCATCTGCTGTGGTACCAGACGTGTGTTTAGCATCAACCTGAGTCACATCCCCCTTGACCGATGACCGTCTTGACCGTCGTGGTGTTTTTGGAGGTGCTGCTGCAGATGATGTCTCAGTTACCTCCATCTGGACTGGTTTCTCCTGTCCTGTTCTCTCTGCTACAGGAGTCATTTGCACTGCAGTCACATCTTGTTTTCCATCACTATCCGAGTCTGCATTTGAACTCTTAGAGGATCGACTCCTTGTCTGTCTTCGAGGTGTCCTCATCACTGTTGTTGTACTGCCTTCATCTGATTCACTAGCAGATGATGCTGGAAAACAAAACAGCAAAAAATTTTTTTTGTAGAATTACAGGGAAAGAAATGCATTTTCATTCAGGTGTGCTACAGGACACTTTTCAAGCTTTACATGTGTCCTTTGTAATTTACTATGCCAGTATGATAGCATACCCATTACCGTTCCACAGCACCGGATTCTATGCCAGCAGTATCGATAATAGCACTGCAAAACATTAATTCATGCTATTACGTAGGTATGTATGCAGTTTTCATCTCCCTGGGTTCATACAACTCAAGCTTCTAATGAGGCTGTAGATAGTCTTTAACATTTGATTCTAGCGGGTACCCATTCCCTGATGGTGAATACTGAGTGAGTCAGTGTGAGCTCATCCTCGATATCTCCAGGGTCTACGTTCCGAAAAGTCTCCACTATACCCTGGATGCATCTACGGGTCGGCCAGATAATTTTATTAGCTCCCTTTGCTGACTCCGCTTTCTCACAGTAGCCAATCAGAGTGGTCCCCGTTATAACCAAATTTGCAAGTGTCAACAAAGATAGCAGTTGCAACTGCGAAGGTTTGCTTGCCGTGCGACTCACAATTTGGGGAAATCATACATGCAACTTTATAGGTCCGAAACCTTTTTTAAAATATATGCAAGAAATCCATCTAATACTTTCAGAGAACCTACGCATGGCTTGTTTGCCAAGTTTAATCGGTTAGAGAATTTAAAAAGCGAAAGTGAGTTGTGATTAGTTCACTCAAATTCCCAGCGTAGGCACCTGATTGGATAAAAAGCCAGCCAAGGGAGGTAATAAATTTATCTGGCTGAGCCGTAGATGCATCCAGGGTATAGTGGAGACTTTTCGGAACGTAGACCCTGGAGATATCGAGGATGGTGTGAGCTTGGAGGATACTTCTAGAACATTAGGAGTCAAGCTTGATAACTACAGCAACCAATAGCCCTACACTATACAACCTATTCAACACAGTCTGACCCAGGACACCATGTGTACAGTTGTCAAGAAGCAGGGTTTGCATTGCTGTTTCCTGATAATCACTGTATACTCACAAGAGTGGACCCCCAGCGTCTTTTGTTGCGTCTCTCCCTCATCAGCATCTTGGCTGGATGCTCCCTCTTCTTCTTTGCTGGACTTGGGGGTTGAGCATCTGCACAGGCAAATATACACAAGATACAGAGACATTACACACCTTCTGAAGCAATTATGATAATCAAACAACTCTGTTCTTAATAAAACTACTCAACATCCGTAACTCCAACATGGCAGCAACTGAGTTACATTGACCAGAGTTCCAGATAATTTTTCAAGCATTTGGGTATTTACTCCTATGTCTGTTTGCATTTTTTGAGGAGTAACTAGCATTTTGTATACTCCTACTAGTAAATGGAATTGAGTGCTTTTAGACAGAGTTTCTTATCCACAATTCTTCTAAATGTGTAAATACAAATCCTTCTCAATAGACTAACTGTTTTTAGCAATTGTCATACTGCCCAATATTTGGTAGCCATTTCTAAATACTCAACATGTAACATCGGACAGTGGCTACAGCTACAACGGTATATGTATTTATTAACTACAAGGGCAAACGTATCTGGGTTCATATTTTCCATACGATGCCCTAAAGCAAAATATCACTTTGTCATGGTGACGTAACGTCAGGAACAATGTCATGACATCACGGTTCTTCTGTGACATGTGCGTTGTACATGTGGCGACAGCGGGTAGCCAGCCCATGTTCGAAAGTAGGTTTGGATTTATTTTGCTCAATTTAACGACTATGGTAATAAACAGCATATTATTTTCGTGCCCATAACATATTATGTGTATGACACTCGTTCCTATATATTAGTATATCCCTTGCTCTTGCTTGGGAAATACAAACATTTAGGCACTCATGTCATTACCATAGCATGACATGAATATGCATATAATATCCTCTAAATCTAAGCATACCATTGGCTAATGCTGTTGTAGAGTTTGGGCGCATTGACAAATCATATGCAAGCCAGTTTAGTTAACTGACTAAACTACGCAAGGTATTATAGACCTATTGGGTTTAAAGTGATTCCTATTAATTTTTGTACTCACAGATTTGTAATTACTTCAGTAAATGTGATATTGAGTAAAATACCCGTCAATAGTCTATTGCTAAGATTTGAAAATCAGGGCTCCAGATAAGGGCTGTATTGGCGTATGTACGTGTAAAAAATATGGACGATATGGTAGGAAGAAAATCAGAAAGAGTAGCTGATATGTACCACAGCCATGGTGTACTGTCTTAAAATCATATATGGATGTATTCATCTGAAATAGCATTGCTTTATTGACCTGTTTACACAGGAGTAACAATGTTATGGTGCATATGTGAAATGAAACAGGAGATTACTTACATGCCATTAAATTCCATTCAGTACTCTATTTTTTCCCAGTACTACGGAAGAAATATGACGTACATACTCCCCATGTTGAAAGGTAATCTGGAGCCCCACAAAATACTTTCTTCATTTTGAAATGAAATGAAAACCAAGCATCCATTGAAATCAAAAACAGACAGAACAAGGTGAATGCCCTATATAGATGTCAGTGTTCACGAATAGCGTCTCATACTCTGACAAGTCTGGCACATTCACCAGTGGTCAGATAGAAATCACCAACACCAAGTGTCTGACTGAATATTTAACAATGTCTTTGTGTGAAGTAGTTATTTGCGGCATGTGACACTTGTTTGCTGTTTAGAAATCTTATGTTTGTTATCATATAATGTTCATAATTTCAATGCCAATTATAAGAAATGTCAAATCTGAAATGTCTGTTGAACTTTATTCTGTGGGTCTTGTGAATTTTCAGTGGGTCAGACAAACATCTGAAACTTACAGGACCCAATGTCCCATTACTTTGAAAAACCATCATGAACACCGAGATGTAAATGATGAAGCAATGTCTAACCTGCCTGAAGGTGGTTCCAGGAAGAAGGATGTCGACGTCAAATCTCGGTGGGGGTCAAGGAAGCTAATAGCACTTGCAGGGCTCAGAGGCTTGAAGGTGAAAGATTTAACATTTTCTGGAGCCTCAAAGGCAAAATCAGTGGGGGCAAAGGACTCTCCTCGGTCTGTGGACACTTTGGCTAAGTCAATGTTGAACTGAGGGGATAGCTTCTTGCCGCGAGTAGTCCGTGTTGGGGGAGCATCTGATGTTGCTTTTTCTGTCACAACAACAACAAAAAATGAATAATACAAATAAATAATAAATTATGAGTCTAAGAAATATTTCCTTTCTCACATATAACATGCATGTAACTCTCATAGACAAAAACATCATGGAGTCATTGAATGAGAAATTGATTTTGTCAGTTGTATCATCTTGAGATGGGTACCCAGTGGGATAAGTCATTAGATTATTAACCTTTTCCTGCCTCACAGGCTGCATGGGTTATTCAGGGTTATAATGTCCATTAGGCTGAATGTGCTTAGAGCAAGGATTTCAGCATTATTGTTATTATGAATAAGTGACCTTGTTATTATCATTATATTATGATTCATTGACCCGTGAAGGTCACGGGGTAGAATAGGCCTTCAGCAACCCATGCTTGCCATAAAAGGCAACTATGCTTGTCGTAAGAGGCGACTAACGGGATTGGGTGGTCAGGCTTGCTGACTTGGTTGGCACATGTCATCGGTTCCCAATTGCACAGATCAATGCTAATGTTGTTGATCACTGGATTGTCTGTTCCAGACTCAATTATTTACAGACCGCCACCATATAGCTGTAATATTGCTGAGTGCGGCGTAAAACTAAACTCACTCACTATGAATCACTGTACTGTCATATGCAAACTCATAATGAGTGCACAAGGGTATCATTTCACCCCTACACCCAAATGACTCTGCCCAATTAAGTCGGTTCCATAATATGGCAACAGCGTGTAGATTATCAAGCCTGGGCCAGACAATACGGTGATCAACAGCATGAGCATTGATCTACGCAATGACATGTGCCAACCAAGTCAGCAAGCCTTACCATCCGATCCCGTTAGTCGCCTCTTAGGTAGGTTTGGGTTACTGAAGATAGTTATAAAATGAATTTTTATGGATCTGAAATTAAGTGAAAAACAGTTTCTTCTTTTCAAGAGGCCACCCTGACAGCTTTAACAAGTATTAATGGATGTTCCCATACTCACTCTGACTACTGGCAAAGGTTGGTCTGTTAAGAGTAGAGGCTTTTGGAGAACCCTTCAGTTTGGCTGAAGATCTTGTCTGACGGGTTGTACGCACAAGTGGTGCTGGAGCCTGAAAAAAACACGCACAGAAACACATCAAATTATATCAAGAAAGAACGACTAAACAAACCGAATGGATAGTGTCTTTCTAACGCAAACATGGTAAAAGCATATGACTAAGACGAGTTTTACTTTAACACCGCAAAGCAATATCCTGGCCTTGCAACGGAAGATCATAAGTATTCAATGCACAACTATCAAAAGAAATAGTCAATGTGAACTTCATGAAATGTTTGTCTAAAAACATCCCATAGTTACTGTGAACGTAAATAATGATGAACTTTGTACAACACGCTTGACATCGATCTTAAATTCACCACCTGTCTCTTCATAAATCAATAGTAAGCACAATAATATATACTCACTAAAATTGTTTTTGTTGCAAGTCTGATTTTATACAAGCATAGAAGGAAGATGGTTCAAATTATACTAAAAACATGACAGGGTCTTGTGGCACAAATCTGTCTCAAGGTGATCGCAAGTCACACTTTAAGATAAGCTTACAAGAGTCTTAGTGCAAAAGATCACATTGTGCAGCCAGGATCTGTATTGTAGGTTTGGAGTTGGACAAGTGTATTGACAGGTTGGGCAAATTCTGTGACTTAACTCAGATGCTCGGGATGGCACAACGACACACCCAACATTGATTCCTAGAGCTGTGACGATATATCGTAGTATCAATAATCGTGATACTTTATCAGATGATAAATATATTGATACTTTTTTTGTATCGTGATATGTTGTTAAAATTGTTACTTTTCATTAGAAATTGATGCTTATGTCCAAATTTACACTGTTACTTGATATCATTATGTAAGTTTTTAAAGAAAACAACTAAATATAGCATATCATGATGAAAATCGAAACATATTGGTCCAAGATATCGCATATAATATCATGAATTTTCTGTATTGTCACACCTCCAATGATGATCCCTGTCCATGATCCCAGGGCCAGGAATCATCATTTACTAGTCTCAACATCAAACCTAGAATATTGCTATAAAAGACTAAAGAAAAAACAAACAAAAACTGCTTGTCAAACAAAGTATCACACTTACTGGTTGAGCTGGTTTGGGTTTGGTATGCTTAGTGGCAACAGTTTTACTCTTATTAGTAACATCATTTGACCTCGTCGAACGTCTTGTTGTTGGAGCTGCTTCTTGTTTAGTCGGTGGAGCTGAAACTGGAGCCTCTGTCCTTGAGTTAGTGATGCTTGAGCTCTTGGACTTGCCTGAAGTTGACGTGTCTTTGGACTTAATGTTAGTTGTCTTGGAAGTAGTCTGAAACATACAAACACAAATGAAATAGAAATATATTGAAAAGTGTGATGCCATAGATACCTGCTACTCAACATCAAGTTCAACCTGAACTATTTGTTTACTGTCGGCCTACCTTTTCTTTCCTGAACAAATTTTTGTCTGTGCGTTGTATATTGCAGGAGACCTTGAACTGCTTTCTTTTTGCTTTTTCTTGGGCTTCCAGTTTCTTTTTCTGTTCTTTTTCCAGTTTCCATTGAATTAAACGTTGTTTAAGTAAATCTGCTTTGCTTTTCTTTTCTGATTTTTCTGAAAAAGAAATAACACTGTGATTACGACTGAAAACACTGAGGATTGATGACAACTCGGTATTGCAATACTTTGCAAATTATGCTCGCATGCAGAAGTAATGCAAGTCAAGTATACATAATATATGAATGTAATATTGCAATATTAAATACAACAAATACAAACAGGGTAGAATAAAATTGGGTGAGGACATTTCATTGGCTACCAAGACTGATGGCACTATTAAGTTTTCGAAAGGAAAAGGGGTTGACAAGAACAGATCTCGCTGGTGTTGACCGGAAATGTGCCCATACTGTCATGGTGTGGTGGCCATTGGATGACTTCTCTGAGAAAAGTCATCTATGATCTGAGTAGCATTGTTTCAATACCGGAGATGGTAAACAGCGGTTATGTTTATGTCAAAATGGCAGACAACATTTTGGACAGACAACCCCCTTCCAGACACAGGATAGTCTGGTTTCCTTAAATTTGAGTTAAACAAGGCATTGTTGAACAAAGAGTGATGGAAACATCTTCTGTCCACCAATGGTGATGACAGTTCATGCATGTTTGATTTCAGAAGAGTGTGCATGATACCCACATGTTTGTTGGTATGGTGTATTTTGTTGATTCCTTCTTTTGGTGTGTTTTTACTAGGGACTATCAAAACAAAACAAATATTATTTATAACACTAACAGTATTAACACCATCAGGCTTTACCATATGCCAAAAACTCATATCAATTTAGGGTTCCGAGTTTGTTTCCTGTTTGGATAAAACTTTTCTTACGTGTGTGAGTATATATTGTAAGCACATGTGAGGGTGACTGACACTGACTGACAGAGGTCCTCTAGTAATTCTAATGTCAGGTTTTGTGAATAATTCTTGTAAATGTCATTGTCAATTCATGAATATTATTTGGGATGGGGGAGCGAGACCCTCTAAAACTTACCCTAACCAAAGGTAAACTTGGATGCTTCCAAAGATGGCTGAAGTTATCCTGTATTCTGTAGTCTTACCAGTAGTTGAAATGTCAAACTAATTTAAACACTGATTTGATCTGGTGCAACAAGTTTTATAATATATGAGGTGTATGAGAACAGGTGTCACACTTTTGAGTTGCTCCTCACTTAAAGGATCAACCTTGACTTACAAAGTTACATGAAAGGTGGGATTGTGGGGATCCCTGGGTGGGGAGTTAAAAACCAAGGAGTGTCCAATCCTTAAAATTTAAAAGTAATACTTGATCAAAAAGATGAGCTCCTGAAGAAATAGTTGCTGAGTAACGTACCCGAACCAAAGGAATCACACTGACAGTAAAGTAACAAAGAACATGGCAATCGAGTGCACTCTTGACTTATTCTACCTACCATTTGTTGGCTTGACAGGCGTTTTGTTTTCATAGGATTTTGAAACATTCGTGATGTTTTGGTCTTGCTCTTGTAAAGGAGACAAATTGTCAAGATCAATTTTCCTTCGTTTCCCAACTTCTTCGAAACGGAGATTTTTCCACTCAACTGATCTTCGTTGAAGACGCGCCTTCCTTTTATCCAATACGTCCGGCTTTAATTTATACGCGTCGGCATATTGTGACGACGATGCCATTATCGTTTATAAAAATAAACAGATTTTGTTATCCCTGTCGTGGTACATCGGTCTTTAAACTCCCGCTTTCAAATCCTATCGATAACAAAGATTTGATTGGCTGGAATTCATTTCCGGTAAAAGGGAGGTAATTCAAACGGCCAAGAGCCATCCGCTAAACACGTGATTGTTTCGACTTACATCTTTCAGGTCGTGTTTCAATGTAACAAATAAATAGGTTGATTTTAAAACAAACCATCTAACTATGACATGATTCGTTTGCAGATTTTATAAGAAACTCAACAATATGCAATGGATGAATCCTTGGGGTCAGAGCCATTATCGTGCCAAATATTTTCAAGAAAGAAATATCCTTAAGGTACTTCTTCCCTGTTTCATTACAGTAAGGAAATGTGTTTTGAGTGACGACGTACAGAAGAAAACACAGTGTTACTACAATCAACGATCAACAAAATATAAGTAACAGTGGGTATTTGCATTTTTTAATTTTCTTGCAAAATATTCAGAAGTGTTTGTTTTCACAATGCTTACCTGTGTAACACCATATGTGTATGTTCGTAAGCATAACATTATAACCAGGGAGACTCCGATAAGTTGTAGATTACCCCTGTTATAACAGAGGGAACTGAAGCTCTAAGATATACATGATGCGGTTGAACTAGCAAAATAAAGGCAGAATGGTACTAGAAGGAAAGACGTACTGGATTAAGTATGTTAAAGCAAATAAATTAGCTTAACATGTTGTTAAATTTTAAATATATTTATCTTTAACGCCGTTCTTTCCAATCCCAAACGGCGTGGGAACATATGTACCTGCAATTAATTAATGTGTACAAAAATATAAAGCATAATTCCACTTTCGTAACAATAGAATACTGACAAAGGTATGGATAACAACTTAAACATTCCTCTATTTTGTGAGTGCGACGCTCGATATAGATTCTTGCATCGTTTTACTGCTTGACAATGGTTACCTGATCTTATAAGGGTGTGTTATTATCAACGTAAAAAGAGTCTTATGTCAATACTTTGATGCATAAAAAGTAATCTGAGAAAAAGATTGTAGGGGGCAATTTCTTCCCTGCTCCCCTGGTCTACCCACGGCCCTTGGTTCAGAATTGGTATCGAAACGCATCTCTCAAAAGATGTTGCTATCCATAAATTTGTGAATATTGTGCTTCCCAACTTCTAAAATGCCACTCGAAGAAATGGTATTAGAAGCCCGAAAATCAGTTGTTACAGTGCCATCATGCTAGTCTAAAGCCGTACTTGATAAAATTTTGCTCATATGACAACCTGCATTCAGTGTATGTGTGGCTGCTTGTACCAGACCAGACCAGATGGTTTTATAGTACTAGCTCACTGAGATATTATGCCGTAGGTAAACATGAATACCCCACTCAGACACATTACACTGACTCCGATCTGGCCAGTCTTGGTTGTGCCCATTCATGCCAAGCGCCAGTCAGGGGCCATGACGTATAGCATATTTTAGCGTTTTTGGTCAGACACTTCTGGGGATTGAACCTGCCATGTTCCGCACTCCGGGCGGACGCTTTAACAATTGCACCATGGAGGCGGTCTGGTTGGTTGGTGGGGTGGCCTAGTGGTTAAATGGTTTCCTCGTCACGTAGAAGACCCAAGTTCAATTCTCCATATAGGTGTAATGTGAGGCTCATTTCTGGTGTGCCCGCCATGCTATTGCTGGAATATTGCCCAATGAGCGTATAAGCATACTCAATAACTTCACATGACCAGCAACTAAAGTATCACATATATACAAGGATCATTTTATTTTCTCAAAGAAATGCACAGAATGGGCCCAGACATTTGAACACAACTGACCATATTGGATTGAATCACTTTTGCGGTCACCCATAGTGGATTTCATAGTTTTCCAGCTGTTCCTCGAAGATTCGGGGTAGAACAGGTCGTCAGAGACCCATGCATGCTTGCCACAAAAGGTGGCTATGCTTGTTGTAAGTGGCAAACGGGATCGTGAGGTCAGGCTCGCTGACTTGGTTGACACATGTCATCGGTTCACAGTTGCGCAGATCAATGGCTATGCTGTTTATGGCCGGGTTGTCTGATACAGATTCGATTATTTACAAATCGCCGCCATACAAGATGAATATTGCTGAATGCGGCGTAAAACTAAACTCGCTCTCTCACTCACTCCTTGAGGGTAACAAATCGCGCTTCCGCTTTGGTCGATTCTTCCATGTTGCAATATGCTGCAGTTTGATTGTTCCTGTTCTCATCAGAGGAAGGTATTGAAGGAAGTCAAGAGTGAACTTTGGAACCAATTTTCACTCTAAACCACAAGTGTTCAAGCAGAACGGTGGACGCGTCCGTGTAGGTTCTGTATTGGAACATATAGGCCATATTTAGAACAGGAGTGTACTGTTTTTGGAACACATGAGTTCAAAGTCTGCGAGGTAGGTGTTCTAACTTCAGAACGCAATATGTTCTTAGAAGACTGTGGTTTCATGAATGAAACGAATAAATACTTATAAAATAATTATAAACCTGTTAAGATATTTCCAAACAATGTTGGGCATCATGCAAGCGGACATTTAAAAAGGGTTTTAAAGAAAATGAAAATACAAGAGGAAAATTTCTCAAAATGTTTTAAATAACTGGGTAAAATCCTGTTACATATGATGAACAACTGAGAAATAAGTGAATCAACAACCTCAAAAGTAGACAATCAGGACGCATATCGGTCCTATACATTCGATGAAATGAACACATTTGGGCAGTATGTGTTCAAAAAGGTTTGATTATATAACTTTCCGGACAGCGTGTGTTCTGATTAGAACAGCCGATGTTCTAACAAAGTCACAAAGCTTGCACACTTGTCTTTTCTGCAACCATACCGAAAGTCGTTTGGCGCCACGGGTCAAAATGAAAAAGTTGTATGTGATTCAGCTAATCTGTACTGAATTGAACACATACAGAACACACAAAGAGTATTCGGAAAACCAGAACACAAGTGTTCTGTAACAGGACACGAGTGTTCTGTCGTTTTAACATAGAGTCTAAATCAGAACACTGAGACTACGTTCTAAATATGTCACAGGAAGGGTGTTCCTAGGGTGCTCAGAACTAGAGTGTTCTTTCCGCTGACACCTGTTCAGGTGTTGACCATGGCACCAGTTGTCTTCATAGTTACATAGACTGGTGTGTTGGCGATCCGCTGTCCAGCTGTTGGGCACGTATACTTGGCGGCGGAAGAACATCTCTTTGTCCATTGGTCCAAAACCTTTCCTTTCAAAGAACCTGTTATGATGGTTTGACCTGCCGACCCCGGTAGATATGTCGCTGAAAGGAACTGCATTCTCACAACTGCCAGTGTGTCTCTTCTTCTTGTTTTTTCACGTTTCCTTGGAAAATCACGAACCATACTGAGCGTTTGCCACGGACGACGTTGATATGTTAATTGGTAAGTAAATATTAACAAAAGACTCAGAATAATATAACAGTCAGTTACGAAATAGTCCCGATATTCCCAAAACAAACATGTCAACCTGGAGCACCTTTTGACACCAATTTTTCTTTCTGTCAATACATCTTCCCAAGGAGAACATTGCATATTTACATCCAAAGAATATTGTGTGCATAAGCGAATTTGGGACCAACAAAATTTAGAAACATATTTAGAATCAACTGCGTGCATTTATTTCTTTCTTTGACTTCTTCTCATTAAGTATCTGAACTAGTCTATCACCAAACTTATCTACTCACCCTTTCAAGTACTGACTGTAATTAAACCTGTCTCACATCAGCGTCGTGGCCTTTATCTTGTGGTTCAACATTCACTGTCAATTTCAACAAAGACCGTACTGTTCTTCATTTTACTTTGTTGTGTTTCTGAGGATGCGATGCATTTACTTCCGACAACGGTCATGTTTAACGTGCACACATGTCGGATGTTTGCTCCACCCCCACCATCTTTATGTGCGAATTATACAGATCCGGATCTGAATTACTCTTCAGTAAACCCATGTCTGTCTCATGAGGCGACGAAAGGGATCACATGATCAGGCTCGGTAACTCGGAGATACCAAAATATAACCCAGTAGTGACATTTGTTTTTGGAGTCTGTTCTAAACAAAAGGGCAATAAAAGCCTCCACTGAGGTCATTTCAAATTGTAAATAGTATTAGGGATTCATAGGTGAATCATAGTGGCGCCACTGTAGTGATCCAGCGAGGTTGAGGTGTCGGGATCGAGCCCACCTGTGGCCGAGAGTAAAGACCTTGGCCACAACTTTGTGTGTAGACTCTTTCGGTGTTGTCACAACCCTGTGCGCAAAGAGAACCCACGTTGATATATATAGCCAGATGGTGGCCACATGGATATGTGCAAACACCTAGTTACGGGTACAGCAAGGTGCAGTAAACTTGGACAAAGTACTGTGACTATTTGTCCTAGTCCACCCGGCTGTGAGTGGGTACCTCGTAAGGATGGGAAAGTCACATTAACTTGGTGCTACTAGTAGGGTGTATGTTCCCCAGGAAGTTGAAATTGACAATACGAAGTGCCGTTGAGATTGATATCCTTGGATCGAGGGACAAACAAAGTGCCTGTGAGCAACAGATATGATACTGCACTTTGTTTCTAGGTCTATTGTACCACAGTTGTTCAGAATGGCAGCGACAAATTCGTTAAGCCGTCAACACAGTGTTACGTGGCTGTTTATTGTGTAATATTGTTCTTAGTATTTTTCGTTGTAAAATTCAGTGAGAGGTCTATTGACAGGATGTACAATGAAACCTGAAAACACTGACAACTGTCTTATCACCGGCATGTTTTGGCCCAGCCATTTTACAATGATCATTAAGACACTGTGGGTGCAGGCTAAAACGTCATAACAGCAACACGGCACCTGTTTATTCCCTATTCCGGCACGACTTTCCGGTCCCAACAAGCAATTTTATCTGTAATTAATATAGACAGAATGTTTTGGAAGCTGCTAAAAGGATCTTATTCCAGAGGCGTGTTCCCCAATGCACTAGTAATATATTTTCCTTACAAGGGGAGTTAACTCTTTCCTTGCCACAAGAAAACCAGCCTTTTGTGTGAGGATTATAATACACTGCTTTGACCTGGTTGCAAGTTTGAATAGGTACGGGGAGGTGAATATTAAAACAGCTGTCTTCATTGTTATAGTTTCTGCGCTTGTATTTTATTACATAAATTTGCATTTGTAGTGCTACTCTATTTTGTTCTGCCATCCAAATAACTTTCTACTAATTGGTACTGGTTTGTGAACTTCATAAATTTTACTATACAATTGTTAATAAGAACACACTTATTTCTTATTTGTTGGTTTCTCATACTTAGGTCTTTTATGGACTGATTTCATGTGAATCAACATGAAACAATAATGAAACTGAGCTTGATTAACACTTGAGGGGGGCAACCCCAACTCTGCCAGCATCCATCGACTACTTCCACCATAGAACTCTTGATTCTTATCAGTGATCACAACAGGCACAGTTAAGTTAGACTGGGGGTTCTACACTGAATGCATAACCACAAGCCCTTGGTGATCCGAGTTAGAATTGGTCTTCAGCATCCCTGCTTGTGGTAAGAGGTGACTAAGTGATCTGGTGATTGGGCTTGCTGACTTGTTGAAATATGTCATCACATCCCAGTTGCATAGATCAGTGCTCTTACTGTTGATCACTGGTTTGTCTAGTTATTTGTAAATCTCTTTCTTATAGCTGGAAGATTGCAGTGTGTGGCGCTAAACAACAAACAAACAATTATAAGCCAAGTGCCAATTGCAGCAACTGGCTACCCGGTAGGTTGGTTGGTCGTCTAATGCCACACTCAATAATATTCCAACTGTATAGCAGCTGTTTGTAAATTATCAAGTCTGGACCAGACAACCCAGTGACCAACAGCATGAGCATCGACCCCTTAAAACAGTAGGATGAGATAGTAATATGACTGTCAATCTTCTAGTGCCTCGCAGACACAAAACTCAAAAAACATCCGTGATACATTTATTTTCTTGAATAATGCATTAAAATAATCTCATCATAAGAAAACAAAACTAACAGTAATGATGGTATAATATCTTTTCACTCTCTGCTTTCCATGTAAATAAATTGTGTCCCGTTAAAAAGATTACACATGTACACACATTATGACATAACAAATACATGTATAGCACTTGGTGTAACAAAACACATGAAACAAATCAGGTAAAGAGTAGACAAGTAACAGCATCCAGTTTTCAACATTTATAAGGATAGGACTTCTTCAACAGAAAGATTTCATTTACATTTAAACTGATAAGAAAATGATTAGATATTTAATTCAGATTCAATACTTATCTGTATAAAGATCTGAGGACAACTTCATAGAGTCAGGTGAATTTTCCGAACAACCACTAAAAACGCTGACAAGTAAAACAAATGCAATAGGTGAGTTCCAAATGTAAGGTCATCAAAGTGTTCCATAAGGAGTTAGAACTGATCGGCAGTATAAAGGCATAATCAATCAGAAAAAGAATCTCATTTCATGACGGGAAGAGGAAAATGAATGCAATTAGCACTGTTTAGATGAGTGAGTGAGTTTAGGTTTATGACACATTTAGCAGTATCACTACAAGGTAAACTGAAACAGGTTCCATGCATTGTGTCCATGTGGAGAATCAAACCCACGTCTTTTGTGTGATGAGCAAACACTTCTACCAGTAAGCTACCCACTTCCCTTATTACTGTTTAAGAATAAATAGAAACAAATTGTACTGATACCAGGATAGGCATATCATGTATTGTATGGATAGTGTAATATGTATTGTACCTTGTATTAAATTGTGTATTGTGTGGTGTGTTGTACAGTGTATTGTATGGTTACAGGGCTGTGTATTGCATGTTGCACTGTATGTTGTATTGTACAGCATATTCAGGGCTCCAGATAACTTTCAACATCAAGACTATGTACTTTCAATGTAGGAGTACTGGAGAAAAAGGTACGAGTACATTTAGAGTACCGAATGGACCATATCAGTAATTCTGTTTCCTTTCATACATGCAACACAACATTGCTACTCCTTTGTAAACAGGTCAATAAACAATACCTTCTCAAATGAAAGCGTTTGTAAATGACTCTCAGACTGTACACCATTCCTGTGGTGTGTATCTGATACGTTTTCTACATATTTTTCCTACCGCAGCACGTAATTTTTATCCACAGATACAAGGGCTAGTCATGACTACTTTGTTTAATACTACAGATTAAATACTCATGTTATCAGACTACCTGTCCCAACAAATAGGTACTGAATGTGGAGGGGTCACAGGTCACTCAATGAAGAACTGATGTACAGGTGAGCTAAATACATCAACTTAACTTTAATGACCTTCCCTAAATGCACTGTTGGCATGATAAGACATTTCATTTGACACAAAAATCTCTACAAAAGTTTAACATAATATAATGGGCAAGTTTAGTTTTACACTGCACTCAGCAATATTCCAGCTATATGGCAGCGGTCTATAAATAATCTAGTGTGGACCAGACAATTCTGTGATCAACAGCATGAGCATCGATCTGTGCAATTGGGAATGATGACGTGTCATAAACTCAGCCTCTTACAACAAGCATAGTCATCTTTAGTGGCAAGCATGGGTAGCTGAAGACCTATTCTACCCTGGATCTTCATTTGTCTTAATATAACATAAGATTTCAGTATAACATAAAGCATATCCTTTCAATTATTCTGGCACAGAGAGGAAAATGCATATCATTATGACAATATTTTGGGAGTGAAGTTGTTGGCAACAAAGTCAAATACTAGTTACAGTACTAGAATTAGGTACTGCTTACGATGTTCGTTAAATGTATGAATTAACAATACATGCTTAACAATAACATTAAAACAATTGCAATTTTTTATCATTAAAATATGAATGTTTGCATAATTCATGTCTGTATCTAGCATTATATCCTCAATATCTCCTGGGTATATGTTCCAATAAGTCTCCACTATACCCTGCATGCGTTGCTGGCTCTGCATTCTCACAGAAGCCAATCAGCTAAGCCGCCATTACAACTGAGCTTGCCACAAAAATTGTGTTCGCAGCTACAAGGGTTTGTTCACTGTGCAACTCGGATTGGGGGGAAAATCACACAGACAAATTCTAAAACTTCAACAAAAATACATGCAAGAACTCCTGCTACCAATTTCAGTGAACTTCTGCATCGTTTGTGTTGACAAGTTTAATCTGTTAGATAATTTAAGAAGCGAAAGTGAGCTGTGATTGGTACGCTCAACTCCCCAGTGCAGACACCTGACTGGATAACAAGCCAGCCAAGGGAGGTAATAAAATCCTCGGGTTGAGCCGTAGATGCATCCAGGGTATTGTGGAGATTTATAACCTGTTGATATCGAGGATGCTGGCACTACTAACTATCTGATTGGCAGTTGGTTTGAGGCAAGAATACATCACTGATATACACTGATCTAAGTCATCTATAAAAAAACCAAGAAAAGCAACAAAATATTGATAATAAATATGCTGAACAATATTCCAACTAAGCAAAGCACTAGACCATTCACACAGAACATCAGTTTTCTCAACAGACTGAGAACACATCTTATGACTCAACTGAAAAACATGTAACACTGCTGTCTGAATGGCACTGTGTTGATAGAGACATTTGTCCATTCCTTACGGTCCATGACAATGACACTGCTATTATTTTACACTAATTTCAGTAATTTTTCACGGGGATTGGGATAGATAAGTTTGACAATGGGAAATTTTCAGCTTTAGAAGGTATTTTCTGAATTTAGAATGGGCCACTGCCCTTGTATCAATATCAACCTTCAAAACTGTAGTGGGCCAGTTTTGTTCTAATATGAAAAATGGTCCATGGCGACTGCCTTTCCCAATCCCTGCTTTCAGCAACAATGGTGGGCACCAAACCAGTGTTCCATGACTAAAATTGAAAATAGCACCATCTGATTTGGTCCACTGACATTCTTAAAATGATACCAATACATCACAATTTATCATGGTCTTGTATTGATCAGCAAACACATGTTGGTGACAATAAATCTTAGAATCTATTTCATTACTCAACAATCCAAAAAAGATATTGCAAGCATAAATTAAAATGATTGCACTACTAAACCCCTGTGGACAAAAGCCCCTTTGTACAAAACCTCCATGAGGACAAAAAATCCAAATGAGGACCTTTGGACAAAACCCCTAAACATATTTTAACAACTGAGTGATTGACTATAGTGATACATTTTGATTGAATATGTAAGGCTGCATAAAAAAATTATATGTTTCTCTGGCACATTTTTTTTCAAAAGTGATGAGAACCATAGGACTTACGTTTTGATTTGTGACAGAAAAAATAGTGAATGAGTGAGTGAGTGAGTTTAGTTTTACGCCGCAGAAAAAATAGTGATGAGGGAGGAACACATTTTTACTTTTTTTCTCCCAGAAATACAGCTTGGGAAGTTTAGCATGTGTTAATGACTTGAAGATTCAGCCAAACTCGTTCTTACAGATACTAATTCTTATGGTGGACAAATGGATGATTGGGACATGGCCAAGTGAAAATTATTATTTTTTAAATGGCAATAAAACATTGTTACGAGCACAAAGAAATGTGACAAGCCAACACCCGTGAAACATTTCACTTTTTCATTTAGCCTAATAGAGTTTATCAGTGACAGGGATTGACAGGCTAGGTTTTTTTGTCCTTGGAGACATTTGTACACTGTTTAAACATATAGCCTTGAAAACTCAACGAGTCTGCTTGTATAACACATCTAAACAGAACCAAGGACAAGAAAGAATCAAATCATTTTAGCCCTCACTGAAAAGCACATTCAAGTGGGGCTAGCTAAAAGATTGAAAATAGGAAGTATTGTCAGTTTGAAATATTCTTAATGACCACTGCTATGAAAACTGTGTAATGTAACATTTAACATGATCTTCTGTTATAAAACTGACAATAAACAATATCAAAATATTTCCGTCAAACTTAAAGAAAAGGGAAAGTTTGGCAAGGAATGGAGGTGACTAGAAACAAAATTGCAAAGCTATAAAAAATTATTTGTAGCATTCATGCATAACAAAAACAATGATGTATATCAAAACTTAAAGCTCCAAAAATATCTAAAGCCATAGCTATCTTTTAACACAAATACATATATAGTCTGATATTCATACACATATATATGTGAAAAACATAAGACTTCAGCATCACATGATTATCAGCATAGTAAATGAAATTCAATCATCATGATAATACCATTTTTGAAAACTGGATAAACTAAGACATTCGGTGTATGTCATACATGTGATAGTAAATCTGGTCAAGATTATTTTAAAGGATATTATTTCAGGATTAATAGCTGATTACACATTTCCAGTTATGCCAACTTATGTAACTTTCTTAAAATTCTGGAGACCGTGATTGAACACCACATATAATTCTTTGACACATCAATACACATTAAGTTTTCCTAAGCTGTCAAGCACTGAACCAGAATTTTGTTAGTTAACACACATTAGATCATATCAGTCATAATATCAGCAGAATGGAGAGAAAAACTCCAAATCACCATAATTACCAATGGGTTGTGTTTTTGTTATATTGCTACATATTTCCTGTATATGGCTTTGATTTTAGACAAACAATTATTTCTTGTGTTTCGCGTGAAATTCTTGCTGGAGGGAGAGGGTGCGAACATAGATACTGACATCATAAATGTTATTATAAAATTTGAAATAAATAGTTTCAAGACAGGATTGTTCTTTTTACAGAATTGATGGATTTTTCAGTTATGTTTTAGTGGAGGATGCAGAAGAGGGGTTCAGGTGATGGAATGACCAAAGAGTGGCTTGAGTATCTGTCAAAGAGAAGTTACTAAATAAATCAAAAACCTGCTGAGTCATTGTTCCCTGCTTTGACTAATTCCATTTTGATCTTCAGTCTAAGTGCTTTTACAAATTATGCAATGACTTAAAAACTCCATGATCACAGATCACAGACCTTACAAATATATATGTGTCTTATCCAACACCTACAGCTTACTAAGTCAACTCGGATTCTGTAGCTGAAGACAGTGAGATACAAACTCATGGCACTTTTGAATGTAAGCTTCTCTGTGGACACGGAAGTGAGCAACATGGTCTGAATCTTCCCAGCAAACGCTCCACACATCAACTCCATGCTGCTTACGGCGGTCAACAACTTCTTGAACATCTTCATGCAGAATCACATGGTCCTTTCGAGAAAACAGGAAGAGCTGTGGGTACCTTCCTTTGTCTTCACAGATGCTTTCATACAAGAAAAATGGGTTTCCAGAACCCTTATCTTTTCCAAGAAATTGTCCGATGAACCTGGAGAAGAACAGATAGATCATAATGCAGAATCCAAGGATGTATTTCAGGATGATGTTCATGCGAAGTGTTGCCATGAAAGCCTGGGCGGCTTTCATTACCCTTCTCTTCCCCGGAGCACTGTCAATGATGCATCCCTTCACCTGCAGCTGATTGTATCGCTCTTGGGAGTGGAGGAAGTCGATGATGTGGCAGTATATGAAGCAGCCACCATTACTGAAGATGTGGAACACAATCTGGTGATCCTCCAGCTTTTGTTCAAAGATAACATCAAGGACCTTCCTAGCAATAGGTTTCAGCAGACCAAAGTTGAAGAACAAAGCATCTGTTGGAAAGATATGGCGGATTGTGATCAATCTGAAAAAAATTGATAATGAGTAGTGCTTAAAAGTATTTCACAAAGAGTTAATAAAGTTTTTCTAATATTTGCAACCAAACATTATGAATAGCATTAAAAATGCTGTCTTATATACACCTGCACTCTGGCCAATACTTGGACCCAACATTCCAGTAAATGTCAGTAAAATTTTAAAATTCTTACTTTATGAATCAATGTGGTAAAAGTGTGTGTGCATGTGCGTGCATGTGTATCTATACACACACTCTCATATGCAAATAGAAACACACATACATGCATAGATAAACAAATGTAATCATGGTAATGTAATGTAATGTAACATAAGAATACTTATGTTATAAAATATAGAATCAACACATATATGCTTGTCTAAAATCATTTTACATAAGATCTTTCATCGCTCAGTGGTTCTTCAGGTCTAATAAAAACAAAGCATATCCATACATATAATCTATCTTCATCATGTTTTTGACATTACAGCTAAACCCTAGCTTCTCTGGAGCCCAACTGGCTGACACTAATCGACATTAAGTGGTAACCGTGATTACGTTCAATCTAACAAAAGTTCTACCAATTACATATCTGAGAAAGTGTTTTGTTTGAAAATGTTTAATCTGACCACTTTCTAAATGGCATTGTGTATTCATGATTATGTGAGAACAAATATCAGTTAAGTCATTGTAAGTTGGGGATGTGGAGTGCCCCTTTAATGCATTGAGAGGATCAATACATCATCACACACATTATTTGACATTAAACAATATCTTGTACTTAACACAATAATTCGAGTCATAATTATTCTCTTTCAACATCGTAAATGAAACTGCATCATACACTTCTCAATGTGCACTCCGACATCCTGTTTTCTTGTGGTAGAGGACATGACTCACCAGACTGTCATCCGGGAGTGACAACAGACAATCAATCACTATGTCCGTCGGACACTTTGTCCTGATCTATCAAACTGTCTCAGTGAATATATAAATGGTGAGCTGAACCGCTTTTGATCCTAAAGCACCATTATCTTCGGTCCTAATTAGTAACATAAGTAATCAACTGAGAGCAGACCAAGCAATGCCGAATTACGATAGAGAGACTGTCACCTTCTCTTTTCGTAGATTTCACTGTATTTTGCTAGATGTTTGTCAACACAGCCAGCCCAGCCGAGTAAAATGACCACGGGTCTTTTCTCTTGTATATCTGCCTCTTCGAATACAGCAAAATTATCCTCAATTGTCAAGTCAACATCGTCTGCATCAGCAGCCGGCAATGTGACCCTGAACTCGTGCTTGCGGGGCGCCATGATTGTTGTGATAGTCTGATCACATACAAAGTGGTTGTTGATTGGTTTATAAGGAAAGAAGTATCCAATAAATACACGCAGTCTTACTTAATAGTAGTCGATGTGAAACACGCAACACCATTGGATATACCTTTGTAAAGTAGCCAATTGGATCGGCGCTTTCATCCCAGCACTGATCAAGATGGCGGTATAGCAACTATGTCAACAACACGTTGATAGACCTCCCGTCACACGGAAAATAGCTAAAAAATCACACCATCAGGTCCTTTCTGAGTAAGCTGGTGCAGTCATGGGGAGTGCAAAGCAACAAACAGCTATGTCAAGAATCATGAATCTCTTGCAAGAATGGGACAAGGGCTCCAAATCTGTACGAAAGAAAATACTTCAAGATTTTATCATGCAGAATCAAAGCAAAACTGGACCCGAATTAGAACAGGAATTCGCACAAGCAGCTAGCCTGTTTCTAACAAGACTTACAGCCTGGCTACGTCTAACGTATCCTTAGTTTTCCTTGAAAATGTTGACAGTGTTGTTTGTATTTTATGCTAAATTTAGGGAAATGACATTGATCACAAGAATACAGATGGGTATACCATCAGTCGAAATCAACCATGTTTGCCTCCTAATAATTTAACCTTTTCAAACTAAAGTATATTGTATGATGTAGGTACTGACAATATTTTAAAGGGGGATGAGGGAGGGTTGATTCTTTTATATTGTATATATCCTCATTTTGCTGCCTCGCTGACTTTATGTATAATTTTAGAGACTTGACATTAATAAATAGGGTTGGAGGTAGGGATGTTGAGAGCATGGTATGTAAGCACACCAACAGCATCAGTGTGAGATGTTTTCATGTTCCCCTACCTATAACAAATGACCAGATCCTACAACCAGGTCGTATGTATAAGTTTTTATTGACAGTTGCTTTTTTTGCTAGCAGTTCTTTCAGTTTTCTTGATAATCCATAATTTCTTTCTGTTACAAGGAATATACAGCCTTTTTATTAACTGTTAAACTGTTACACACATACTGGTGAAAACCTTAATGAGTGACAGATACATGATTGGCACATGTCTTCATGAACAATTGTCTGCAGTGTCCATATTCTTGTCAGCATCTAGTGGGTAAGTATACTTCAAAGTGTGATGGATAGAGTTTTTGATGCAATACAAGTAAAGGAAGTTATCCATCTGGAACCTTTAATAATTCTGTTAAAAACATACACGTTATCTATAGTACTCAAGAATTATTTCATTGCTTAGTCTGTTTATTGAGACCAGGCTGCAATTTTCACAATCCCAGTTACTGAACATATAACAAAAACATTATTGCTAATTGGTAAACATTTCCTTTCTTATGTCAATGTATGATAACAAATAGAGAAACCAGAAGAAACATATTATGTGTCTTAGAGTAATGTATTTTTTGACATCTGTTATCAGATTCTTTATTACGTATAGATGGCCATGAGGCCAACAGTACAACATGTGTTAACAGTGAGGTAGAAACATACATATACATATGCGCCACACTGTAAGTGTGGATCTTAGTACGATTAATATGATTATATCTTCACAGCTTTTTTTGTTTTGATCGGATTACAAACACTTTTTTAAAAAAGATACATAGACTTAAAAGTCTATTGTTATCGCTTGTTTTCATCAATTGGAAAAACATTTGGACACGAGGGTGTGTATGACAATATTCAGGTACATATCGAGCACAATATTTATTGTAGAGAGGACACACCAGTGTGATATGGAATTGACATCTGTTATGCTGATTATGATTATCTTTGTTGTGATTGAAGTTCAAAATACTAAACTGACTGATTCATATGTGAGTAATGAATTTGGTATTTGTCATCAGCCACAAGTTCATGGCAGAATTTCTTGAGGTTGGAGGTGTTCTGACCTTGCTTGAGGTCATTGGACTGAAACAAGCAAAGGAAGCAGACAAAGCCCAGGCTGTCAAGTGTATACAACACATTGCAAATGCTGGCCGCAAATACAAGGAACTTGTGTGCGAGAGCTATGGTAGGATGATCCTACTACTGAGAGAATACATGTTTTATTGGCTCCATATGTAAGATCACACAGTAAAGTAATTGTTTTGCTATGATTGAAATATTCAAGACAATGCAAATTTCAAATCATCATGTTCTGTTGCGTGTTATTATCTTACTGTGTTCTGCATCATGTTCCCATCTTACTGTGTTCTGCATCATGTTCCCATCTTACTGTGTTCTGCATCATGTTCCCATTTTACTGTGTTCTTCATCATGTTCCCATCTTACTGTGTTCTGCATGTTCCCATCTTACTGTGTTCTGCATCATGTTCACGTCTTACTGAGTTCTGCTGCGTGTTCCCATCTTACCATGTTCCGCATCATGTTCCCATTTTACTGTGTTCTGCATGTTCCCATCTTACTATGTTCTGTATGTTCCCATCTTACTGTGTTCTGCTGCGTGTTCCCATCTTACAATACTTACATCCCTACAAGACTGATGTTCTGTGACAGGCATCCGTGCAGTGGCTGAATGCCTGGCCAAATCTAAGAGTGAGGAGACCCAGGATGCATGCCGCAACTTGCTGCTGATGCTGGGTCAGGGGAACCCCAAGTTTGAGATGCAGGTGTACAAGGGTCTTATTGCTCTGCTGCCATGTAGCTCACCTAAAGCCCAGCAGATGGCAGCACATTCACTCCGAGTTGTACAGGTAGGTGCTGTAACCACAGGTAGCATTGAAAGTGTTGATCAGGATCCAGTGGACTTCATAACTGTTTGGCTTTTAGTATTCTGTACTGACCATTGATATCAGTGCAATGTGCATTTTAATGACAAGCACTGTTAGGAATCAACAGGTTCTTGGGATTTTTGAGTTTACTCCCTTACTACACCATCTAAATGTCTGGATGTCACAAACTCAAAGTCCACAACTGACAAGCACGTTTTTGACTTACATACATTTTTTCCAACATTGTCAGATGTGAAGGGCAGTCACCTTCTGTAATAATCACTGATGTCAGTACTTGTCTACTGGCTGTTTCATGGTGGGGTGGTTGGTTAGCCAAAGCATTTGTCCATCGCACTGAAGACCTGTGTTTGATTTCCTGCATGGCTACAAAGTTTGTGAAGCCTATTTCTGGGGTCACCCACCATGATCTTGCTGGAATACTGCTAAAAGTGGCATAAAACCATAATCCCTCGCTCACTGTTTCATGACAAGCAATTTGTTTGTCTTTAGGCGACTGTGAAGCAGGCTAATGTCAGTGTGGTGGAGCCATTACTAAACCTCCTGAAAACTCTCCATCTAGAGGTACAGTTTGAAGGTAAGGTCCAAATGATATCTAGTTGTTAGATCACAAGGATGTGTACCCATTGTCTCTTTGAGCCATTATTCTTCATAATTACCCAGAGCTTGCTGTAGATCTAGAACTAGAACTGGTCTTAGTAACACATGCTTGTCATATTAAGGGGCAACTAACAGGATCAAGTGGTCATTGGTCAGACCCTCAGATTTGGTTGATACATGTCATCCTGTCTCAAGTGAGTAGGTCGATGCTCATGGTCTTGATCACTGGATTGTCTGGCCCAAACTTGATTCCTTACAAACTGGAATTTAGCTGGAATATTGCTCAGTATGGCATTACAAAATGATGGACAGGAAGTCATATAAAGTGAACCATGTCCATGAAGTGTTGATATTAATTGGTTCAAGCTCATCTAAATGTTTCACGAATGGAGAAATAATGTTTGGCTCATTAGAAATTAATCTAACATGTCTAGATGTCTATTCAGAGAGTATCAGATTATACAGAGGTGGCACTCATCCAATCCTTACTACTGTGATGTTTGCAGCTATTGAATTGATCAAGGAGCTGATGGACTACGATGTGTCTACCAGTCTGCTCAAGGGTCTGGTGGCGCTACTTCGACCAGCTAAGGAAGACAGCTTACCCAGGCCAGAGATTCTTGAAGGTTCTCCCCAAGCTTCACTTTATAACACTGACATTAAATATGATGCACAATCTCTGTGAAAATCACAGCATCAAAAAGAATAGTATGCTGGTGATATTTTTGACCTGTGATGAAATGCATTAATGGAAGTTGTAGTACAGTGATGTCTTTGGAATCTGTGCCAATCTTCCATAAGCAAGGCCTGAAGGAAATGTGCCAATTTCAGAATATGCTAGGATGGTGGCATTTTCTTCCTACAGAGGTTACTTGTCATATCTTCTTACTAACCACTGTTGTAGTACAGCCATATTTCCCAGTGGTCATGAAATCCCCTAGCAGCAAAATATTGCAACATGAGTTATCTCCCTTCTTTCTATCCAATCAGAACAGCTGTTACATCGCCTTAGATCCGACTTGACTAATGCAAGCAAATGTGGGGACACAATTATCCTTCATCTGCTTGGGACTTGTGTTGATGTGACACACAAAACATTTAATGGCTAGCTTGTCTGTTGTCGGTGAAACAGCTATGGAAACGCAATTGATCTTGCAAGACGTTACTGAGTTCTGTCTGTCTGAAAAAATTCCGAATTTTGCTGGGGAAGAGGTTCTAGTTTTCCCGAATCATACAGCAATTACAGAGGCAGTGTGAATGATCACTTTTGAAACAGCATCGCTGACTGCACTTCTATATCTGATTGCAACCAATCATGAATTCTGAACACTCGAACAAATCATGGAAGGGACGTATTAGAACAGAAGTTTGTAGGAAGATGTGACAAATACACTCTGTGGAAAGAGAATGGGGTGGTAGCTCAACTTAATGGCTAAAGCTTTAGTTCATTGTGCTGATGGTCCTTAATGACCTCCTGTATTATAAGGTCACTACTGCAATGTTAGTTAAGTTTGAAGGCCTGGGTTGGAAAAACAAATCATTTCAGAGACTATGAAAGTCAAAGTCAGAAGATTTATTATGCACGAAAGGCTTCTGGCCCATATACATGATATTTACCGTTGTGAGTACTGAAAAACAATTTCATCAGAGAAACATGGTACTACAGTGCATGGAGCTCATTTCTAGAATCTTCAGCAAATATATTGTTTCATTATTATGACAATCAGTATTAAACCTGACAAGCTCTCTCAATCAGATTTGGACTGTGAATGTTATGAGGTTGCTACCATTTTATTTTACATTTCTTATCATCATATCATGTTACCATTGTGACACCATCAGTGAAATGTGTGTTCGCTGTGACATAGCATTTTTGCCAACAGATCCTGATGTCCCCAAGATCAGTGCTCCTCTACCTGTGTATGTACAACAAGCAGCCGCAGCTAAAACTATTGGGTAAGCACGTTTCCATGGTGACACAGTCATTTCAAGACACATACAGAAGTCTTGACGTTGATGTAAAACACTGCCAGGGAATCTTAGTTCTCCTGGATAATCTTAGTTCTCCTGGATATGTAGGGGACCGTTGGTGATTTTTATGGAGAGTCATGTACAGTGTCTCTCTCTGTCTCTCTCTCTCTCTCTCTCTCTCTCTCTCACACGCACGCACGCACGCACGCACGCACGCACGCACGCACGCACGCACGCACGCACGCACGCACGCACGCACGCACGCACGCACGCACGCACGCACGCACACACACTCCAGTATTTATGTACAAAGTAAGGGACACCACAGCATGTAATGTAAAAACAAGGTGACCCCCCCCAACCCCATATTTTCTAAGCATAATGATTCATTAAAAATTGTACATACAAAATCAGTGAACCCTCTGACACGTGTTCAATATTGATTGTCACCATTACTAACTACACACACTCCAAATTTCAGTACATTTTAAAAATGTGTCAATCAGAGTGTATTTTAAGATGGCTCCCATAGCAGCCATGTTGAAAATTGGATTTCAGATGTCTTGATCAACTTAATCAGTTTTCATTGTAGGAGTGAGAAGTGTCAGGAGCTTCAGATATATTTGTTGACAGATTTCTGAGAAGAGTTTTACTCACATAGACATCACCACTTACATTGATCTATGATGGACAAGGTGGACAAGACATAGGCTCACTATGAATGTTAGGATGATCGTTTTCGTGCTTATATTTTCAGCATCCTGGCAAGAGACAGTAATGAACTTGCAGAAAAACTGATTCAGGTAAAGCTTTCAATTAGTTGATGATGTGAATGAGTTTTGTTTTACACCAGTCTAACTATGTCATGGCAGGGAACACTAGGAATGGGCTCCACACATTGTACCCAGGAGGTGAACTGAACCTGGGTATTTGGCATGACGAGCCAACAATTTAACTGATAGGCTACTCCTCTGCCCGTGTTGGTGACATGAGATCTTAATGGTCCTTATCAGTGAGATTGTTGATCAAAAGTTATGAAATACTTTTTCTTTTGCAACTTTTTTTGTTGCACTGTTTATAGACTTTTAGCTACAGCTGATGAAATGTGCAAATCTTGAAACAGAAATAGTGTTGCCAAGTTATTTTTGAATTTAGTCTTGCAATATTGCTCACTGTAAAATTTTGCAGGTATTTGTCTGCTTGTCTGATGCGAATGCCTTGTCTTTACCAGACTCGTGTGGTGCACAACCTGATGTTTGCAATGGGTAACCAGGAATACGCTGATAGTCAAAGACAAGCCAGCATCACACTCGAGGTACGTCACCTACTCACACTCAAACATGTATACGACCTGTGATGGCATAGATGGAAGCGATGTAAAACCACTCACCTCCCTATTATATATGACTAGTCCCAAGTGCCCCGAAAAAACTGCAACAAAAATTCCCACCCACAAGAATATTCATACTGCTAACCCACATCAACTGTCATTAAACGGTGGAACGTTCACTGATTTTGTACATATTCTGTTTTCCAGTACTTCTGTAGGACATTTCCAATTGTTGACGATCATGTTCGAGATGCTATGGGAGAAGCCTTGTACGATCTGTTTATGGTGAGTGAAATAGTGTTTTTTGTCTTTACATTGAAATCATAGATGTAAATACTGTATCATCATCATCATCATCATCATCATCATTGTCATCATCGTCAACATTGTCATCTTTATGTCACCCATGAAGGTCTGGTTAGAATATTGGCCATCAGTAACCCATGCTTGTTGTAATAGGCAACTACCGGAATCTCTGACTTGGTTGACACATGTCATCGGTTCCCAGTTGCGCAGATCAATGCTCATGCTGTTGATCACTGGATTGTCTCATCCAGACTCAATTATTTTCAGGCTGCTGCCATATTGCTGGAATATTGCTGAGTGCTGCATGAAACTAAACTCACACACTCACTCATCTTTATGTATGTTACAGGCAAACCCAGAAACCCTGTATGTCAACATGAACCACATCCAAGCTGATGTCCTCATCTCCAACAAAGTCAACATCCCAAAATGTGAGTACCAGCATCATCCCTTCTTCGTCCTTTACCAACATCATGTGATTTGTCTCACTGTGTTATTGTGACCTGATGACATGACCCACTGTTCATGCTGTCAGTCACTAGTTGACATCACCATGACATGATTATTTACAAGCTGCCATGATCCAGCTGAAACACTGCTGACAGGCATTCACACATCAAACACTACAATAAGAATTCAAAATTTTGTCCAAGGGTTTGTCTCTTGCAGGATACAGATCACTGGTTCCAATCAGGTTTTCGTGACTACTAGTTTAATAGGATTGTATCAGGCTAAGATGGTTGTTCATCTAAATATTTCTTAACACATGCAGTCAAATCTTGGTGCATAAATGCAAAGATAGTTTTAAGGCTGTACATTATTTCCATATAGATTATCTGCAGCAGATCATGTAAATACTTATGTGAGAATATTTGAATAATCCTGAAACTATAACATGTGACAACCCAAGTACAGTGTCATCCATATGTGTTTAATGAACAAGTGTAAACAACTGTCTGATATTTGTTCATTTTCAATGCTGAATGGTCAGTCTAAACGACATCCTGTGTTTCCATTCTTGTGAAAAATACCATCTAAGGTCATCCAATGTCACAGATTAATACACCATGGGAACTGAAGTCTGAAGTTTTTCTATTAGAGCTGACATTTCATGCATTTTGTAAACATTTTTGTTCTTACAATGTCAGTGAGTTATTCAATATTTAAAATACATACAGAAGATTAATAATCATGAATAATCTGTCCCTTGTGAATAAATACCCTGAAGTCATCAACAAAAGGCCTGTATTAAAAGAATTTATTCACTCTTTACGGATTCAAAGATGTTGATATTTTATTCATAATCTACAGAAAAACATATGCCACAACAGATTAACTGGTGGTCATATAATGTCTTTTTAGTCGTATATGAACAATTTCAAATGCAGATTGTTGTTTTAATGTTGATCATCTGTCTGCTGTTGTTTTTTTTTCAGATGAAGGTAACGTCCTTTGTAACAAACAGCAATATATGTACAGTCTGTGCCATTAAACTCTAGTCCTAAACCTATTTTGTTTGGTTAAGTTTGATTATCTGATTACCCAAAAAGTATTGAAATTGATGAAAACAACCAAATTTTGGTAATTTGACTCAGATGTTTTTTTCACAGACTGTATATAAATATATATATATCTTATGCTTCACACTGACTGGAGTTTAATCTAATGTCAATCAAAACCCTTGGTTATACTTTTAAGAACCTGTCAAACAATGTTGCTTTTAAGTACATTTCCAACTGAAATGTATTCAAAATTCAAATGTAAAAATATTCTGCTCGTCCTTGCTTAATGTGGGTATACCTCATTGTAAGAAGGAAGGGGTTCGTGTATATGTATACAGGGTATGGAGATCTGTATACAGAGCATTTATATGTGAAATGATGTAGTTCCTTCCATCTTCAGTTATTCAGGGTGATATATCTCCATTCTGTTATCATTAATACCCTTGGCTTATTATCTTTCATTTACGAGTGAGATAGAGTATTCGCCAAACAGACATTGACAGGAGTATCTGAACTACCATGCTTATCTAACCCTCATGCAAAATTTTCAGAGCACAGTATATATTTGATTAGCACAAAAGTATACAGAGCACAATATATACTGCTCTGGTATATGTATTCATTTTAACAGAGCACAGTATATCCTGGACAAGCACAAGCGTATACCCAGTAGTTGTATACAGAATGCAACCCATAAAGATCCAGATCAGAGTTTGACTTCAGTAACCCAGCCACACTTAAAAGTGGCGGCAAACAGGATCGGGTGGTCAGGCTCACTGACTTTGTCGACACATCATATCCCATTTGTGCAGATTGATGCTAATGCTGTTGATCACTGGATTGTCTTGTCCAGACTTAATTATTTACAGACTGCCATATAGCTGGGATATTGCTGAGTGCAGTGTTGAACAACAAACATGGAGGACCACCTGAGTTTACATATAGGCCCGAGACTTGATTATGTACAAACCAATGCCAAATAACTGGGATATTGCTGAGTACAGTGTAAAGTGGTTGGACTACAAGAGATTAGTTAGGCCAGAGACTTGATTATTTTCGGAAAAGCGCCATATAGCTGGACTATTGCATGTTGCATAAACCTGGCAGATGTACACAAAACACAATATATTCATCTCTAGTGTTTCCCCCAGGATCTTGAAATTTAGGGTGACAGAAAGTAGCACCCTTATTCCGAAAAGGGGATGCAATGACAGATTTCCAAGTATTGTGTTAAATCGTTCATGCATATGGTTCCTAAAGGCTCAAAAGGCACAGTTATTTTAGTCCAGTACAGCACGAAATAGAAACTGAAAACACCATGTCTTAATATCAATTATTGTATTAAAGGAAAGACAGGGTGCAAAGTAAAAATAGCAGGATGCCAAGTACAAACAGCAGGAAGCTGCACCCTGCTAAAAATGCCAACGGGAAACACTATCAGGATAAGCACATGAGTATCGAGTTTCACAAATGGGACATGATGACATGTATCAACCAAGTCAAAGAGCCTGCCCACCAATCCCAACATAAGTATAGGTTACTGAGTATAGTAAGTCACACTTATCAGAGGGGTACACAAAGTATGCAGTCTAGACTACCAGTTGTCTGACTTTCATTTTTTTGGAAGCCGTGGTGGCTTAGCGGGCTAGGCAGCTGACTTTGTGTGCTGGCGATTAGGTGCCTGATTCTGAGGGTGTGGGTTCGAATCCTGCATGGGACTCAACCCCAAAAGTACCAGAATTTGTACTTAACTGAGAAAGTGACATCCTAAACATGACATGTTACTGAAGACAGATTCTAATGCGGATCATCACAGGTCTATACCTAGTACATGTATTCAGAACACAATACATACTGCACATGCATACTCATGTATATGAAACATGATGTATACTGGACAATCACAATCCGAGTGATGATGATTTCTCATGGGTTATGATTATACTTAAAAGGGCTCTAGGACATGACTTTTATGATTCACAAACAGGGAATGATAAATACTTGTACAGAGAATATGCTATACTAGCAGCACAATACATATGAATAAGAAAATTGGACAAGGAAAGAAAATTAATGAGAGACACACACTTAGAGAATGAAAATGGGTTGTTTTTGTCAATTGCATTATGTGACAATACAATGTTTGTACATTCTAACCTACGTCTAACACTGTATAGCACTTAAAGACGTGTGATGTGCTCGTATTAACACTAGGTACAGTGAGATGTGTAGTGAAGTGTGTTGTGACCTGATAGATAGCTCTGTCTTGCTAAACATGAATTCTACAAATAGGATATTTCAGTGTCTATTGCCTTGTTTGCAAGACCAACAAACAGGTTTAAATCACATCAGTTTTTAATGACAGTGGACAATTCTTTTTCAAATGTTTTAAATGCGTTATCACAGTGTGAATTGAAGACGAGTGAAAGACTGTTCACCTTACTGTTAGAATTGGTGATTGTCACTGTCTTCAGATGGTGTTTGACTTAATGCAGGAGTTAACTCCCTTGTGTGATTGACATGCTTTCCCAACTGTTAGCGGTAGAGGAAATGATAACATTTAATAAAGTTTAAGACGACAGGAATTTGTAAGTAGTGTTTTTTGTAAGCATTGATACATCAATTAATGTTCCCACAGGCGCTCGTGTCATTGTAAGGATTTAAGATTTTTTTTTAAAATGTGAAACTTCATCTCAAAATTTTCAGATTTTTAATAAAAAATCTTTAATCCTCGCTGTGACACAAATGCCTGTGCTGACCCCTTCCCCTTATTTACAAAGTACGTCAGTGACTCCACTGCATATCATGTACAGAATCTACAAAATCAATGCTCCTCCCACTATTTTTAAGCACAATTTGTAATACATGTATTTGTATGCACAAAATTCCTGACCATTTGGACAAAATGTATGACCCTGCTTAAAATCATCATCACCCCCTTAGCCAATAATTATGAACGGTCCCTAAAACAATGTTTTTCTGAATATATTTTTTGTCTTTTACAGTGGTGGAGACTGTGGACTAGAGGTCTGATTTGTTGTTCATCAACATCTTCATCTTCAACATCTTCATCTGCAACATCTTCATCTTCAACATCTTCATCTGCTAACTAGCTAGCTGTGAAGCTTGGTGTGGGCTCATTGATTGTGATACACTATACCCAGCTAATATTTCCACTGATGCAGGAGGTTATGTAGAAATGATGTATATATTGTGAAGTTTGTATATAGAAATAATAATGAAAATGCTGTTTGGTTTATGTTTCCATAACACAGGCAAGTACAAGTGACTACTTCATTGACAATGGTGCTCATCTGAGAAGATTTGGAATCAGTCCTCAGCAGCATCTGCTTGTTAGAGGCAAATAATCGGATCGTGTGGTTAGGCATGGTTGACATATTTCATGGTATCACATTTGCATAAATGGATGATCGTGATGTTGAGCACTGTATTGTTTGGACTTACGGGAATTATTTACAGATCACTGCCATATAGCTGGAATATTGCTGAGTGCAGTGCCAAACAACAACAGTAGAAGTGAGTCAGTGTTGTCTATGAAGCATCTGTTGTGTCTGTTTGCAGACAACAGACATGCTAGAAAGCTAGAAAGCTGTGTAGTGTGGTTATATAGCTTTTAACACACAAAAATATACACAACTGCTGACAAAGGCATTGTGTAGTGTGATGTTGTTATGACTCATTTTGGGGTTGTTAAAATTGAATACAATTTTCATGGTTAGGTGATCAAATTCAGAATGACTTTGGGTTTTCTTGCAGTCATGAATATAAAGTAAAAAAAAAATCCAAGTGAAAATCATAGGGTGAAGCACAGCTGGCGGTATTACATCCGAAGATGTTTAACAATTAGCCATATGCACAACTACCATTGTATCAAAAGCCCAGGCTTTAAAGATGAATGTTGCTGAAAGGGCTGGGCAAGCCCTCAATACTACCTAGATATAAAGCTTTGCAACCTAACTTGCTACGTGCCTTTTACCACATGCAGATACATGCCAGAGGATAATATCTTGACCAGCACTCCCAAGTTGCAAAATGACAAAATGACAAGTCAGCTTATGATTCTTAATCTGTAATACTCTACTCAAATATAAAAACAACTCAGTCATTGTGTGCAGCTGACTGTGCAGAGTTGTGTCCCTTGGAATGCCAGGAACTTGTGATTGTTTCTCCTACATTATCTTGACACACACCATGATCATACCCACTTTACACACACACACTCCGTGACAGTTATAGTCTGCAACAGGGAATGAATCAAAACTTAATGAATTGATTTCAATATGATTTGCGTATATGGAAGTGTACATGTGAAAACCTGTGCACAGGCTCTTGTGTCCTTGGAAGGATTAAATATTTTTTGTGAAACTTTGAAGCATTTCAAGTGTGTGTGTGTGCGTGCGTGCGTGCGTGCGTGCGTGCGTGCGTGCGTGCGTGCGTGCGCGCGTGCGTGTGTGGGGGGTCATCATATCAAATTTTGTATATATATTTTTTAAAAGAATCTTTAATGGTCCCAATTACAGGAGGGCCTGTGAACCTGTGAACACATTGTGTTTGCAAACTGTCTGTCCTAGTAACACAGAACAAATAGCTAAAAGATATTTGGTAACAACCTGTGTCCGTTCTATATATAAAAATGAGTGAGCTTTCCATTTTAGCAATATTCCAGCAATATCCCATCGAGGGACACCAGAAATGGGCTTGCCACATTGTACTCACGTGGGAAATCTAAGTGGCTGGATGAACGAATACTTCAATCACTGGACTAGTCTGCCGCCCCAAACGTCTATCAGATGCAAACCCCAGCAGTGCGAAAAAAAAGACGGCCAATTTACGCAAAGCCGGGCACCAGTTTTTGCGTTCAGAACACCATAAAAAATCCCATAAGAACAATCAAATTTTTTAAGAATGTATAAAACGTGTTCACAAAATGTTTATTACATCATTACACAAAATCGCTGACAAGCAAAACAGCTAATAGCTTTATCTTTTTCCTGTTAGAAAAGAATAAAATTTGCATGGTTATCCAACGGAATGTCTCCGAATCTCCGAATATGTTTTTTGCTTAAAGAAGCATATCACCGTAAAAAGTCAGACTGGAAACATTATGGTGCAGCGCATATGGCGTCATTACGATCGAAATTGACTCACGGAGTAGAAGTACCCAGCAGATTATGCAGCGTTATCCCTCTGGACGTAGTTCGGAACGTACGGACATTGGCACAATAGCCGGACAGGTCAGCGTGTGGTTCTTAATTCTACAATATTTTCTTGGGATCATTGCTCTTAAAAGTAATGACGCCAGTTGTGAGTATCTGTTGAAAGAGCTAAAGAATAAAATTCTGTTGTCATGTGCCACAAAACGTCCATACCAACATTCGAGTCAGATTGCCAGTCGGAATGACAGTATGTGACAAGAACTGAAACGTAAAGGTATCGCGAAAACGGATTAATTTCTCGAAAACACTACTCTCTCTATCACGTGTGTGAACCATCTACGTCATCCCATGCTCCAAATACGTGGTTGAGTGTTTGTCAAAGGAAGATGATTCCTCTCTTCAGTAAGAGCATTTCCAACTTACCGTAGGAAACAGAAAGGCAGGGCTTCTTGACAGGTTGGAGGCGATGGGGTAGCCTAGTGGTTAAAGCGTTCGTTCGTCATGCCGAGGACCAGAGTGTGGGTAGATCAGGGAATGGGTTTGTCATGGAATGGATGGGTCGGGGAATGGGTCGAGGAATGGATGGGTCGGGGAATGGGTCGAGGAATGGATGGGTCGGGGAATGGGTAGGTCGGTGAATGGATGGGTTGGGAAATGGGTAGATGTGGGAAGGGATGGGTCGGGGAATGGGTGGGTCAGTTAGTGGGTAGATCGGGGAATGGGTGGGTCAGAGAATGTGTGGGTTGAGGAATAAGTGGCGAGGGGAATGGGTGGGTTGAGGAATAGGCTTGTCGAGAAATGGGTGGGTCAAGGAAAAGGTAGGTCATGGAATGGATAGGTCGTGGAACTGATTTGGTCAGGGAATGGGTTGAAAAAAGGGTTGAAGGACATGGCTTTCCTACCCGTTTCTGTAACTTGACGTAATTGGAAATTAAATCGTTTTGAAAGTCACGAATGAGTCTCTGAATATGAAGTTAACAACAATGAATCACACACCATGTGATGTTTCACCAGTGTTTCTCTCTTCACGTTTCACCTTTGGACAAGCACTAACAATGTCCCAGCGGATATCTGTGTCAACATTTGATATTTGAACGTGTCAGTCGTGTCGTCAGACATACCGTGAAGGATCGATTGTAGATCAATATTACCCTTAGCCCACCCTCGCAACGGATAAGCCTGTTGCACGTTCAAGCTAAAGACTTCCTTGGGGTTTTGAGGACCACAGCAACCAACCTTTGTCGTTTGCGGCGTTTATCTCGCTGACATATTGATTTCATATCGTCGCAGCTCGACAACGTTGGCATTGCGCGTCATACTAAGCACGGTTCCAGACTCAATTTGGTACCGACTGCCCTCCTATAAGAGGAATGTACTGCATGCAGGTCCTAATATTAACTCACTCTGGAGTCCCTGGAACAATTTAATCCCGGCCTGTGTCTGAGAGCACGTGTCATCTCACTTACATTAGAGACTGTCATCGACTTATAATAAACGGCTGCAAGACCTAACATGACACGTGATCAAATCTCTTCATTATGGAATTATCGTTTTACACATCAGTTGTGCAATATTTTATATGAAAGTCTGTCGTGGAGTATAACGTATAGTAGCCATTTGGTTTTGTCATCTAAATTTGGGCCTATGTCGACTGTGAAAAAAAAACCTATAACAGGACTACCTCTAGGACACAGTACTCTTACTGTCTGCCTCATCCACATCCTCATCCTCATCCAAACTTGCAGCAGCATCTAGGGGCATTCACTGCTTCTACCCCGTTCGTTTGGTCATCACTGCAATTTGTATGATGTAGTCGTGATGAAATACCATCTTCAGCCAAGTCACGTTGTGTGCAATGTCTAAAGAATGAATGACACCTGTATCCAAGCAAACCCATCATCATCCCGCCCAAGCACCACCACCTACTTGAACGATGGCGATACTAAGTTGTCTCCCTTATGAATATCCGGATCTTGTGGTCGTGGTTGCAATTCCAAATTTTGCCATAGCTAAATGAAAATATTTTCATCTAAACATCAACCATATGATAAAGTCACATGAGAGGTATCGCCTCCTCATCATATAGAAATTAACATATATAATGTTCTGGATACATGCATGCAGGTATTAAAATCAATATGGGCACAATGTGCGAAGCCTCTTAAACTGAAAACGTAACCCGAGGAGATCCGGGTTAGAACTGGTCTTCAGGACCTAGATTTTCGAAGCTCTTAGCGCTATAATAGTCGTAACTGCCATACATTAACATTAACCACAGGCAAACTGTAGCGCAAATGGGCTGCGCAGCATAGAGAAAATGACTAGTCTTCTTTACATGTGAGCGCTCGCATATAATAAGACTTGTCATATACTTTATACTGCGCAACCCCATTTGCGCTACAGTTTGCCTGTGCATTAACTTAGGACTATCTTAGCGCTAAGAGAGCTTAGAAAATCTAGGTCCTGCAGCAAACCCTGCTTATCGTAAGAGGCGACTAATGGGATCGGGTGGTCAGGCTCGCTGACTTGGTTGTCACATCGATACTCATGCTGTGGGTCACTGGATTGTCTGGTCCAGACTCGATTATTTACAGACCGCCGCCATATAGGTGGACTATTGCTGAGTGTAGCGAAAAACTACAGTCTGTTCACAGTGTGAAACTGGCGCAGCACAATGACAACATTGAAAATTGATACACAAAAAAAATAAATAAAATAAAAATAAAAATAAATTAAAGATAGGGGTCTCATATGTTTCTGTTCGTGGTTATTGATTGCATATTAAATTAAACTACAACCCCAGGATGTACAAAATATACAACAAACTTGATATTTAATGATGCGCTTCCATGGATCCGTGATTTTATTAGCTCCATCTGGTGTAATATCTAAGCCACATGTGAACATTTTGGCAAAGTGTCATTTAACTCTCCACCTAAACATATTTGATTAACTCTTCCCCACTCGCAGTAATTTACAATTTGCTCACTTCCGTGTCCGAAAGTATGGACACATGCACGTGCTGTTTATAGATGTTATCAACAGCCATAACGTAATAAAGATGGCCTTCATTGTTTATCATTATTTGACTTTTACTTTTATTAAATTAAATCATGACATTTAATTGACGTCTGTTGATATATTTTGGTACCAGGTGTACCAGGTGTTCTTTGTGGTAAGAAAAAAACAAAACATATTGCTGCCATTTTAGACACGAACCGTTAAATATCAATACACCCGGAACAGTGTTAGACTTTATACGACCTGGCTGTCATTTTTTCACATGTATTGTGGACCGTTGTTTCGTGTTCGTTTCTGAATATGGTGCAAGTGTTGCGTTGCTCATTTGTTTGTTTTTCACCTCTGTACTCAGCAGTATTCCAGCTATGTGCCGGTGGTCGAATCTAGGGTAGACAACCCAGTGATTGACATCATGAGCATCGAACTACGCATCTTGGATAGAATGGCATGAAACAACAAAGTCGGCAAGAACGACCACCCGACTCGTTAGTAGCCTCTTACTATAAGTATGAGTTGCTGACTATAAATTTCAACCCAGATATTCACGGGCCAACTGAATCTGGCATGAACTAGCATGACTTGCTGGAAAACAGTTTGAACCCAATATGTTACATAAGAAATACAATGATACGTTAGTGTTCTTTTCGCTTTCTTTTCGACACGCAAACTTTCAGCAACATGACGGCGGAGGACACCAGAAATGGGCTTCACACATTGTGGGAACCGGGGTCTTAATATTGTTCAGCCGAAAAACTCCCTACCCTTTGTATAGCCAATGCTGGCTCCTATACGTATGGTGATTACTGAAGGATATAGCCTCGGGTTAGTCCGTTTGGTCTGAGTGACCTCTGGGTGTTATGAGTATTGGTGTTAATGGCTTATACACGCACGCACGCACGCACGCACGCACGCACGCACGCACGCACGCACGCACGCACGCACGCACGCACGCACGCACGCACGCACGCACGCACGCACGCACGCACGCACGCACGCACGCACGCACGCACGCACGCACGCACGCACGCACGCACGCACGCACGCACGCACGCACGCACGCACGCACGCACGCACGCACGCACGCACGCACGCACGCACGCACGCACGCACGCACGCACGCACGCACGCACGCACGCGTCACAGCGCCCTCTCACCCCCACAGACCTCGTGAAGGTCCGGGGTAGACTAGGCCTTCAGCAACCCATGCTTGCCATAAAATGCGACTACGCTTGTCGTAAGAGGCGACTAACGGGATCGGGTGCATGGAAAGACTCGCCGACTTGGTTGACATATGTCATCGATTCCCAGTTGTGCAGATCGATGTGTATGCTGTTGATCACTGGATTGTCAGCTCGATTAAATTGTCTGGTCCGCAGCCATATAGCCATAAAGCTGGAAAATTGCTGAGAGCGGCGTAAAACTAAACTCACTCACTCACCCCCACAACAACCCTGACTACCCAGGACAACAAACCAGAACCACCCCTCTGCTTATCCAAAACAACAAACCAACCCGACTCCCAAAACACACATCGTCACCCCCACGTCCTAACCCATTCTGATCACCACATTTACCCCCTGTACCCGCCCAAAACAACAAACCAGGCCTGCCCTACACAACTTTCAACGCGGTAATTCTATATACTTAATTAAAATCGTATGCAGAATGTTTATTAGTGTATGTAATCTCATCGTAAATACTTGTTCCACGTACCTGTAAACCCCGAATTACAAAAATAATATTTCAGGTAAGGTTGTTTGACCGCTTTACAAAATCATTTCACACACGCAGGCACGCACGCATACACACATGTCCAACACACACAGTCATGGGCTAACATTAAATCCCAAAAGTACATAAAAAGCATTTTTTTAAAAAAAGCATCATCATAATAAAAATATTAAATGCGCCAATAAAAAATAAGAAAACCAAAACGGTCCCTACAGTAAGGCTATCTTGACTTGCGAAATCATCCAAGCGTAAATTTGATTAATTTATTAATTTACCTTTGAAGCTCTCGGGACTACCGTAGAAGCCTGTGACAATCGAAAAAACGTCCCGCACAAACGCCACGAACACTAAGTTTCTACTGTCTGTTTGTGCCTTCTTTGACGTGCGTTTTCAATAGGCTTTGAACAAGTGAGCCGTGCAAGGGTTAACAATGCGACCTGCATGGACAGGTTTGGCTTGTATAACTGTGAATGCACCACGTGCACAAAAGAACACGAAACAGTGGCCCTCAATACATGTTAAAAAATGACAGCAAGGTCGTATAAAGTCTAACACTGTTCCGGGTGTATTGATACGCATTGTATCACAAGAAACGACAATATGTTTATCTATCTCCGGGTTACCCGTAACGCTTGACTTAGTCCAGTCATGTCATCCACTGGCATACTTCGCGACCCGACGCGGTCGGTTGTGGACTTCAGGTTCAAACTGCATTGACGATAAACTGGACGTATCTATACACACACCTGTGTTTTGACGGCCATTGGAGGCATGCTGTAACCGGCATTCTGACCCCAAATAGTGATAGCTGGCTTTGAAAACGGAACAGGTTCGTCGACTCCGCGCCGCCTCTCGTATACACGACCGTTGCCGGCATCACAACACGTGGGTAGAACGACTTGTCAGGTTTCGGGAAAGTGGTAAGTTATTTATAAATAAGAAAAACGTTATTGTGTAGTAAATATACATTGTTATGTTTCATGTACGTTGAGATGGATGTATATTCAGATCTGATTCCTCTCCCCTGGCGATTTATTCTTAGAAACTAAAAGCAAAAAAAAAAAAAAATGTCTATCGCCATGTAGAAGTTTGTAGGGTCATTCTGACCTATCAGGAAAGGGAGATGCATAATGGCGAGTCAATGGGTGTAGACACTTTAGTTGTGAAATGTCGGGTTTATTTGCTGTGACACGACCTTGAGAATATTTCAGGATTCAGTAACGACACACACTTCAATGTTATATACTCGTGTGATGTTATTTCCTGCTTAGGGCAGGGCATCCAAACGGCTGAGTCACTAACTTCCACACCGGTTGGGGGATGGGGATAGGAGGGGGAATTGTATGGTCTCTGATTTAAGCTAGTTGGGAGAATTTACTGAAGTGTGCGAAAGGACAACGACCTGTGTGGGAAAGAACTTGAGATCTTAAGCTATACCTGAATTTTAGATGTGACCTACATGTTTGTAACTGATACGCTGTCGGTGTAAATGTTTAAGCCGAATGGGGATTTTGCATACGTCGTGCTTGCATATGCATGTCAAGTTGTATGTATGCGAAGTCGTTCGAGTAAGTAGCGATGCAACAGGCACGTGGTTGTCATGAACGTTCCTGCTGCTAGTCTATGATAGGGTTAGAACGAGGGAGAGGAAGGGGCGGGGAGGGTTGTTAACGCGCCACCAATGTTTGCTATGCAAAGGGCGTAGTTGGGTACATATATGGTTCAGTAATTACTCGAGCCGTAGGGTACAGAATGCGACATGTGAGTCATTGAACACGCTCCAGATGTGATCCAATGTGGAGTTTATTCGCCACAGCAGGGAGACTATGAGAGATTATCCATGTAGATTATCCCTGGCAACAGCGACCTAGATTAGGAGTGCTAGGTACCTATAATTGCATATTCAGAGACACAGGTCACAGCTGCGTGCCATCGTGTTCATCTGCTGGTTAACATTCGACCAGTTCTGTTGCATAATTGCATATTAATTTTAATACGACATTTTGAGGGGACACGGATGTTTTTGGTTTCAACATAACTATTTACGTCCCTTCTAGCTCAATAAGCATATCCGATAAAAAAAAAAAACCACCCCGGTTCGTTGTGATTGAAAACAGCTCGCGAGAATAGCTCAGTGAGTAGCGTGTTTCAGGCGTATGGAATTAAAGGCCACTCTACTTGTGTATATTGGTATTGATTTAATTGTATTTTTCGTTACCATTATACTCAGTGTATGCAGTTACTGTGAGACCTTTAGGTTCTTTCATGCTATTTGTTTATATGACACAGTGTATGATACTGTCCTGTTTGACTGCTGTTTGGAAATTGGTCGTTGGGATGGTCGTTTATTGCAAGCAGGTTTTCGTTGAGATGGTCGTTTATTTCAAGCAGGTTTTCGTTGAGATGGTCGTTTATTGCAAGCAGGTTTTTGTTGAGATGGTTGTATATTGCAAGCAGGTTTTTGTTGAGATGGTTGTCTATTGCAGGCATGTTTTCGTTGAGATGGGCTGGTTCCCGTTGAGATGGGCATGTTTTCGTTGAGATGGGCATGTTTTCGTTGAGATGGACAGGTTTTCGTCGAGATGGTTGTTCATTGCAAGCTGGGTTATGTTGAGATGAAAATAAGACAGCAGTACGATATATATGACAGTAGATTAACCAAACAGATTGTTACATGATGATCACAATTTTGTGAAACTGTCATATTTGCAATTTGAGTAGGCATTAAACGTTCAGCATAGCATGTTGTCTATAACGTACAACCCGTGAAGGTCCGTGGTAGAATATAGTCCTTCAACGACCCATGCTTGCCGTAAAAGGCGACTATGCTTGTCGTAAAAGGCGACTAACGGGATCGGGTGGTCAGGCTCGCTGACTTGGTTGACACATGTTATGGATTCCCAGTTTTGCAGATCAATGCTCATGCTGTTAATCTCTGGATTGTCTGGTCCAGACTCCTCTCGATTACTTACAGACCGCCGCCATATAGCTGGAATATTGCCGAGTGCTGCGTAAAACTAAACTCTCACTCTCAAGTCTATAATGTACTTAAATTTGGTATTTTATCTCTTTGTTTCATTTTGTGTATGTTGTGTTTCAAAACTGTTGCTAGCAAATTGAGAACATTGTTTCTTTTTTCGCGATATCAAAAAAAATATGTTTATCTTATATTTGATAAGATAATATATGACCATGTTTTTTTTCCGAATATCTATTCTTCTATCTTCTTGCAAGTAGTTTATGTGAAAGTCACAAAATGTAAAACTTATTCTTCTCAAATTTGCAAACTGTTCATGCATTAGAATTCTTATATTTCATTTAGTTGGTAAAACCTCTGCAGTGTATTGGAACCAAGAGTTTACACTACTACATGTATATGATTTATAAGTTCTTTATTTCGTAGTTTCCCAAGTGTTATCGTCAATAGATTCATTTTCTAGTTCTTTTTGGCTTTTGTTTTGGTATGACTTGAGATCTGACTTATTGTAGGACGGCTGTGTCAGTTGTCTTTTAAAAAATACCTGAGATGATGATAACAGCCGTGTGCTACTCAACCCCTGACCTGATGTTGCAATAGGCACCCGCTTATCAATACACAACAGAAACGAATTGATTCCCTTGCCACGTGCGATTGATATAACAACATCCGGATCAAAACTGGTGTACCACGTGACACGGTTCAATAATGCATGATAATTGAATCGGAATCACACCACTACACGGAGTAATAGTGTATGCAACATCTGTCTCGGTTAACCGTGACGTTATGCTTGCATTATGCTAACTAGTGAGTGAGTGTGGTGGTGGAAGGGTTGGTGACCGAGTGAGTGACTTGGTCCATCAGTGAGTGAGTGAGTGAGTTTATTTCTTGATCAAGTTTGGGTGAGTGAGTTTGTTCATTTTGATGATTGAGTTGTATTGGATGGGTAAGGGAGACCGTTTGATTGGGTGTATGGGTATTGGAAAGTGAATGAGTGAACGAGAGTGAATTTTCGAGTCTGGACCAGTCACACCACTCGTACATGTTATGACCTCATCGAGATATGGTAATAATTTCTTCAAGTTCCCAAACCTGTTCGAAAACCTGTGGCCCTTGAAGATCCGCGTAAGAATTTTCTCTTTTCTAACCCATGCTTATCGGGATCGGGTGGTCAGCATCACAGATTTGGTTGACACATCATATCCCATATGCATAAATCGATGCTCATGCTGTTGACCACTGGATTGTCTGATCGGGGTTCTGTCATTTACAGACGTCGCAGTATAGCTTTAATATTGTCCGAGTGCGGCGTAAAATTAAAGTCACTCACTTTAAGTCTCGTGTTAATGTCTTGGTAGAACACTATTAATTACCTGCAACTCACCTGCATTTGAATGTAGGTGCAACAGTAATCAATACCGCATTAAATATTTAAATTTAAATCAAACTAATCATGCCCATGAAAGTCAGCGTTAAATAACCAAACACGTTTGCAGCATACATTTAGACGCAACTGCTATTTGTTGTCTTGCAACGCCATACTAAACAATATTCCAATTCTGTTACGCGGCCTGTAAATACTCAAGTCTGGATCAGACAATCCAGCGGTTGACATCGTGAACATCGATCTACACAATTAGAATACGGTAACATGTGTCATGTGACTGAAAACCCGATCCCGTTAGTCGCCTCGTACTTCAAGCATGAAGGTTAGATCTAGCTTGTTATGAAATCTTTTCGCGGGGGAGGCAGTTTAACTGTAGAATGGGGAACGCGAATGGCACTGTTCTGAATATCTGAGACGTGTAGCACTAAGGATGTTCCACCACATCAAACTCGGCCACCACAATGTCGCTGGAGTATTGCTGAATGCGGCGTAAAACCCATCTCACTCACTCCCACGCTAACATAAGCTGGCACATCGTGACATACCTGGAAAACTGCCAAAAGCGTCTCAGCCCACCCACTCACTCACTCAGTTCATTCCTTTGGTTCTAATTCCGAACTTCAAATTTTGTTATGTTAACTGTTATTTTGACATCGCACTTATGTAACCGAAATAACCCCCGAATATCACAAATGCACGTTTGTAATGACTTTATCTCTAACTGTTCATGACCTTTGACATGGCTGAACTTGAACTACATACGATAAACGTTCGTCGTGACCCACAGAAAAATCTCCATCTGCAGATATGACGAAACGCAAGTAACAAGTGAGGTAGTTTAGTTTTACGCCGCTTTTACAAAATTACAGCAATATCACAGCCGGGGCACCATAAATGGGCTTCTCACATTGTACCCATATGGGGAATCGAATCCAGGTTTTCAGCTTGACGAGCGAACGCTTTAACCGCTGTCCCAACGCTCGCAAGTGATGTAATGTGTTATTAGGATATCGTGATGTTATATATGTATATACATAGCAGTACAGTGATTTCAGGGCCAGATTCACTGTGTCACCAGACACTGGCTAACAGATGTGGGTCTTTAATATTGTGGAGATACCCTTACATGTGGATATGAAATACACCTGGAACAGATTATTACACAATACATGTAAATGACAAAGGGCCACATATCATATTCTTTTCACAATAGGTATTTAACATACCAGGCATCCTTAAATGATACTACTAGTACAAATACTATAACATATACAGTGATTAATGTTCTGCAATATCAAATCTTATGTGATCAAACTGATGTAGCTGATTGTTTTAAGTGCGAAAGATTGTACGTGATCCTGTACGCAGTGTTAGAAGACATCATGAAAGAGTTGCGACGGGGTAGCTTAGTGGTTAAGGCGATCGCTCGTCAAGACAAAGACCCGGTTCGATTCCTCACACGCGTACAGTGAGTGAAGCTCATTTCTGGTGTCAGCCACCGTGATATTGCTGAAAAATTGCCAAGTGCGGCGTAAAACTGAACTCATACACTCGCTCACATGGGTCACTCATCATCCATAGATGTTAGATCAATGCTGCTAGATTATCACCGTGAACTATTTCATAATCTCTGTATGGACTGACGAAAATGAGCGCAATATTCATTTCTAAATTTCTAAGCCCTTATCTTATTTATGAAAGTAATATCAACTCTTTTTGAATCAGCGTGTGTATATATCCATTGATTTCAGATTCATAAAATACTAATTCAAAACAGCGCATCACCACCTATACCTCCCTTAGTAACAGCTGTTCATATATGTAAATCAAATCAATCATCAGCGATGATGGACATATGTATAGTAGACAAATGCGACAGTTTTCAATACTTCATTAACATCCGTCCTCCTATATTCGTGACCTCTTCCGCATAGTCCCGTTCCCAGTCTTGACCAGCACAGGTAAATACTGCTGACCGCTGCTTGTTTGCTGTTGCATGTTGTTAATGTCATGATACGAGACAGTAGGCGATGCTGCCAGTGTAGTTGGGATGTATTGAGGACGTAGTTTTGATGTTGGGGACGTGGACTGTGTCGGTGCTGTTGCAGTGAGATGATGTTATCGTAACTCCTGAGGTAGTGTTTTTAACTTAAATGCTTGGAAAAATATTTTTAATGATGCATTTATACCTCTCGTTGTTTATTCACAATCAATAATGCGATGGCCCGCATCCTGATGCATTGTCCTGAATATGTTGACTAGTGGCTTGTCTAGACATGACTGATGCTGCATTGTGACACACATAGTATGGACTGATCTCAGTCATGGTGGGCGAGCTGTCCAAGGCGCCAGGCTAGTGAACCAGGTGCCGGTGCTGGGATCGAGCCCACCGGTGACTGGATGTGAAAACCTTGGTGTCAGCTTTGTATGCAGACTCTTTCACAGCGTTGTCACAACCCCAAGTGTACAGTACACAAACCTGTTCACTTGAAAGAACCCACGAATCCGTTGGTATATGACCAGATGATGGCCACATGAATACATGCAAACACCAAGTTGGGGTACAGCAACGTGCAGTGCTGTGACTATGTGTCTCAGTCCACCCAGATGTGAATTGAAGGGAGGTGAAGTCCACGATAGCTCATTGTGACTACAGCAGTAGTATGATCCCCAGGGAGTTGAGTTTTGACAAAACGATATGCCGTTGAGATTTACATCCAGTGATCGAAAACAGACCAAACAAATATGAAAATATTTCTCAGACCCATCCGTGGCTTTTACAATTGTCATTAGCTCTACAATCCGTCACATCAATCCCATGAGTGCCGGTTTAGACAGCTTCCACTGTAAGTAATAATACACGTTTGGTCTATTAACATGACATGATCTCTCGAAAAGATGGTATTCAAACCATATATTAGTATAAAACTAATATCGATACACTATATAACACATGATGAAATTAGACTTGCAAAGCAGATTCAAAGTCACTTGCACAATGTATATATTGGACTGCAGATGACAAATGACTGATTTTGGGAAACATGCTCTTATCTAGACATGGTAAACACAGGGATGATTTTAGTTATGTTACTATGCTTCATCCTAAGTTGGGTTAGAAGCTATCCTACATGTCCCGAAAATCGTTGTGCAGAGTTTTGTCCCTTGGGCAAACCAGGAACCTATGATTGTACGTAAGAAATCCAAGGCTTTACTCCAACAATAAGTTGACTCAGTATTATATAGCTGTCATCGTGTTAAAAGCGGCTTTAAACCTCACTCACTCACTCACTCACTCACTTGTGTAATCATTTGTTCACGGGTACCCATTTTCAATTTTCAGCATAAAAGGAACACCATGAATAATTCTACCAAGTTTTTCGATGTTGCATACCAAGAACTTTCTTTTTTCCCAGAGGCCGGTGAGTACTTACAAGAAACCGCTTTATTTTACAGTCACTTTTACTCAGGACTCGTTTATATGTATGTACTTTAAATTAGTCATGTACCGTAACGCGTGTTTATCGCCTCAAGGAGGTATTCTAAGCCCCTTGGTTTTTTTTCACTATTTTATGGGTGAATTGTCAAAAAAAGTTGTCTGTGATGGTAAATATGGCAATCTATAATTTACCTTCATGAATTATTCATGAATTTCATTTTGTGTTGTTTTTATTCACATCAGCATTTCAGTCTCAGCCACTTGTCCTTGAGTCATCTTAATTTTTCTTTTAACCTGAAAAAGACCAGTACTGTATACATACAGGTTATGCGTGTCTTGGCAATACACACAGGTAGCAAGGATAATAAGAACAGTTTATAAAAAGTGACTTGTACCAGTGTATTTAGATTAAATTAGGTAACTGTTATGCTGGGATAAGAAATGAATTTGCAACCACACGGCCCTTGCCATTTTTCTAATGTTATAAATTTGTGCAGGAAAACGAAAAAAACATTAACTTATTTTCAAAGATAAGATGTCTAGGATACCCAACACAGATGTGTTTAATACGAATATTGTTTATTGATTGTTTTCAATTTTTTATTCATTTTTCTTAAATTAAAACTCCGAAGATGTATTCTTTCAGCAGTAAGCGGTGCAACTGTGCCATTCTTATATAATATCTCTTACTAAAGCCATTTTCAGTTAAAAAATCAGACGTGTAATTAAAAAGCTGAGAAGTTTAGTTTCTTTTGCCATCAGTATAGCCATTCTCTGAAGACGCTGGTATGTTCTGACTGTAGATCCCCGCACGGATGAATGGCTACTGATGGACAGTCCAGGCACCGTGCTGGCCATCTGTGGAATGTACTTCCTGGTTGCGTGGAAAGGACCGCGGTGGATGGAACATCGAAAACCTTTTGAGTTCCCACGTCTCCTCTTCTGGTACAACATCTTCCTGGTCCTTCTGTCATTCTTCATCAGCTATGAGGTGAGTGAGATCAAAGAGATTCTTTCACCAACTATACGAACGAGGCCTGCATAGTTATTCCCCGATCCAGTGCAAGGTGAACCTCGTCCAGGGTCCACTTGCACAAAGCGACCTTAGCGCTACGACTGTCTTAAGCCTATGTTGGAGTATGGGAATTACAATCATTGTAGCGCTAAGATCGCTTTGTGCAAGTGGGCACAGTTCTGTCTATATGATTTAGGAGGCGTGTTGTCATGCAAAAAGTGTCTTGTCATAAAAAAGACCCCTCTATAACCGGGAAAGATGTCATGACGTCTCGCGTTTTTTTCTCACTCTTTATTAAAACACACTGAAGACCAAGACTGGTACATATCGGAGTACATATGCCACGTGGTCAGGACGCGTTTGTTACAAAAGAACTGAGTACCATTTCGGTTCATATTCATCTATCTAGCCTTGCTCAAAGGCTGTACTGAATGCTGAGCCCATGGTTGTATAGTTACTGTAATTCTGCCCCTCGAAGAAACCAGCCTAGATAAACAACGGTACTAAGGGAGCCAGTCTGTTATTTATTTTTTTTGAAAGTGTCGTTTGAACTATTAATTTCCACCTTAGAAACGCGTGCAAGTCTATTGTCTACCGCGAGACTAGAGTTATACAGCGTGGTATTACCCAGTCTCGGGGTATGTGTCATCGTTCATATTGATCAAGCACGAGCTGTGCCATACATTTGTCATCAACCGAGATCTGTGTCATGTATGCTTTTTATGGATCATTAGCTGAGTCGCATCCTCTCGTTTGTCACCAGCGAACTGTGTCCGAGTGTTCTAGTTTATGAACGTGGAGCAGTGACAGGAGCCATATTTAACAATCATGGGTTGTGTCATATATACATGTATTTGTTGCCAACAAAGTGTGTCTTACATCCAGTTATTTATCACTTGCGAGCTGAGTCATACATCATCTTTTTCCGTATATCACACATTGGCTGAGCCAATCAATGTACCCTGCTTACAAGCAAGAGGCATTTTTGTGGTACTCGCTGGAAATGCCGAACTGTTTGAATTCGTTTGGCACTTTGTGCTGGTAGAGTTTGAGCTGCCTAAATTCGGTACTCCTTATAATGATCTAATACCCGTGCTTCAAACAGTTCAAACTTGACGGCATGATGTTTGGTAAGATAAATACGTTGTTCATTGGTCCTTCGGGGTTCATGGGTTGACTTACCCTCTCAGCTTCAGGGGACATAAACAAACATCATTGTCACATGTCCCCCTGTGTTATGTGTTTTCTTATTTATCAGTCTCGAGCTGTGTCAAACATTCTCTTAGGTATCAACGAAGTGCGTCAGATATTCTCTCAGTTATGAACCATGAACTGTCACACAGTATTTCATTTATCAATGAGCTGCGTCAGAATTCTCTCAGTCATCACCCACAAGCTGTGTCATACTTTCTTTCATGTATCAACCACTAGCTGTGTCAAACATTCTCTCCGTTATCAACCACGAGCTGTATCAAACATTCTCACAGTCATCAACCACTAGCTGTGTCAAACATTCTCTCCGTTATCAACTACTAGCTGTGTCAAACATTCTCTCCGTTATCAACCACTAGCTGTGTCAAACATTCTCACAGTCATCAACCACTAGCTGTGTCAAAGATTCTCTCAGTTATCAACTACTAGCTGTGTCAAACATTCACTCAGTTATCAACTACTAGCTGTGTCAAACATTCACTCAGTTATCAACTACTAGCTGTGTCAAACATTCTCTCAGTTATCAACTACCTTCTGTGTCAAACATTCACTCAGTTGTCAACTACTAGCTTTGTCAACCATTCTCTCAGTTATCAACTATTAGCTGTGTCAAACATTCACTCAGTTGTCAACTACTAGCTGTGCCATGCAGACAGTATCAAAGTATGACTTATTGTCATTCTGACGTACACTGTCATCTCACGCAGGTACAACACAAGGGAGGTATGTGTCAGCCGTCAACATCTTTTACTTATGACTAGCTAAGCGAATCATTAGTTTCTCGTTAGAATATGATTGTGGGTAACCTTCACAGAATATTCTTTACGACTGTACCGTTCTGTGTTCTCCAGTTCTTCGTTGTCGCCTATCAAGACAATTACACGCTGTGGCACTGCCAGCCTGTAGTAACGGGAAATTCACCATTGGCCATGAGGGTGAGTACACACTTATCATCTGTTTGTCTTTTTTTTTATTGTTTAACGCCTCACCAGTCAATAGTCCAGCTATACGGCGGCAGCCTGTAAACAATGGAGTCTGCACTACTGCACTAGACAATCCCGTGATCAACTGCCTGGCAGATCAAAGCAACTGGAGGATCTGACCACCAGATCCCGTTAGTCACCTCTTACGACATGCATGAGTTGCTAAAGACACATTTTAAATCGGAACATACATATCTAACCTTCTAACCTACCCAGTACATACATCCAGGTTGTTTTTTTTCCTTCCAGATGACTAGTACAGCGTGGTGGTATTTTTTCTCCAAGATCATAGAACTACTGGACACTGTGAGTATAGCAGGGGAGGGGGGAGGGGGGCGTGGTTGACGGGATGATAGATATACACTGATCCTTTTTTGTGCTGGTTTCCTGGCGCTTATGAAACATTCGTTTTTTCTGTCTGAGATAGCTCATATCTCTGCTCACACCTCCTTCCCGCTTTGAACTTTATTTTTACTTGTGAAATAACGAAAAGTTTCTGTTTCTCATCAGATGAGATGAATATTTTGTAAAAACAGATGAAGCACTGTATTAAATGTAATTATAATCTGATGAAGTAATGTGTAAAGTCAGATAAAGTGCTGTAAAATTCAGATGAAGAAATGTACGAAATTAGATGAATTGCTGTAAACATCTGATGAAGTATAAATTGAGATGAAATAATTTGTAAACCAGATGAAGGACAGTATAACCTCGGATATAATACTCTGTAAAAATAGATGCAGACTGTACAATCAGATATAGAAATATGTAAAATCAGATGAAGATCTTTAAATATCAGATAAAGAAATGTGCTAAAAACAGATGAAGGATTGTATAATAAGATGAAGAAATTAAAGTCAGTTGACAGACTAAGTACGATCAGATAAAGAACTGTAAAATCAGATAAAGTCGGTATGTATAGAGGATAGTGTACCATCTGATGTTACAGATTATCTTTATCCTGCGGAAGAAGAACAACCAGCTAAGTTTCTTGCACGTGTACCACCATGGCACCATGCCATTCTTCTGCTGGATATCGGCCAGATATGTGCCTGGAGGAGCAAGTAAGTAGCCCTTCTAACCCCAAACAGTAACCGTCTACCCACTGACACCATCTGTTCCACCGCAGCTTATAGCTGCTACTCTTGTCTACCCCCACCCCAAACAGCACCCTCTACCCCCTCACGCCATCTGTTCCAACACAGCCTATCGCTGCAACTCCTATCTATCCCCACCCCAAACAGCACCCTCTACCCCCTCACGCCATCTGTTCCAACACAGCCTATCGCCGCAACTCCTATCTATCCCCACCCCAAACAGCACCCTCTACCCCCTCACGCCATCTGTTCCAACACAGCCTATCGCTGCAACTCCTATCTATCCCCACCCCAAACAGCACCCTCTACCCCCTCACGCCATCTGTTCCAACACAGCCTATCGCCGCAACTCCTATCTATCCCCACCCCAAACAGCACCCTCTACCCCCTCACGCCATCTGTTCCAACACAGCCTATCGCTGCAACTCCTATCTATCCCCACCCCAAACAGTACCCCTCTACCACCTGTTAACCTTTTCCAAGTCTTATGACAGACGTGGGGTTGTAGAAACGATCGGAAGTCTTTTTTAATAGGGAAATCATTCTTTCAGTCTGTTAAGCGATCATTTTCTGTTATTCCCTTACATACTCTTATGGTATAAAGTCAGGGTGCCGTTGTACAAAGCGATCTTATCACTAAGGTGATCGTAAGTCCAATACCGTAACACAGACTTACGGTTGTCGTAGCTAAGGTTGCTGTATACAACGGCACCATGACATTGTCATACGATCGTGACGTCTTTTCGTTGACAAAGCCTTTAATCATTCGTAGCGTTGAGACGATAGAATCGTCCTCTTCTACAAATTCTTATAACAATCTCAGCGACAAGATCGGTGTCAGTCACTGGTTTACAGAGTACACTTATATCACCGTTATATATTTTTGATCCCAAGTAAAATTAAACATCAAAACAATACAAGAGATGTCATACATGTGTGTCATATTTCAGAGTTTATAGCGGGAGGTTTGAACAGCGCCATTCACGTAGTGATGTATTGCTACTATGCACTCTCCGCCATGGGACCACAGATACAGAAGTACCTGTGGTGGAAGAAATATCTTACAAAGTTACAGCTGGTACGTAATGAGTGAGTGGGTTGTGAGTGAGTGAGTGAGTGAGTGAGTGAGTAGTCTTACACTGCCCTCAGCAATATGCCAGCAACTATATGGCAGCGGTTTTTAAATCATCCAGTCTAGCTGGGCCAGACAACCCTGTGGTCGAGATCATGAGCACCAATTTACGTAATTAGGATACGATGACATGTGTCAACCAAGTTGAACCTAACCGCCTGACCTGTTGGTCGATTCTTACGAGAAGCATATTTTACTGAAGACCAGTTCTAATCAGGATCCTCACGGGTTTCTTGTTAAGTGAATACATGCTGAGTGACTTTGTCTTTATGTTTTAAATGCCTGTTTTGTATTGCTTTTCACACTGACCAAATACTTGTTGTGTTTTTCAGCTGCAGTTTTCCTTAGTGATTCTCCATTCATTGCGAGCATTATGTCTCCGGCCATGTTCGTTCCCCAAACTGGTGAATCTGTTCGTCGTTGTCTACACGGGGACCTTTCTGTCCCTGTTTGCCAACTTTTACCGCATGGAGTATCTAAAGAAAAGACAGCGTATCAAGGATCACAAACAATAACAGCATGGCGGCTTGTAATGGCAGCCGTTGATTGGACAATGACATCGAGGCCATCTAATGGTCCGTCTTCAGTCTTTTCGGGTGGTCATCTCTCAGGTGGTGTGTGTGGCAAGCTCCTTCGGAATAGTCACGTGATGATGAGAATATCCGGTGAATCATTGAATCATTTACTACACATTATGTATTCGCATCTGATAATCTGATCAACCATATAATCTACCAGGTGTTACGTTAGCATCACATCTGAATATGTTATTTTGAATCATGTGGCAATTTTCGTTACCATTGCGTAATTGCCTGTTAGATAACGCCAACCATTGTTTGAAATTTAATTTTTCTACACGTTGAAGACCCGCCCTGATATTGCGGCGTATTGTAATCTGACGAGTGTTGTCATTTTTTCAAAGCACTTAACTTATAGTTAATCATTATGAAAAATCTCCAAATTCCAATGTAACCAGTGATACTTCGTCGATGCGAAAATATCTGGTTCTTATGGAATCATTGGAATTCTTGAAGGAAAAATAATATACACTTTAAAATGTCCTTGATCCTGAATGGAGAAATCATGAATCAATACGACTCCGGAAGTGCGATTTCACTGATCTAACGCGCCATGAATAATTGTTTCATTGTAGCTGCGGCGTAAAACAACAGTTACTGATATTTTCTATGTAATAGGCGATGTATATTTTTCTACTTTTGCATAATGACCAATAGATGCGTTAGTCCGACATGCACGTCAAGAACGGCTGGTGAAATACAACCCCAGAACTCACTCCAAACAACACTATGTAGGTTTAGGGTTAAAAGAATTACAAACTTCTTTCTACCAGCTCCATTTTTGCTCATAAGGGATGTTTAGGTAACAGGTTAATTTTTTTAGTCGGTTCCCTAAAATTGTCTGGGACATGTATATCAAAACAGTTTCGCCATATCGCAAAGTGCACGTACGAAAGGCTCAGGGAATATATTTCACGTGGGACACGTGAACCTGTTTATGGGACAGCACACCAACCCTAGCATTGTCACAATGTCGAATCTCGGAAGAGGTCGTTGCAACCATTCGGAATACACAAACGTACACTAAAGTGCACAAGACTGAGTGTACAGGGCGAGTAAATATATCCGCTATCCAGAAAGCGGTTTCTTTGCATACTTGCATCAATCTGCAAACCGGTTTGTGCATTCTGGTTTCGTTCACCTGTGCTAGGCTCTTACGATAAAGGTTACATCTGTCATTTGTACTCCATGTTTGGTTAGTTGCCATGAAAGGCGACTATGCATATCGTAAGAGGCGACTAACGGGATCGGGTGGTCTGGCTCGCTGACCTGGTTGACACATGTCATCGGTTCATACTGTTCATCACTGGATTGTCTGATCCAGACTCGATTATTTACAGAACTCCGTCATATAGGTGGAATACTGCTGAGTATGGCGTAAAACTCACTCACGCATGGTTGGTTAGAGAACATGGCCTAACATTGTATTGTATTGAACATTATGTTCAATAGGACTTCAGCGTTGCTTTGGGTTCACTTGCTATAAGCTAGAGATAGTCACTAAATAAGAATAACAGGCAAGAAGATACCGTAACACGTGATCTGTATACGTGACCAGTAAACAGCTATACCGTAACACGTGATCTGTATACGTGACCGGTAAACAGCTATACCGTAACATGTGATCTGTATACGTGACCGGTAAACAGCTATACCGTAACACGTGATCTGTATACGTAACCGGTAAACAGCTATACCGTAACACGTGATCTGTATACGTCACCAGTAAACAGCTATACCGTAACACGTGATCTGTATACGTCACCAGTAAACAGCTATACCGTAACACGTGATCTGTATACGTGACCGGTAAACGCAAGAACACATCCTCCTGGAATACATCACCGTGACTAAAGTATTTCTCAAAACAAACATTTAATTGAGTTAGCGTTTCCAAAATGTCTCGAAGGCAAGCTTAAGTCTGTTATTTTTGTGATGGATTTGACTAGCTGATACTATCAAATAAGCCAAGAACACAGACTTGATGTGTGCTTGAGAATGAATTTAATGAAAAACGTTTGGAAGGAAGACGTATCCAGACTCGATGAGGCTTTGCCCCTAAGGGTGTTTGATCTTTCCATATGTATGAGATATTAATTTACATATCATGATCATAGCTTTCATGAACACGTTGAAGACAACTGTTTAAGTCTCATGGGACCCCAGGCATTTATTGCTTGCCAACATAATCTCATGATTGTCACTCTTGATACGCTGGTTGCCCGACACACGTCATCGTATCCCATGCTGAAGAGTGCGGCGTGAAACTAACCTCACTCACTCTTCCCAGACTCAATTATTTTCAGACCGCCGCCATACAGCTGGAATATTGATGAGTGCGGCGTAAAACTAAACTGTCTAACCCATTTGGATGCCCATCTCGATGGAGGAGGCTGGTGCCCAGTTTATCAGTTATTGGTTTGTTAGGTCAGGATTCTATTATTTACAAACTTTTTTGATAGTTGGTCACTTTACAAACAGTCCGAGAATTATATTTGATTATCAAGGATTTGAATGTGTGTCCCCGAAACGATACACCGACCTTTACCCAGGTCTGTGATCACTTAACTTTACGTCACTGCCATAAACTGATTTGCATATCACATGACGGGTAACACGGGGTGGTCACGTGATAATACTTTTTTCTGTTAATATCTTAATGCGCTTTGATTATCAATAATTTCTTGATTTAATTCCTCCGCTGGCATTAGTTTACAAGATTCCATATGCTTAATATTTCAGAGCTTTATTTACCTCCATACATATCTATATTTATATTCTTACATTAATTTGATCATGTTTATTTATGTTTTTTAGCAAATATATTTCGAATTATTTTCCTGTTTCTTATGCCATTTTACTTTTCCTGCTGTAACGTGTGTCTGTCAGCCGTTGGAATAAATTCATGATATGTATGAATATGTGTCAGTTGTCGTGGTCTGATGGGTAGAGAGCCTACCAGGAGACAGGAAAGTCAGTGAAAAAAAAATACAAAAAAAACAAAACAAAAAAACCAAGTGTTTGCCAATAACACGGCAGTGCCCCCGCCGCTAAAGAAGAATGAAATTTTTGTAACATGTCTCTTACTTTGTATTTTTGGATCACATGCAAGATGCCTGAAATGACTGGTGCCTGCGTTGACGTAAGTTTGAAAAGTGATCTAAGTGTCGTGGTGACCTTGAAGATAAGGTCAAGGACACCCAAGTCGATTGATGTCAGCACAATCCCCCAATGTAATCTATTAAGCAGTCACCAGATTTGAAGACGGTCATTAGGTACCATGATACATGAGATGTCGCGTTATCAAAACTTTGAAAAGTGGTCAAAGCGTCGAGGTGACCTTGAAAATACATTGTCACCAAATCGGTTGGTGTCTGCTTAATCCACCTATGTAGTCTGTCACCAAATTTGAAGACACTGGTTACAACGGTTCATGAAATATCGCGTAACAAGAATCGGGACGTACGTTCAGACGGACGGACGTACGGACGCTGCTGAATACATAGACCCCCGTTCCGCGTTGCAGCGGGGAACAACAAAAGAATTGCCCGTTCGCTGAAAATGTTCACGTTCGACAAAACACAAACAGGTAAAAAGTAATCGACCATGTTGCAACCTTCCGACCTCCTGAACCTCAGGTCACCTATAGCGGGGATGTATCTAGTCTTTGGTCAATATTCGGCCACATGTCTGCAGCAAATATAAACAACTAGAATTTAATAACCCAACAACATCGTTAATGTAAAACAGTATTCTTATCCCGACTTACCCTTCCTGTATTGTACTTTCCTTTCTGTCTATGCCTTTCTATGCTAAAACCCTAAACTAAGCAAGTCGAGACTTCTTCAAGTTCACCCTTCTGAATTTCCCATCTCCCTGGGGTTCCTTTTCGGTTTAAATGGAATTGTTAGTCTCTGTCAAAATTGTGTGTAATCAGAGACTGGGCATCAGTTATTCTGAATGGATCGAGAATAGTAGCGTTCATAAAGTGAATAAACGCTGAGGGTGGAGACCAACCTTGTATTGAGTGAAGTTTCGTTTTACGCCGCACCCAGCAATATTCCAGCTATATGGTGATGTTCTTCAAATAATCGAATCTGGACCAGACAATCCAGTGACAGACAGCATAAGCGTCGATCTGTGCAACTGGGATACGATAACGTGTCAACAAAGTCAGCGAGTCTGACCAGCCGGCCCCGTTTATCGCATGGCTAACTGAAGGCCAATTCTACCCCGGGTCTTCACCGGTCTGTCGACTTCGGAATTTTCTTTATCTTCTTGATAAAGATGAAGAAAACGGCATGAGAGGATAATAATTACATTCGTCCATCAATACCACGTAACATGTGTAAGATCACGTGCGCACGTAGTCACGTACGCAAACGCGCAATGGGTGTAAGTTTCTTTCATATCTAGAGCGGAAGGAGATGCACGAAAGATTCATTTCAAGTTTCAAACAAACGTGTTCATACTAACTATACTCGGCTCACAGAAATAACTCAGTTGGCATACCTGAATCTCTCTTTAAACTATTTCAAATTTATTTAGTTATATTTTTTTTAAGACAAAAAATTCTAAATATTTTGAGCACGTCGAGTTGTTTTCGTACAGTATTGTTTAACTTATCCATTAGTTGTTTTGCGAATGAGAGCAAGTTGTAATTATCGTAAAGTCGTTATGTAAAGATCGTATGTTACCAGATAACGCGAAGCGCACCTATATATCTCAAGCTCACTTTTATCAGCTGACTTCTCGTTCGGATTCCGGTTTAGGTTGGGTCACTATCACCCCATGCCTTTCGTACGAGGACTCTAACTGGACCAGGTTATGTGGCTTTTATCAACTGATTCCGGTTTAGGTTGGGTCACTATCACCCCATGCTTGTCGTACGAGGTAACTTAGTGGACAGGGTTCGATGACTTGATTATTACGTGTCATCGGACCACCTCGATGGCGTGAGGCGTTCTTTCAAATTATCAATCTCTTGTTCGTCAAGATAAATAAAAATTATTAATTAATTATAGATTCACTTCCCTCTTTTACTGAAACCACTTCCGGATACAACTTGCGTAACAAATCAGAGTTGGTTATTCCTAAATTTCGCATCTCAATTCTCAAAAAGTCATTTATTCATGATTCTGCAAGTTAATGGAATGCTCTTTCTTCTGTAAGAAAATTTACAAAATCATTATCATTGTTTAAATCAAATTTATCTGAAAAAAGGACAAATTTCCAAAATATTTTGTATTTGGTGAAAGAAGACAAATATACTACTGATAAACACATATACTGGTAAACACATATAAGATGATCCACGACCTGACAAATGACCCCAATTTGCATACTTGGGAACGCCCCACAGAACGATCCACTTGAAACAAGAGGGAGACAGGTTGTCTGATAAATATCGAGAAGTTCATTTTCCCCGTGCGTTTCACGCATGAATTGTTATAGCACACTCGATTTGGGAACAGGTACAATCCCAACGAATTGAATCAAGACAATATACTGAGCAAATATGTTTAGGATCACCGATCCATTTCACGAAGCAAATGACATTTCCCTGAGTTTTTTTTCGTTGTTGAATATCTAAAATGCTTGTTAATGTCCCAATCATCTATTTGTCTTCGTCTTAACTAAAGGTTAATAGGCGTGGCATATCAGTATCTCATGCCAGAAATTGCAGTCTTATCACTCGAAGGAATATGCGGTGTTGTTTTATTGGGTAAAGTTGACTTTTCGTCTGCTAAATATTAAATAGATAATAACTACATATAGTTAATTGTGTTTCATTTAACTTTTTAATATGTTAAAAGTTATCTGTTACTGAATGGTGGTGGCTAAATCAGAGTAGCAAGGGGCAAATATTTTTATCCCATAATTTTGTTCCTATTTCTCTGTACAGGCTGATTTTCGTCCATAATTCCGCTGGTGATCGACCGTGAATACATGTCTTGGAAATTTATATAACCGGTTCCAGAAAAATGGTTAGTATTCAAACAATATTTCCAAATTTCTGTCATATTTTTATTATCGTCACCAAAATTGTGTACAGAAAACTGAAAATACCTTTTGACATTGATAAGTCAGTGAGAAATATCTTTGTACACAAATTTGTCGGTTTGGGGATTACTCAGTACCAGACTCAGTAGATATATCAGTGACTAAAAAAATATAAAATACAGACAACTCACCAAAGATTACTCTTTTTTATGACAAAGTATGGGAACAGTAAAAACCTGATATAGTATGTGTCAATTATTATACAAGACACAACAATGCTGGAAAATTAGGCGGACTTACTGATTTTTGCTTTAATTATCACTCTCTGAATCAGTCTCGGTGTCTGAATCACTTGCAAGTCCTAAGTCAATCACTAGTCTGTCAATTTCCCTTTCTACTGCGATATCGTGTTGCCAGTAACCATCTTCAATTGTTTTAACATGTTTACAACATTCCGACCATTCTTTTGCACCGATTGCAGACATCCTTTCATTTATGGCAACTCTTAAGGAACATTTTGTGAACTGCAAGTTTTGAAGCGACATAATTTTTCACATTTGCCCAAATTAACTCAATCGGGTTTAGTTCTGCGTGGTATGGAGGGAGACGTAGGACATCATGACCATGTTGCTTCAACATCGTGACTACTCTGTAGACAGGGCCCGATTTGTTGGATTTTGCAAGAAACAATAGTTCGGCTTTAAGCATTTTCTCATCAAATGAGATATTGTGCCTTTGTAGCCACGCTTTTATGTCATCTTTTCTATTGGCGGTTGTCGGACATTTGTCAACTGGCTTGCTATGATATGGTACATTATCCATAACGATGACAGAGTGCAGTGGAAGGTTTGGGATCAACTTTTCCTGGAGCCATTTGGAAAAATTATCAAAGTTCATTTCGTCATGATAGTCTGCTGATTTGAGTTTGGAATCAAAAACAAGCAAAGCATTTGGAACAAAACCGTTTTCACCCCCTGCATGAACCACAATAAGCCGAGGTCCGGTGCCACCCTCAAGTTGCCAACACTTTGGGACAATGTGGTGTACATGCAACCATGTTTCATCGATAAAGATGAGTGTTCGATTTTCTTCTCTGTATTTCTTTATTGCACGCAAGTATTGCAAACGCTTGGAAACAATGTCTTTACGTTCCATTAAAAGTTTACGGTTTGACTGCGTTTTTCGCCACCTAAACCCCATGATTTTTTCGAAAACTTTCCTTAGAACCCTTGTAGTTCAACTGGCACTTTGCCATATCATACATCGTATCCAGAGTGGGTAGTTGGTTTTTTACGCCATATAAACTTTGTACAAATTGACGGACTGCACACCGGTCGAAATCATCAAGTTTGTAACTGCAAGTTTTGGGTTTGGGCAACTTGGTGGGACTGATAAATGTAGCTCCACTCGCACTCCTACCACCTTCTGCCTTAATGCGCTTTAAAGTTGTCGTTGAGAGTCCAGTAGCAAGGCTACTTTGTAAAAGAGAATCTGCTTTGGATGCACAATTTTTGTCCATACACATGATAACATTGTATACTATCTCCCTTGCCTGAGAATGAACTATTTGCCCACGTTTTCCTAACTTGGACATTTTTTACTACAACTGAAATCTGTTTAACAGTATTGAGACAGGTGTAAAACAGTAGCGAGACTGGTGTTACACAGTAGCGAGACAGGTGTTAATCAGTAGCGGTGTTGATTTCATGTCACGGTTAGCATGTATTGCACGTGCATTATCGTCAAGCTACCTGTAGCAGCCAAGTGTACTCGCCCTATTCGTTGTACCGCCTATCTTGTCACAAATGCGTTTAGTGCGCAGGATCATCTAATATGTGTCTAGCAGTACATGCAGATCTTCGTGTTAATTTATCAGAGAGTAAAGCTTGCAACTTTGGTGTTCCAGTGGAAGATGCAAACCATTTCTTTTTAAAATGTCCAAAATTTGTCAGCTGCCGTTTTCAGGCCCCCCTAAGTAACTGAAGGAATTACAGCAAATCTGAAGGAATTGCATCTCAAATGTAAACAAGCGCAGCCCACTCGCGAAACAATAGCAGCGATATCGGTAGTTTAGCGGTAATAACAGAAACACATCGGCCCTATCGGAAGCAATGTCGGTAATACTGGAAACACGCTCGGCCATCTTCGGAGATTTTTCGGTCGCGAGCGGAAACTCAGGCAGCAAAACATGGCGTCGTTGGAAGAAACACCCGTCTCGGTGAGTAGTGTTTTTAGTTCCTATTATTACATTTTTATACTTATCCATCTTTGACCACCCGTGTTGAATGCGTTTAGGTATGAGGTGTTGTCGGGGCAATAGCTTATGCTTTTAGGAAAAGATAGTCACTCTAGAAGAGTGTCACAAGTCATGAGCCATAATTTTTCTTTCTATGAAGTGCAATTGACAAATTTAAACACATTTTACCAAAAAATGATGTTATATCTAGCGCACGTTCGTAATCATCGGCACGACTTCGATGTTCAGATGTAAACAACCTCCAGGGGCATGACTTCTGACACTGTTCTGCAGTGACAATCTTTTCCTAAAAACATAAGGTATTGTCCCGATAACACCTCATACCTAAACGCATTCAACACGGGTGGTCAAAGATGGATAAGTATAAAAATGTAATAATAGGAACTAAAAACACAACTCACCGAGACGGGTGTTTCTTCCAACGACGCCATGTTTTGCTGCGTGGGTTTCCGTTCGCGACCGAAAAATCTCCGAAGATGGCCGAGCGTGTTTCCAGTATTACCGACATTGCTTCCGATAGGGCCGATGTGTTTCTGTTATTACCGCTAAACTACCGATATCGCTGCAATTGTTTCGCGAGTGGGCTGCGTTTGTTTACATTTGAGATGCAATTCCTTCAAATTTGCTGTAATTCCTTCAATTACTTAGGGGGGCCTGGTTTTGATCTGAAGCAAGACTCTGAACTTTCCAAAAGTTCACTTAGACATTGATACCATTCTTTATGGCAACCCAGCTCTGCTATATATTATTAATGAAAATATCTTTAGTCGTGTTCATAAATACATTATAGGAAGTATATATATAAGCGCTTCGATTAGTGAATAATATGTCTTAATATTATGTCCATTCATTATTGTTCATGTTTTTGATGGAAGTGTGCTCTGTAATAAGTCACATAACGTTGTTATTTCAACATTTAATAAAATATGTTCAAACTGCTGGATTATTGCTGAGTGCGTGTTAACGAACAATGAGTGAGTGAGTTTGATCTTTTGTTGCTTTTAGCACTATTTCAGCAATATCACATAGGGGACAGAAATGGGCTTCATACATTGTTCCCTTGTGGTGAATCGAACTCGGGTTTGCGGCGTGACGCTCAACACATCACAGTTGAGCAAATCTCGTATGCGTCAGTGAGAAAGCATATCTGGTGGAGAGCAAAAACAAACATATATTTCGTTAAGGACGTGAAATATTGACATGACATTGCATATTGAAGTAAAGTATTTTCGCAATCAGTATTTATTTTATTAGTTCTCTCTCCCCGGCGTGTGCACATGTGTGCGTGTGTGTGTGTGTGTGTGTGTGTGTGTGTGTGTGCGTGTGCGTGCGTGTGCGTGTGCGTGTGCGTGTGTGTGTGTCTGTATGCCCAGTTGCGAAATTGCCTCTGTGTGTGCGCGTGCGCGTGCGCGTGGGCGTGCGCGTGGGCGTGCGCGTGCGCGGTGAGGTGTCTAACTCTTGGTGGCGCGCACGTGGGTACGAATAACGGATGGGACCAACAAGACTCTTAGAATTTACACTTTTCCAAGAAAAAAAATATAGTGCATGTTACATTTGACCACTTACTAAATGTCATTGTGTAATCACAGATTGCAACATGTACACATTTTAATTTTTTTCTCACACTGTTGAAGATATACGATTCTGTCCCTAAACATATAGAACGTGGATATATTAGTTGAAACATTACTTCGCTCTTCATGCTAAAGACTCGGTTTCGATTCCCCACTTCGATAATATACGTGAACCCCATTTCCGGTGTCCTCTGCTGTGATATTGCTGAGATATTGCTAAAGGCGGTGTAAAACAATTTCTTACTCACCCCGTGCCTGGTGTTCTGGAGAAGAACTCAGAGGTAAAATCACGATGCTCTCATAAAATACCCGCATGCGATATAAGGGAGGTAAATCCAATGAAACTAATAGTGACTAGAGTTACCGTTCTTTGATGGGTCCAAAGGTGGGTAATGTAATGGGCACAATCGACCGAATAACCTTCGATTAATCTAAAACGAAGAAGTATTAATAAATTTACAGTCTTCACCAGAAAGTTACAGCATGAGTGTTTACACAACATATCTTCACCTCAGAAGCCTGGCATATATGTGTATTCGCAAGGCAACTTAAGGGTCTTCATGGATTATCACACCGTCAGACATTAGGATCAATCTGTCAGTCATATTTTGTGATATTAGCGTAAATGACTTAAAGTGACTGAAATTTCCTCACTTATTTAAAAGATTCTTATAAAAGATCCCCAAGATAAGTAAACAAGACGCCATCCAAAAATGTTTACTTCAGAAATGACAGGGTGTGATTCTGATTAGCATGTCTATTGAACGTGTAAACTGATAAACCACATTCAAATAAGCACAACGACGATACTTAACATTTAGCCACACATGTGGCACCTGCTATGTGAAGACTGTCATGTAAATTGTTGAAAACAAATGCCATAACATTAACAAGACATGATTTTTGTCATTAATGTTTACCTAGGCTAACACTGAATGATTTGCTGAGGTTGTGAATGTTATAATCTTGATGATAAACTTTTGAACAAGAGTTTTCTAGAGATGATAAAATTTTATTGATAATCAACTTTAATTCTTTATTTACAAAATAGAGAGATTTCGGTATAGCTTCTTATATCATTAACAACAGAGATGCCAACCACTCCGATTTTCAAGGAGTAACTCCGATTTTCAGTGACGAAATCCACACCCTGATTTGTTTTTGAAAAAACTCTGATTTTTTTAGAACATAAATATGTTTATAAATTTTGAATGTTTGAAAGAATTTGATTCAATAGCCATTGAAATATGTTTATTTGAGTTAATTATTATCTGGTATACAGAAATTGCATACATGTATTTCAGGCTAAATTCAATGATTGGGACTAATGCCCAGACCCCAACTGTCAAAAGGAGCCGAGCCCCCTCACGTGCTCACTCCCAACTTGCACTTACAGGGCTCAGGAACTGCTTTTAGCAAGGCATGACTCCGCTTTCTTTTAATTCAGGGCTGGCATCCCTGTAACAAGGATCTGCTACTGTGAAAATACAGGAATTGAAAATCCATTAAGTTTTGTCATCCCTGTACCACCAACTCCTAGAATACCACTCCAGCAAATGAAGAGTTTAAATATGTCATTTCTTTTTAAAATCTTTGTAGAAAGAACCGTTTATAGATAAGGGACTGTAATCTGTTGTATGGTACCTGGATTATCAATACTTTAAAGATTATCTTTTTGTAGTGATCATTAGTACTATTAAACTACCTCTAGTCAAACAGTGCCAGTTAAATATTGCAACAGAGTGGTGACAATATAGACAAACTTTATGGATAACAACTTCTTTATTTCATGAGTGTGACATTTCAGTATAGATCCTTGGACTGTTGTCAAGCAGAAATGAATTGTTCTTAATGCAGTTTGTTTATATTGTACTTACCAACTTATATTGTACTTACCAACTTATATTGTACTTACCAACTTATATTGTACTTACCAACTTCTAGAATGCCTCTCAAAGAAGTGGTGACTTCGCAGTGCCAATTTTATGAATTTTGAGTCTGTGCTATGCAGGGCTTTTCATTAATTTTTGTGAGACAAATATCAAACAGGGTCTTGTTTCACAAAGCACTAAGGTGATTGTAAGGCCCTGAGGTAACCTTTGTGCAATGTTAAAGAATGGGAGTTAAGGTTAACCGTAGCAGAGGTTGCTTCGTGAAAGGAGCCCCCAGACTTTTGATGGAAAACAGGTCCGCAGAGACATATGATTGTTGTAAGAGGGACTAATTAGTGAGTTAATGAGTGCTCATGATGTCAATCATTGGAATGCTGAGACTTGATCACATTCAGATACCCATAAAGATCCTGGTTAGAACTGGTCTTCAGCAACCCATGCTCCTAAGTGGCGAGTGAAAGGATTGTAGACTCGTTCACTTGCTTGACACATCATTCTATTCCAAGTGCATAGATTGGTGCACATGCTGTTGATCACTGGATTGTCTTGTACAGACTTGATTATTTGCAGACTGCTCCTATGTAGTTGGAATATTACTGAGTGCTGTGTTAACAAGCAAACAGTACTAGCTGAGATGATCAGGCTGTCAAAGCCTGATGATAGTCTTTAGGGTAATTCTGATTGTTAACTCTGTAATGAGTCAAGCTAAAATTTCACCTGCTTTTGTTTGATGGGCTAGATACGACTTCAGACATTTTGGAATTTGGCTCATATTTGGAATTTTATTTATTGTTTTTTTGCTTATTGCAAATATTTAATCACATCTCACTAAACTGACTAGCTATATCTCTAACATTTAACAGCTCTTTAAAATTTAATATTGTTAGCTGATAATTTAATATTGAAGGTTGAAATGAACTTCTCAGTTTCAATAGTGGTATGATATTAATGACAATTCTAATCAATAATTACTGGCCATTATCTGCCATTGTAAAGTTTCTAGTACCAAGCTACATCAAGAGGCATATATCATGTAGCTCATGGCTGATCTTGGTTTATGCATCTTGGATTAAAACAACATAGTAAACTGTTGATCAACAAATTGATGGATCCATTTTAAAGTTATTAAATTAGCAAAATCATCAGCAGATGTGTCCACATCTGGTTTGTGTATCCCTACAAGTGCTTGTACCACTCTATTTTTATATACCCATGGAAAATTTAAGGGAACACATGAAATAGCTGTGACTTTTAATCTTTGAAACAGTAAGAGAAAAGTTCATACAGATGAAAAGGCTTATGTCTAGTGATAAAAATCAATATCAGCTGTGTCCCCCATGGCTCTGGAGAACTGCTTGACATTGTCATGGCATGCTGCGAATGAGTGTACGGATGGTACCAATTGGAATTTTACGCCATTCTTCCCGGAGAGCCATGAAAAGTTCATCCAAATTGTTGAGTTGAACAGGTCTGTCCCAAACATTGCGGCCAAGAACACCAAAGATGTTCGATGAGGTGAAGGTCAGAACTTTTAGCCGGCCATTGCAACACCCGTACACCTGCAGCCCTCAGTCTGTCCCGACAAACATGAACGATGTGAGGGCGGGCATTGCCATGCTGGAACTCGAACATTCGACCTGTTGTACGCACAAAGGGGATCACAATCGGGCTCAAGATCTCGTCACAATGTCCTGCACCTGTTATCACACGCAAGATCTGTTTTGTGGCTAAAGGTAAACCCGCCCCACACCGTAACAGAGTCCCCTCCATAACGATCATGCTGTTTGATGGTGCAGGCACTTTGACGTGGCAACGCGTCTCCAAACTCGAATTCCACAGTCATTATGGTCTAGTGTGTACCTGCTCTCATCACTAAACATGGTGTTTCTCCATTGACGTACGGTTCTTCCTCCATGATTCCGAGCCGACTGCAGTCTCAAGTGCTTGTGTTGGTCAGTCATGTTGATTCCAACCAATGGACGGCAGCCTTTTAGGCCAGCCGATTTAAGACGATTACGCACTGTACGTTAAAAAATTCTGACGTTTGTTCTTTCCCTGAATTCCGTATTGATTTTGGAGGAGGATTTGAACCTGTCTCGCAGACCAATAAGGCGGAGGGTCCCGTGGGGTGGCCTCATTTTGACGTCACCAGTCGCTCTATAGAGATTCCAAAGTCTGGATATCACGCTAACAGACTTGTGAAAAGTTGTTGCAACCTGTCGTGATGAGCTTCCACCATTAACCATGCCAATTGCCTCCCATTTTTGTGCCAAAGTTAAGTACTGTCTCGCCCTGTTAACAATGTTTTTAACCGTTGTGTTTGACAGTGCACTTACATGTCACGTGTAAATCTCAGTGCATGTAACTTCAGGAGCATGTAATGCACCTGCATGGAAAGCATTATGGTGAGCTTGAGTGAACTGCTGTCCACGAAAGCGATGATACACTGCGCTGAAGTTAGTAAACAGAAATTTTGAATTGCCCTAAGAAACATGTGTTCCCTTAAATGTTTCCATGAGTATATTTGTGTTGTCATGCAGATGCAATTCGCGAAAGTAATAATGTATAATGAAAAAAGGGAATACAAAATGATGTTTGTATTTTTTACTGCCTCATGAAAATTACTGCTCATGGCAATGGAAATTGCAGATTGTATCGGATGAACCGGTTCTCGAAAAGTGCACTGCAATATACCGTTTTGTGAAGTTCAATTGCAGTATACCACTTAGCTAATTCTATTGCCCACCTCTAATTTTTATTTGTGACGCCCATTTTTTGTGTCCCCTGCTATGATATTTCTGAAATAGTGCCAGAAGTGGCATAAAACTAAATTCACTTACTCTAAGCACCCTGATCATGGGGGGGTTGGTGTTGGGTGGAGTGTCAAATGAGCAAAGGCCACGTTTACACATATGCAGGGGTTCAAAAATATGTTGAAAAGTCACTTCAAGAAAGTAACTTGTCCTGACAAATATTCCACTTGTCCTGATTTTATGACACAACGCGTGATGTTGCCTGAAATGAAAACTGACTTGTCCCAGGCATCGAGCAATGAGATTTTTCAACCCTTGCATATGCATAGTTTATTTGGTAAATTGTGAGTCATTAATGAAAAAATACAGGTTTCAGATCTGTGTATTTTCAAACACTTATGTAAAGGGTCCCACACTTTTTTAAAATAAATTTGGTACCTGCAGTGATATTGAAGCATCGCTTGTGAAAGGTTGATTATATGATGAAAAAGTCCTAATGTCAGGCTTTGTCAGTGTTCTCCCAGTTTGAACTGTCAGAGACAAGCTATAGGGCATTAATCGCCTGACAAGTTTTCTGCGTTACAAAATCAGTTTACTGACTTCTGAGAGTTCAGTAGGTTTACTTCCATTTGTAAGAACTCCCTGTTGTGAGACTCCCAGTTGTGAGACTCCCAGTTGTGAGGTGGTGGAGTAGATAATTAACAAAGAAAACACACATTGCTTCTGTCTCTGATAGAATGGATTAACTCAAGCTAATTAGGGTTTAGTTATGTAGTTGAACCAGAACAGACATTGTATTCTAAAAAATCACATATAGTGACACAGAAAACATACAACATACTAATACTTATTAAAGTATTGAACAAAGTCCAGTTTTGATACATTTTATAACCATAGGGTTCAGTGGTGAATTATCACATTTCATTAGATAAACCATTTTTTCAGTGTTAGGATATTTACAGAAATATTACTATTCAGAAAGAAATTGATGTCTAATAATATAATATGTATAATAAAATATGGAGTTCATCTCAAACAGATGATGCATAACTGTTATATCTTTAATTCCATAACAATGTTCTGAAATGTCCTGTTTCAATGGTTCTTAATTTAGTTATCCAGAGTCAATAGTACTAAGGTGATTGTAGCAAATAAGGTTCAAGAAAAGTTAATGCTTATACATTGTTTAATAATAACCTTCAACTGTTTAAACTGATCAATGAGATTGAATTGTACATTATTTTTAAACCAAACAATCCTAGCTACAGATTGACAGTGCTATGTATAATACAATCCAGTATCCTCCAGGATATGGTATGCTTGACACTTAATAACTATGGAAACTTAAAATCAGCGTTTGAAGAATATAAATTGTGCATAACATTATGCATAAATGGTATTTAAGTTGCCATGACAATATAACATTTGATTGCAAATGACTGTTTAACTAGAACATATGAACTTATCTATTATCATGTATTTATTAATCTTTGACTGCTCTTTTCAATTACCATTATATGACAGATCTTCAGCAAGCACTGATGTTGACCTGGCCGCTCTATATCTTTGATAATCTGTTTTATAATAATTTTCTGTATCTATTGATGTTCGTTGTTGAAAACAATAAATGCTCCTCAACGAACAGTGTCTTCTGTGCTAATTAATTCATTAATGAACTATACGTCATGTTGGTATTCTTCAGCAAAGGGTTGTCCCCACTTTGACTGTAGGCATGGGGAAGCATTACCTATTTGCTCTGAACCATTAATTAATGCATCTCACAAATGGGAGGACACCATTCATTAGTATCTCTACTGAACTGATTTTGTTAATAGTCATGGGCAGATTAGCACTGTTATCAAATATATTGAACAGCAAAAGACAGGCAACTCTGGCTTTTTCTCAAGTTTTGGAATAGAAGATGCAAACATGAATGCTTATTTTTATGAGAGATAATTTTTTGAAAATTGTGTTTCTTTTCCTGTTTAGTGTATATCCAGTCTTTCTTCAAATTACGGTATTGTTGTTAGAATGGCAAATTCAATGTATACTCAATTCCAAAAGAAATGCTTCATTATCTCTGAACACTGTGATACACGTTGATGTTGAATAGAGATTTATGTTTTCTTGTTAAGACATGCAAAGAAAACAACCTTAAACTGAACACACAAATGATCTTTGTTAATAACAATATGTGTTGTGCGATAATGACAATATGGCATTGTTGGATTTCAGCATTTGGTAATGTCACTTTAAGGTCATGAAAAATATTGTTCTAGTATCAGGTATTTAGTGTATTTTAATGATGACCTTTGAAACAAAATTCACTGGAATAATATTCTAGAAAGCAGAGTAAAAGACAAAACTGCATGACAAGAGACCAACTAAAATCAAGAATTTAATTTAGTTCCAAATAAGTTTTTGACAAGGATGTGCTTCAGAACTGAAGGAATTAAGTTTTATATGACGTCATACTTTTTATATGGTCTCTTAACTTTATAAATACTGACAATTTTGAATAGTCTTGCTCCTTAATTTTACATTTTCAGAATCAAGCTTTTACCAGGGGTATGTCTCACAACTGAAGGAATCAATTTTTATTAGTAACATCACACTTTTGAACTGGTACCGTAGCTTCATGACTACAAATGGTTGTGATATGTCTGTTATTACAAACAAATCTTATCATGGTATTGATAACGCCCCCAAAATTAATACATTATGATACATAATATAACTTGATATGTTCCGATAAAAATGTGTTGTAAATATCAGCTTACGTTTTGTCTAAATTGTTCCAGATTCAATATCATGGGGATCAGTTTCTTTGATACAGTGATCCTTAGTATCAAGGCCATGTCAAAGCTTCTAAATGAATTTGACGAGTGAGTAACACGTTTAATATGAGTATATGATATCTTTAACTCATGATTACTAAACTTGGCCCTTTCAACAGAGGTTGTGTATTAGTCAGTTTTTCAGTTTTTTATAGATTATACCGTGGTGCAATTCATCCTTGAATTCAGTCAAATCGGTTATCTGCAGTATGTTAAAGGTTGCTGGTGATCAATCCGATTGTGCTATGTAACATGACTGAGATATCAGCTACTTGTTAACATTTTCCAGCTATTTATAGATAAGTATCCATAACAATAAACAACTTGACAGATATTTTCATCATTCTGTTTCGGTTCATAGTAAACAGAGATAACATGATCGCAAAACGTATTGCAAGGTATTCATATTTCTCTTATCAGTACAAAATATTCTGAGTCACATGATAAAGGTTACTCTTGACCTTTTAGTACAACAGTACTAAAGATTTTTCTGGCGTTTTAGGACCTGGGAAGATCTGGGTTAGAATAAATCATCAGTAACCCATGCTTGTAGTAAGAGGCGACTAAAGGGATAGGGTGGTCAGACTAGCTGACTTGGCACATGTCATTGTATCCTAATTGTGTACACTGATGTTCATACTGTTGATCATTGGATTGTCCAGTTCAGGCTTGATTATTTACAGACTGCTTCCTTGTAGCTGGAATATTGCGTAGTGCGGAGTAAAACTAAGCTAGCTAACTCACACACTCACTCGTTACAGGCCTGATAAATATTGTTTTATTGTTATTATTATTAATTAATTATTGTTGACATTACTGACATGTCATTAATTTCGACAGGTGTAGTAAATGTATTCTTAAAGTTCTCAGCACTCCTGTATTGAAAACAATAAGGAGTGCGAACTTCTGATTTTGAAAAATTATCTGGAGCCCTGGTTAAGTAAATATTTCAGTAAAAAACTGAAATGGAAATTTTTCCAAGGAAACCCTGGAAACTATTTGTCACAGAAACATTCTTCATTTACACCTGCATGCATCCATCACATGATATTTTATCGTGATTGTTCGCAGTCTTGATAGCGATCCACACAGCTATTGTGTCCATAGCCTGAAATATGATTCCATGTCTGTATCTGCCAGTGAAAACATACTTTCACAAGGAAGTTTCTGTAGGAAGAATGTGAAAGGAAGATGTCTTCTGCTGAAAGTAATGACCTTGACCTTTACACTTTACTCAATCATTTTTAGCCTTTGATATTTTTCGCTAATTCATCACTGGTATTTCTTTGAATTTTAAGTATACCTGTTTAATTCCAGTTAAATGAACATTTTATGCCAACTACTTTGAGTATCTGAGTGTAAAGTATCATGTGTGCAAAGTGGAAGTAATGTACTTTTTTGTCAGGAATTGGTAATGGTGTCAGAATGTTAAAAAATGTCCATTTTGGAACGAGAAGAATATTTATTTCTGGCCAAAATGTGAAAACAAAAACTTTAAACTAGCTAGAATTACCAATATTTCCAAAGATATCACACAAATGGTAAGCCATTTGATCTTTTTCAGGTCTTAAATTGTGATCACAGGTATTTGTACAGCAGCAGAGATGTCATCTGTCTGGCAAAATCTGACAAGGTACTACCAGGACAGTCTGGACAGGGGAGGTAACTCTTACATCCTGTGTCAGGATCTTTTAATTGTTTCAGAGGTTACATGAAATGAGTCTTAATTGTTTGAAACCATGTATAGTATGAATGGAATGTCTTGAATTGTATTCGTGTATTTTTAAGGTATTAGTATTAAAATGTCAAAAAGTCAAATTGTGAAATTTCACCCACAAGCCACATTTTCTCTTGGTCAGTAGGGTAACACAGGGTATGAAATAAGACCCATCTGACCGCTAAAGATTTCTGGGGGATGGTCTAAATCGATAGCTGCCAGCCTGATGGTCTGTTAGAAATTTTTGATGTTCCATTCATCTTGGTAAATTCACCAGATCTTTTTTGGTTAAAACCTTTTTGGGCTGGTAGCATTTTGAAGTTACTAACCACAATGTCTGTCTGGGTTTTTGGCTTAATTCATGCACTGAGTAGCCTAGAGGTAACTAACCCACGACCCTTCATGTATATTGTGTGTACCATTATTCTGGTACTGCAGATCCCCGTGTGTCCGGGTGGCTCCTGATGGACTCCCCAGTCCCAAGCTTCATATTCTTTCTGCTGTACCTGCTGGTGGTGTGGCTTGGACCGCGTGTCATGGCTAGCCGGAAACCTGTCAATCTGAAGGCAGTCCTCATCCTCTACAACTTTGGTCTGGTGGCTCTCTCATGCTACATGTTTTATGAGGTGAGTGGAGGCTTGTGTGACAAAACTGATCTGGAAAACCTCACAACTGTATAGAATGATGAGGCTTCATAATAGTTTCAGGTGTGATAACGGAACTTTCTCTCCTACTGTAGTTCCATCATGTCACATAAAGGATCATCATGAGCCCGTAGACTTGTCTCAGGTCCTGAGTAATGGTAGAATCAGGGCCTAAATTTTCGAAGCTCTCTTAGTGCTAAGACAATTATAAGTTAGAGTTAATGTATGGCACTTACAACTATCTTAGCACTAAGAGAGCCTTGAAACTCTAGGCCCAGGTCTCTGTGTTAGACACAGACTTTGTGTAATGGTAGAACCAGCACCTTATCTTTGACACAAGTCTTTATGTTAGACACAGGTCTTTATGTTAGACAGAGACCTTGAGTAATGTTAGACACAGACTTTGTTTAATGGTGGAACCAGTACCTTATCTTTGACACAGGTCTTTATGTTGGACACAGGTCTTAATGTTAGACAGAGACCTTGAGTAATGTTAGACACAGACTTTGTTTAATGGTGGAACCAGTACCTTATCTTTGACACAGGTCTTTATGTTGGACACAGGTCTTAATGTTAGACAGAGACCTTGAGTAATGTTAAACACAGGTGTTTGTGTCAGACACAAACCTTGAGTATTGTTAAGCACAGGTCTTTATGTCAAACACAGACTTTGAGTAATGTTGGAAACTGACCTTGCTTGATGTTGGACACAGGAATGGCTTTATTTAGACACAGTAATAGACATGATGAATTACAGCTTGTAATGACCATCTTTGTACGGACGGTAAAAGCTTTTCTACTCCGGGTTAAGATATAAAACCCTTTTAAAGTAAAAGGACAACAAAGGGAAATGGGAAATATGCCCGAACCTGTAGGAATCTGTATCAGCTCTCAGCCAGCAGACTAGTGCTAACATCAAAGTTGATATACCTAGTCGGCATGTCCTCACTCGTTATATTATGAGTCATGTGGACAGTTTACCAATCTGTTCCCATCATACTCAGTGATGATTAGGTTTTTCTAGCTCTTAAGTTGAAATGCAATGCCCATTCTTAATGTAATTAAATATTAGGCATATCAAATGCGGAAAAATTCTTTCTTTGACCTGAAATGTAATTTTGTATGAAAAATCCTAATATTTCAAGTTAATGTTTTCTCTTCAAAATGCACAATATGTATCTACTTTTCCAGTTTGTGGTCACCTCTATTCTGTCTGAATACAGCTATCTCTGTCAACCAGTTGATTACTCCTACAGTCCTTTAGCACTGCGGGTAAGTGTATAACTGTCTCTGTCAACTTGTTAACTTTTCCACTTGTTCCTGAGGTTAAGTTCCATCTTTGCAGTCGATTTCTAAGTTGAGGTTAGTTTTACCAGATTGTCAATGATCTGATACAACACATATGAGTCTGACATATTTCCTTTGTATTTCAGAATGTTTAAATTATAAGTAAGTGAAGATGTGTACATGTTTTGTAATATTTGCAGTACAGAGTTATGTCCCTTTGACATAACAGAATTCTATGGTCATGTATTCCAATCCACTTCCATATACTTCATATCCAAGGGAAAACAAGTGTCGTGTTTTTAAGAGACTCTGCAATATTTTCATGATGTTCTGACAAGAATAGTACATTTATGCAGTATTTGCCCTAGGAATAAAAATTTTGGCATCATGACGTCCTGGTGTCATGAGACAGAGTCATTCACATATTTTATGGAGTCAACTCCAGTTTGGAACTTTCATCAAGACATCAACTGTGATTGTTTAATAATGACAAAAAACAAGGTAAAGCTGGTCAGGTATTTATTAAGAAACAGATTCATCAGGACACCAGAAATGGGGCTCACACATTGTGCCCACGTGGGGAATTAAATTCGGGTCTCAGGTGTGGTAAGCGAATGAATGCCTTATCCACCAGGCTACTCCACCACCCCTTAGACTGTCTGAACTAAGGGCCCAGTAGTTTGTGTGAACAATAATGGATGCTTCTAAACTCACGGCGTATTTGAGATAATTTGTTATTCACTGCGTATTTGAGATAATCTGTGTTAAATACGCAGATTTTCTGTGTCGTAACAAACACAGTTTATGTCCCTTCAGTTGAACTTAATATCATTAAACTGACCCATTACTATATGTCAAGATAGTCACCTTTGTTGTAGCCATTGCTAGGCAATATTTCTTTCGCTTGTTATATTGATTTTCTTTGCAAGTATGCTAGGTTGAAGCAGACGATATTAATCAAATATTAAAATATTTGCTTGGGGCTAAGTTACAAAATGCATAAACTAAACATCTTAAAAATCAGGTTCCTTTAAACATGCATGTAATCTCCCATCTGTTTATATTTCTTCAAATAAATCTCATATATCTTGTGTTCGAGGAAAATTGCTTTTACATTTGAAAACTGTAATGTAGCTGAATTCATGAAGATAAGAAACACATTACTGGTATGTCGTGATTTTATAAACTGCAAGTTGAAGGGCTGATTTATGAAGCTACTAATGATTTCTACAGACCTTTATCCACTAAATGATCATCTGAACGCCTTAGTACTTGTAGCAGTATGATAGAAATACAGAAAAGGCCATAATGTCACTGTTCTACATCACTGTCTTAGTGCCAAGGTCATCAGAACCTATACTTTAATGTATACTAACTACAGACTTTGCATTAAGATCAAGATATGGGAAGGGTCTAAGGAAATTTGTAGAAAGCGATCTTTGCACAATGTGATCGTAACTTATACTTTCATGTATATTTACGACAGACTTTGTGCTAAGAGAATTATGTGGGAAGAATACAACTATCCTTGTTGTACAAAGGAACCTTAGTGCAAAATGATAGGAACTGATACTTTTATGTATACTTTTATGTATACTTTTATGTAGACTGCGCTAAGATCGTTATGTGAGAAGGATCCTAGGCTTTTGTTGTACAAAGCTATCTTAGTGCAATGTGATCGTGACTCTGATCCTTTTATGTATACTTATCACACACTCTGCGCTAAGATGGGTATGTGTGAAGGATCTCAGGACCTTTGTTGTGTAAACCAATCTTAGTGCAAAATGATTGTAATTAATATGTATATTTACAATTTACAAAACATTTTGTAAGAAGTTGGTTGTTGAAAAGGGTCTCAAAGTCCTTGTTTTACAAAGCGAGCTTAGATCTGACCATAGAAACTTAGCGTTAAAGAATAGGGTTTCGTTGTACAAAGGTATCTTAGAGTTGAGGTGATTGTAACATACTGTAACATAGATATGACTGGCATTGTGATAATGTTTCTTTGTTCAAAGGGCCCAGGGCCTAGATTTTCGATGCTCTCTTAGCACTAAGGTAGTCATAAGTTAATGCTAATGTATGGTACTTACAACTATGTTAGCACTCAGAGAAATTTGTGAAAATAGGCCCTGTTTCACAAAGCTATCGTAGCACTACGACTGTCGTACCTCCCATTTGTGTAACGCAGACTTACGACAGTCGTAGCACTAAGACAGGTTTTACGAAAAGGGGTCCTGGAGTTAGAACCATGTCAGTGCACCATTGCTTTGTGGAAAGTGACTCTGTGTGTGTGTGCTCATGTGAAGAGGTGCTGTCTGCGAATGTATTAAGTGCTGTTTTTGTTTCTGCATCATATGATCAGACGTCTGATGAATTGATGGAGCTTCATGATGGAGCATCTATCGATCAGTGATTTGTTGACCATATTAATCTTGAAGTTCCGTCCGTAATTGGCTATTCCCTTACTGAAACAGTGTGAATAACCTACTTCAAAACATAACCGCTTGTCCTCTTACCACGCCTACTGTGTTTAACGAAGCGAACACTGTTTGCTGATATAGCGTAGTGATGTTTGTCGCAGTTTAAATCAGAATTGATTCTCCTCAGTGTATGTTTGATCAGCGAGATACTGGTGTATAATCACACCATCAGTGTCACCTGACCTGACACTGTTGTCACAGCGCCACCTAGGAAGAGTTCCGATGCTTGCGATTATGACAATTACCCGACCGCTTTCATCTTGTTTGCCAAACTAACCTTGTATTTTGTGACCAAACATTCATTATCAGGATTATTGTGGATGGAGCTAACCATGGAATTACTGTTTTGTGAGATATTCATGATGCCTGTTATGTTTTAGTGTCTATTTGCCACCTTTGTTGGAAACACTCTTGTAGCCAATTGGGTTCCATGCTAATCACATCATTATCTCTTTGGATGTTAGATTGGGGCTTTGATATAATTGCATTTGTGATTTAACCGAAATAACAGTCGTTTCATCATGTTGATCCTTCTTCAGACATTATGATGTTGTGATCCAGGTTTATCATCGTTGTGAGTTGATGTTGATACAGACGCTTGTATCTGGAAGCATAGTTTCGAGCTTGAAGACATTTATCTATACTTGAGACATGTTTATGTAGCTATTGATTGGACCTTCTCAGATCATGTTGTGCTGTGGAATCATGGCGCCATGGTTGCCATACTATCTTTCTGATTGTAATCAGGATTTTGATAGAGACTCATGGTTTGGGGATATTTGTGAGATTTATGTACTATTTACCCTTTGTATGTTTGACTTACTTGACAGGAAAAATGAAAAATATATTGTTAATGGAATGTATTTCCTTATGAAAAAGTGAAAGTCGTCCGCAGATTGTTTGATTAAGAACAAACTAGGCCTGACTTCATTTTTCCCTTTTATGACATTTTTATGAACACTAAATCTTTATTTATCAATGGATCTTGAAAATGTAATCACAAAACAGCATCTTTTTATTCACATAAAACTGAAGTAGAACAATTATGTAAGAAGTATTAGGTAGAGCTAGAATTATCACTTTTTGCTGAAATATGTGTCTTTGTTGTTACTTCAAAAAATGTGAGTAGAGTCTGGGGCAGTGTGATTGGACAGTAGTTATTGAATTGCTCAGTGGCATGTTCCTTGTCATGCTTCCTTGACAGAAGGGTTGGGTAGGATAGTGGTTGGAGTGTTGGCTAGTCAGGACTGTTTTTTCCTTATGGTTGGGTAGGATAGTGGTTGGAGTGTTGACTAGTCAGGACTGTTTTTTCCTTATGGTTGGGTATTATAGTGGTTTGAGTGTTGGCTAGTCAGGACTGTTTTTTCCTTATGGTTGGGTAGGATAGTGGTTGGAGTGTTGACTAGTCAGGACTGTTTTTTCCTTGTGGTTGGGTAGGATAGTGGTTGGAGTGTTGACTAGTCAGGACTGTTTTTTCCTTATGGTTGGGTATTATAGTGGTTGGAGTGTTGACTAGTCAGGTCTGTGTTTTCTTTATGGTTGGGTAGCATAGTGGGTTTGGTGTTGGCCAGTCAGGACTGTTTTTTCCTTATGGTTGGGCATTATAGTGGTTGGAGTGTTGGCTAGTCAGGACTGTTTTTTCCTTATGGTTGGGTATTATAGTGGTTGGAGTGTTGACTAGTCAGTGCTGTTTTTTCCTTATGGTTGGGTATTATAGTGGTTGGAGTGTTGACTAGTCAGGACTGTGTTTTCTTTATGGTTGGGTAGCATAGTGGTTTTGGTGTTGGCCAGTCAGGACTGTTTTTTCCTTATGGTTGGGTATTATAGTGGTTGGAGTGTTGGCTAGTCAGGACTGTGTTTCCTTTATGGTTGGGTAGGATAGTGGTTGGATCGTTGGCTTGTCGGGACTGTTTTTTCCTTATGGTTGGGTAGGATAATGGTTAGCGTGTTGACTAGTCAGAGATGTTTTTTCCTTATGGTTGGGTAGGATAGTGGTTGGAGTGTTGGCTAGTCAGGGCTGTTTTTTCCTTATGGTTGGGTAGGATAGTGGTTGGAGTGTTGGCTAGTCAGGACTGTTTTTTCCTTATGGTTGGGTAGGATAGTGGTTGGAGTGTTGACTAGTCAGGACTGTTTTTTCCTTGTGGTTGGGTAGGATAGTGGTTGGAGTGTTGGCTAGTCAGGACTGTTTTTTCCTTATGGTTGGGTAGGATAGTGGTTGGAGTGTTGACTAGTCAGTGCTGTTTTTTCCTTATGGTTGGGTATTATAGTGGTTTGAGTGTTGGCTAGTCAGAACTGTTTTTTCCTTATGGTTGGGTAGGATAGTGGTTGGAGTGTTGGCTAGTCAGGACTGTTTTTTCCTTGTGGTTGGGTAGGATAGTGGTTGGAGTGTTGACTAGTCAGGACTGTTTTTTCCTTATGGTTGGGTATTATAGTGGTTGGAGTGTTGACTAGTCAGGTCTGTGTTTTCTTTATGGTTGGGTAGCATAGTGGTTTTGGTGTTGGCCAGTCAGGACTGTTTTTTCCTTATGGTTGGGTATTATAGTGGTTGGAGTGTTGGCTAGTCAGGACTGTTTTTTCCTTATGGTTGGGTATTATAGTGGTTGGAGTGTTGACTAGTCAGGACTGTTTTTTCCTTATGGTTGGGTATCATAGTGGTTGGAGTGTTGACTAGTCAGGACTGTGTTTTCTTTATGGTTGGGTAGCATAGTGGTTTTGGTGTTTTCCAGTCAGGACTGTTTTTTCCTTATGGTTGGGTATTATAGTGGTTGGAGTGTTGGCTAGTCAGGACTGTGTTTCCTTTGTGGTTGGGTAGGATAGTGGTTGGATCGTTGGCTTGTCGGGACTGTTTTTTCCTTATGGTTGGGTAGGATAATGGTTAGCGTGTTGACTAGTCAGAGATGTTTTTTCTTTATGGTTGGGTAGGATAGTGGTTGGAGTGTTGGCTAGTCAGGACTGTTTTTTCCTTATGGTTGGGTAGGATAGTGGTTGGAGTGTTGGCTAGTCAGGACTGTTTTTTCCTTGTGGTTGGGTAGGATAGTGGTTGGAGTGTTGACTAGTCAGGACTGTTTTTTCCTTATGGTTGGGTATTATAGTGGTTGGAGTGTTGACTAATCAGGTCTGTGTTTTCTTTATGGTTGGGTAGCATAGTGGTTTTGGTGTTGGCCAGTCAGGACTGTTTTTTCCTTATGGTTGGGTATTATAGTGGTTGGAGTGTTGGCTAGTCAGGACTGTTTTTTCCTTATGGTTGGGTATTATAGTGGTTGGAGTGTTGACTAGTCAGTGCTGTTTTTTCCTTATGGTTGGGTATCATAGTGGTTGGAGTGTTGACTAGTCAGGACTGTGTTTTCTTTATGGTTGGGTAGGATAGTGGTTGGATCGTTGGCTTGTCGGGACTGTTTTTTCCTTATGGTTGGGTAGGATAATGGTTAGCGTGTTGGCTAGTCAGAGATGTTTTTTCTTTATGGTTGGTAGGATAGTGGTTGGAGTGTTGGCTAGTCAGGACTGTTTTTTCCTTATGGTTGGGTAGGATAGTGGTTGGAGTGTTGGCTAGTCAGGACTGTTTTTTCCTTGTGGTTGGGTAGGATAGTGGTTGGAGTGTTGACTAGTCAGGACTGTTTTTTCCTTATGGTTGGGTATCATAGTGGTTGGAGTGTTGACTAGTCAGGTCTGTGTTTTCTTTATGGTTGGGTAGCATAGTGGGTTTGGTGTTGGCCAGTCAGGACTGTTTTTTCCTTATGGTTGGGTATTATAGTGGTTGGAGTGTTGGCTAGTCAGGACTGTTTTTTCCTTATGGTTGGGTATTATAGTGGTTGGAATGTTGACTAGTCAGTGCTGTTTTTTCCTTATGGTTGGGTATTATAGTGGTTGGAATGTTGACTAGTCAGTGCTGTTTTTTCCTTATGGTTGGGTATTATAGTGGTTGGAGTGTTGACTAGTCAGGTCTGTGTTTTCTTTATGGTTGGGTAGCATAGTGGTTTTGGTGTTTTCCAGTCAGGACTGTTTTTTCCTTATGGTTGGGTATTATAGTGGTTGGAGTGTTGGCTAGTCAGGACTGTGTTTCCTTTATGGTTGGGTAGGATAGTGGTTGGATCGTTGGCTTGTCGGGACTGTTTTTTCCTTATGGTTGGGTAGGATAGTGGTTAGCGTGTTGGCTAGTCAGAGATGTTTTTTCTTTATGGTTGGTAGGATAGTGGTTGGAGTGTTGGCCAGTCAGGGCTGTTGGTTCCTGGTGGTGGGGTTGGATAATGGTTGGAGTGTTTGTTTCCATGTGCATTTGCTTGACATGCATGTGAGTGGTGGGGCAGCCTGATGGTTAAAACATTGGCTCCTTATACTGAAGACTGGGGTTCGAATCCCCACATGGGTAGAGTGTGTGAAGTTCATTTCTGGTCTCCCCTACCATGATACTGCTTGAATATTAGCTGCATAAAACCAAACACATTCAGTCAGTCACGCATGACTGATGTTGCTCTTTCAGCAGGGGTTCAGTGTTGTTTAAAAGCCACTTGCCACAGAGCAAGTGACTTGAAGAAAGTAGCTTGTCCTGACTAATCTTCCTCTTGTCCTGATTTTTATGTAATAATCATGATGATGATATTATGAAAGAATAAATCAACATGTTATTTGGTGTTAATGTTTACTGGACTGTTTATGGAAAAGTGATAAATAGCCAAGAAAGATAACCCTACTGTATTATCATTGCAAAATTTAAAAACTACATTTTGAGCCGATATGAAATGAAATCCAATTTTATTGGCAGTTTGAAGCTGTAAGTGGAAATTTTCTGAAAATTTGATACCATTATTTGATTGCCCGAAATGAAAACTGACTTGTCCCGTGGGTCCGGCGATGGGATCTTTTAACCCCTGTAGGTGCATATTAATACCTGGTGACATATTATTGGCTCTTAAATTGGTCTGTCCTGTTTACCTGACAACTGAATTTGGTGTTTCAGATGGCACGAGTCTGCTGGTGGTTCTTTTTCTCCAAAATTATTGAACTTCTAGACACGGTATGTCTCTACAGTTCTCATGATCTGTGTATTACTCTCAATATTCAGGAGTGATGTTGACCCGTGAATTGCCCGGGTAGAATAGGCCTTCAGCAACCCATGCTTGCCATAAAAGGTGACTCAGCTTGTCGTAAGAGATGACTAACGGGATCGGGTGATCAGGCTCGCTGACTTGGTTGACACATGTCATTGGTTCCCAATTGATGGTGTTGATCACTGGATTGTCTGGTCCAGACTCGATTATTTAGAGACTGCCGCCATATAGTTGGAATATTGCTGAGTGTGGCGTAAAACTGAACTCACTCACTCACTCACTCACTCCTTCACTCACTCAGGAGTTATCTGCGTGATCTTTTACTGTAAATGAAATCAGATTCTTTATCCAGATATAACTTCTCTGTGCAGTGACCTGATGATAGATCCAAAAGAGGTTGCTTCAGGTTAAATTTTGGTTATCTCCACATTAATGAGTGTTCAACTTAGAGAATAATTAGGTTTTGTGCATGATTTATTTGGTTGACAAAGGAGCTGCAATTAACTGAGCAAAGTTGACTTCCTTGGACATGTCAAACCTATGATTCTGGGTTCAAATCCTGATTCCTGGGTTTGTCAGTACCATCCAAGGGGTGAAATTGTATGCTCTTTCCATGGTACAGTACATATTGTGATACAAGACCTTCGGTACGGTTTGTTTCAGTTCGGTATATGAGATATGATCATAATGTTGAAAACTAACAACAAGACCCAAACTTTACATTTTTTAAAAATATAGAAATAATCACCATAAATTTTTTATTTTGAATGTACATAGCTGTCATTTTATGACAAAATAGAAATGGCAGTATGAAAACTGAAAAACAAAGTTTTTGTTGGCATCATGGTATACAGAACTGAACCCAAAATACCATGGTTCTACTAATACTGCATATATGTTTCACCCCTTTGCTTGCTGGTTTCACTGAGGTGGAAAATAAGTGAAACCTGTTTCACTTCATGAACTCTTCCCAAAGGAGGCTGACATGTTTTGACATAACTGGAAAATGGTGTCATAAGTGGCCTTGAACACAAATCACTCACTCTTTTGTTTAAATTGGACTATCTGATTCAAGGTGTAAAGAAATAAGTGAAATATTGTTTTTAGCTTACATCTGATTGGTTGCATCCAAGAAGCTTAAAGGCAACTCAGTGGGTTGTCTGTAAAACATATTCCAGGACATGAATACACAATTCCATTTAGAAAGTGGTCAAATATAACATACGTTATATTTAGCGTTATGCTTTCTCAATAACGTAAAAATTCTTGTACTTTTGTTAGGTTTAGCTTCATCCGAGATGTGAACCCATTCTTTCAGAGTCATACAGCTAATTGCCAGCACACAATGTCAGCAATCTGACCCACTCAGAACTTCCACAAAAATGGAGGTCAATAACAGTTAATCTAGACCCAGGCAAACTGTTGTGTAAATGTGCAGCATAGAGAATATGACAAGTCTTCGTATATGCGAGCGAAACAAGCAAAGGTTGGCAACGTCCTTCCCTCGCTTCAGACTGAAAAATAGTTTTCATGTCAAAATAAAATATCGCCACCGTCAAAGGTACACTACCATTTCCTCACGTGGTTGTGCTCTCAGATTTCCTACCCCATGTCTAATTATTTACTCAGGTGAAATATGTTTCATTCAACATTTTAAGCTCCACGTGTGGTACTCAGATCATTCTTCGCCTCCATTACCCCTGCCAGCTTTCGGTTGAATGGAACTTTATCATGAACCTGTTGGAGTCTATTTGTCTTATCTGTCGTCGCTATTGTTAGAATTTTCGTAACATTTATTCTACATAAAAACACTTTTTTGGCGTAATGGGCCACTGAAGCAGTGGAGATAACTGTAAGTATTCAATTATGGAATAATACCCTCCTGTTCCTTCACTCCGTTGAACCGGAAGCTTGAAGATTGAATGGAGGCAAAGAATGGTCTGCTATACCATGAGTTGCACTTAAAATTTTGAATTAAAAATATTTCACGTGAGTACTTGTTCAACATGGGGTCATAAATGTGAGAGCACAACCCAGTGAAGAAATGGGTGTATTATAACCAGGACATTTAGAGTTATAAAGTTTATAAAATATTTGATAAAAATATAAGGAAAAATTGAAGTCAAGTTAGGAAGGGTCAATGTACTGGGAAAGTGCATTGACCAAGTAAACAAATTTTTATGGATTCACCTTTCTGTGGGGAAATGGTAATTTCTCTGAACTGACATAAACTAGGACCTTGTGATCCTACATGATTAGGCAGATGGACATTCGGATACTAATGGTCAGTTTGTCAATTAAAAGGACATGCAGAGGATCAGAAATAATTTGCCACAACTTTAATTTTGTTAGTTGTCCGGTGAGTGGTGCGCGATTCTGGACCCCACCGTTGACTTGAGAGGTTCTCTCTGTTTATTGAGAGAATGGCTCAGATGAACTTATAGTATCAGACGTTGTGCAAGAAACCAACAAGTTCTTCCACGACGTTGTAAACTAATGTTGTGCTTAGACCAGAAACTAGGAGCTATCTGAGGACCTTTGTTTGTGAAAAACAATACCAAAAATAAAAGGACTTGAATGCCAAACTGGACTTATCCTTGAGTATACCATCTGACTACATCATCCCCAGACAAAGAGTGGTGGAAATACAGATTGCCTAGGGAGAAGGGTATAACACCCGGACACCCTCAGGTAACAGAATACCTTTCATGGAGGTGATATTTTATTTTGACACAAAAAATATTTATCAAACCGAAGCAAGGAAAGTATGTTTCCAACCTTTGCTCGCTTTGCTCGCATGTAAGAAGACTGGTCATTTTCTCTGTGCGGCGCAACTCATTTGCACTACAGTGTGCCTGTGGTCTAGATTACACTCTGACAAGTGTAAATAGGCATGGCTTCTGCTGCCAAAATTTATGAATCCACAATGCCATTTAGAAAGTGCTTCTGGTCATGGGAACTGTGGTCTGACTTCATGATAATTCCAAAGGCCAAATACCATGTATCCAAGACACTTCTTGCAATTATTTATATGACATTAATCTCCATTTTCGATTCTCATAACTCCTGCAGTGTATATTATGTTATTGACGTGTCAGCCAACCTGACAAGTATTAAATACTGTTGGCTATATTCTGTCATATGCAACTCTATCTGAATATCACCCGGGCATTGTAGATTGTCATGCCCACAAGTCTCAACAAGCAGCAAAACATCATTCTCTCTTCCTCTGTTCATCTTTATCTGTTTCTGTATATATGTTTACAATACCATTGTCGGTATTGACCTGCTTACACAGAACAATCATTGTAGGACCCTACAATCAACTTCACTATTACCATAAAATTGCACAGAAACTATCACAGTGCGATTGTAAGATGGCTTGGATTTACGATTGAAAATGAAGTCTTCAATGGTGAAGGTAAGAAAACACATCAGCCATGTGTCATTGGTTGTACTGTGTGCCTATGTTTAAGATTGTCATCTTAGCTAAGATCAAACGGTGGAGGTAAGAAATTTTTCACATCAGCCAAGTGTCATTGGTTATGGTTTTTTTGTGTCAATGTTAGGACTCCTTTGAGCAGGATGTGCAGCTTGTAGGTAACACCTTTAGGTTGAGCAAGAGCTCTGCTCCCCTCATATATGTTTTAGCTAGAAATTCATTTCATTCTCATCCGGGTGTATTTGTTTATTGTTTAGTCTGAACATGTTCTTTGTTGTCTGGTTCCCTCATTGACACATATATGGATGGTTTACAGTATGCGAGCCCGTCATGATATGGGTCAGAATTGGTCTTCAGCATCTTGTCCTAAGAGGCGACTACGTGGTCAGGCCTGCTTGCTTGGTTGATGCATCATTTTGTCCCTTTTGCATAAATCAATGTTCATAAAGTCAATCACTGAATTGTCTGGATTCAAATATTTACAGACTTACCATCATACTGCTAGAAAACTGCAGAGCGCTGTATGTAACAAACAAACAAACAAACAAGCAATTAAACAGACCTGTTACAGAGGTCTAATCAGGTTTTTAAAGAGAAAGGTTGTGTATTCCTTCCATACAGTGGTGTTATTAACACCTTCATGCATGCACGTTTTTTTATCTCAATAAAAGATCTGATTGTCATTGTGGTAACTAGATATAGAGACTAAAAAGTCAAAGTTCAAAGTATTTCAAGAATTATGAACTCGAAAATCCCAAATAGTATAAAATGTCATTTTTAGTCCTAATATTACATTTTTAGTTTAAAGATTGTCTGTTTTATAACAGGGAAATTATTTGACAAACAGAATACTCTCGTGTTAAGGTCAAATTATAAATGTAATGTTTCTATGTTAGATTGAAATCTGGCTCCAAGTGTATCCAAGGACCTCTTTATCATGTAGAGTCTCAAGGTTTTCTACATTTTGCCCTGGCCTCCATTTTATCAGAAATACAAATATTGCATTATCTTTTGTATACCTATTATGATCTCAGAAAAGATCCTCTGAACTATTTGATTTTCCTTATATTTTGTGTTGAATTTGTTGATGAAGGTCACAGAAATGTTATTGGTCACACTTACTCAGGCAGTATTATTGAGGGTATTCCTTGTGTAACTGCAGTAAGCAGTCACCAAACAGCTTGATGGCTGGTGTGGGAGGAGCGCTTACTGCAATAAAAGCTTGAAGGGTTACTGGAGTAAAGGCTTGAAGGGTTACTGTGTACAGGCTTAAATGGTTACTGGAGTAAAGGCTTAAATGGTTACTGGAGTAAAGGCTTGAAGGGTTACTGTGTACAGGCTTAAATGGTTACTGGAGTAAAGGCTTGAAGGGTTACTGGAGTAAAGGCTTGAAGGGTTTGTGTGTACAGGCTTAAATGGTTACTGGAGTAAAGGCTTGAAGGTTTTCTGGAATAAAGGCTCGAAGGGTTATTGGAATATAGGCTTTAATGGTACCTGGAGTACAGGCTTGAAAAAGATACTGGACTAAAGGCTTGAAGAGTGAGTTAGTGATCAAGCTAAGTGCGTAAGAGCGAGTAAGTGCTGCTTCTTGAATTGTGTAGCTATTCATGGAGATAAACGCTTGAAGAAGTTCATATTTAATGCAACCATTGTCAGTAAACCAACAGATACAGGTAACAACTGCCATGTAATTTGACATACTATCATAATACACTCAAATTTTGTTAAGCCACTTCTCTCAGAAGAGTTTTCTTGATTTTAAGGTCTATGTCAGTACTTGATCACACTTTGGATGTATCCCAGTCTGTGTCCTTGTTTTGTATAAGTACATCCTTTTGGTCATTCACCATTGTCTCGAATAAGTCGCTGGAGTAAGTTCCTTGCTGTCAGAGAGAATTAGGATTAAAGTAGGTTCCCTGGAACTCTTAAGAGATCTCCGTATGGAATGGTCGACAGCTGGGTGACTGTTGAATGTGTGTCTTTGTACACCATTCTCTTGGATCACTGCTCAAGATTTAATTATTCGCAGATAACATTCTTGTAGCAGGAACACATATGAGTTTGACGTTAAACAATGGAAACACACATTACAGTAAGTCTTTTGTGGGTAGAGACCTACTGACATCTGAGGTGTTTAGATTACATTGTGAAAAGGTGTCGGGGAAATATTATATTGCCTCAGACAATGAAGCCTTAGAACTGTGTCTGGTGTGCCAGACACCTAATTGGGTTTCCTTAGTCTTCAGGGAATTAGTACCAAATACTGATAATAAAGCCCCGCGGGTTTGGCTGCGGTGATATAGACACTATTGGTGTTGAGAGGAGACTGCTGTCTTGTACAACACTCAGACAGTGCTCTGTTTGGAATAAGGGTAATTGCTCCTTGTTTGTCATTTGTTTGTTGTTGTTCATTTGTCATGCATAACCGACCAATATTTAATCTTTATGACACCATTTTTATAGACGCCTGTGAAGATTCCGGGGTAGAATAGGCCTTCAGCAACACATGCTTGTCATAAAACATGACTATGTTTGTCATAACAGGCAACTAACGGGATCAGGTGGTCACTCGCTGACTTGGTTGACACAGGTCATTGGTTCACAATTGTGCAGTTTGATGCTCATGTTTTTTGATCGCTGGATTGTCTGGTCCAGACTCGATTATTTACGCCATATGGCTGGAATGTTGCTGAGTGTGGCGTAAAACTAAACTAACTCACTCACTCACTCACTCACAAAACTAAGGGTTATTGAAATAACATATAAAAAGACAAAGGGATTGGGTTTCAACTTTATAGGTTTATAGTGAGTGAGTGTACCACTTTTTGTTGCCTCTTCCATCCAGTGAGTGGCAGCACTGGTCTAAGAGATTTGGATGTTATGACATGCATTAACAATGTCATTGAGTATCACCTCCCTCTGGTCACATCTTACGACCCTCATGGGTTGCTGAAGAATTCCTCACCCAGATCTACTTTGGTAAATGTTTTGCAGACAGAATGGCATTCATCATTTAATTTGACAAGTGAAGTGGTGTTTTTCCTGAATGATAAATATGCACATTTCAAAATCCCAGAAGCTGAAGGTTGAAGACAAAGACAATATCTGTTTTAATCATATGAGAATCAATTCTATTTTGGAAAAAAATGTTTTTTAATCAGTTGATTGAAGTATTGTTTCTAACCATTCATAAATTCGTAGGCAGTTAATATTTTATGGTTAATTTATATTCTAATCAAATATGTAGTCCATGGACTCCAAAGTTCAGTTCTTAGTTCCATTCCCGGTCTGTATAGTCAGAGTTTAGTCTTGACCGGTTCCTATTTAGTGTCTGGAAACTGGATAGTTCTGACACGTAATCCTTTTAATGTTGATAAAATGTCAAGTGGTGTAACTGGATGTATCTGACTTTCTCTGATGTTCTTGTGAAAGCTTACCAGGTATTCTGAAGCGGGATAAAAGCATCTGCTCAGTAATCTTGAGAAACCACTCAAGGATTCATTAGAGGATTCTTAGGCTGGTTATTAGTATTGGAAAAAGATACTGATAATGATTAGCTGCATTTGGATCTAATGTCAACAGATATTGGAGAAGAACTTGCATCAAATATGCAAAATAATCAGAAGGAAATAAACGTATTTGAGATCACTAGTTGTATGATCCCAAGGGAGCTGAGATTGATATTGATATTGATATTGATATTTGAGATTGATATTGCAACGGCCCATTTAGATTGACATCCAGTATGGTTCCGATGGAACAACAAAACACCTTTGAACAGCTGAGCTGGAAATCTGAGAAATGTTAGGATAATAATAATAAAAATAGTGTTTGGTGACATATTTAGACTAGGATTACTAACAAAACACCATCTTGAATATACTTCTGAAGCAGCTCAAAAATAAAGAATGAACTTTGTTTATGCGTGAGTGAATTAAGATGTTATTTCATCACAGTTCTTTATGTATGATATCAAGGTATGAAACTCCCAGACTATGGGGCTGGTTAGATGTAAAACTTGCCAACTCTGACCAAAACTTACCTGCCCACAAAATATCTTCAGGTAAATGTCTAAATATTAACTTGACTGTCAGGCAGGTTAATCTGGCAGTCCGTGTTGAAAATACTCAGTGCCAGGTATTCGGGCAGGCAGGTATTTCAAACACTGATGATAGAATCAATGACAATTCTTGCATTGATAATATTTCAGTGATTTTTTCCTATCAACAATATTTCTCATTATCAGTCTTTTCAGCCAGCCCTGAAGATTCTCTCTGTGATCATAAGTGTGTGTTAATGTTTAACACAAGATGATGCCACCAGGTGTCTTTTAAAAGGTAAAAAGAATATCATTACCCTTAACATAAATTTGTAAATTCTGATTGGTCAATAGCCAGAGCATTTGATGCCACCAGGTGTCTGCTAATAAGTAAAAAGCAATATTATTACCATTCAGGTAAATTTGTTGAATTCTGATTTGTCAATAGCCAAAGCATACAGAACTATAGTAGGTGGATTTGCCGTGTGAAATCTGTCATGTGACACACTACATGGGTTGTACAAATGACCTTGACCTTAGCTGGAATGTGGCTGCCAAATGGCTGATCGCTTTGAAATTTTAGAGTTGATGTATACAATTATGAGGATAAATAGAGAAATAAAATTGTTGCCATTATTTCTTGTTAGTGTGTGTAAGTGAATGAGTTATTTTGTCAATGAACCTGTGAAAGTCCTAGTTAGAATTTATTTTCAGCATCTCATCGATGCTCATGCTGTCACAGGATTATCTGGTACAAACTCTATTATTTACAGACCTATGCCATATAGCTGGAATACAGCTGAGTACGGCGTAAAAGTAAACTCAGTTGATCATTTTGTCAGGTTTGGAAATGTCTTGTGCCATAAATTCTCTTCAAAGTCATGAATATTGTAACCCTGACTGAACAAGAGAGGTATGACACTCTTTGTAATTATAGCAAGAATATCCTAACTTGTTTCGCAAGAATTGTGAAGTGGGGAGACATAAGACCTGAAGCTTCCACAATACTGTTGACATTAAACTGGCAGTAAGAAGTCATCAGTCTTCCCATAATAACAGTCATGTGGATTTTTTTGTCCCTCTGAATCCTTTTGCATATATCAAATTATTAACCCAGTAATCGGTTTCCCAAATATCAGCTCATCCATATATTCATGAAGCTTGACTTAAATTTTTGGTTGGAATTCCCTTGGTTTCAGTTTGCCGGTCTTATAAGTAATTCTGTCTCGAATGCAAAAGACACAGATCAACAAGGCAGTGTGCACATTTGCTTCCCATGGGGATGCCAGCGTCTTAACAATATGTTCTGTCCTTCATTTTAGTCTACAGGCAGATTGATGATAACATTCTTGACATTTTGGGTTGAAGGTATTCTTCATCTTACGAAAGAAGAATGATCAGGTGACCTTTCTCCATGTCTACCATCACTGTTCGATGATCGCCAACTGGTGGCTGGGGGTCAAGTACGTTGCTGGCGGCCAGTGTGAGTAGTACGGGAGTTTATATGATACGTGATTCCTACGTATTTGATACAACAATTCTCTAAAAGACTCTCAAAATATTAGTTTCATGAGTGACCCTCAGAATTCGTTTCAGTAAAATCGACTAGATAAGCAAACAATGATAGTTTTCATTTTTTTGCAAATTGTGTTGAAAACGCTCGTGTTATTTACAGATTGTATGAGAACACTAAGAGGTTAAAAATAGCACCATGTTGCATTGTCATACAGATAAGAGCCAAAAAATATCCATAGTAAATAGGCTTGCGGTTTATCTCAGGTATATTGATGGTGGACTCCCTTGGTGAACCTGCTCGTATTCAGTATACTGAGGTTTGTTATGTCTGAATTGAACAGTGAAAATGTACTATTTATTTAGTAACTAATCATGACAATGCAAAATGCATGACAAAATCTTTCAGAACTCTTGTTCTTTTATTTACACAATGAAATATCACTCTAAACTATTCATGACTACCAAATATTGAAAATGACTTCCAAGAATAAAATACTGTGAGTCACCTGACTCCCATTTTTCAAAGTCTGTGCCTCCGTAGGTGGTGACCTATTTTATGGAAAACATGTGTATTTCAGAACTGACCATTCAACATGGATGGAGTCTGTCTCATAGTCCCTGAAAAACGTTAGTTTCCCCTCCACTCCCATTTTAGATTCCCAGTTGAGATATCCTCCCTGCCTGTTCTGCAATGCTCAGCTAAAACCTCTCACTGAATCTAGTCTAGATTTCTGCTGGTACTGATTCTCCCATCTCGTTCTTTTTGGTTTAGACTCATGATGATACTGGGGAGAGTTTATCTGTAATCCATGCTGATCATGACAGGCGACTAACATTATCAAGTGGTCAGCCTGACTGACTTGGATGATACCTGTCATGGTATACCCGGCCCCGATTTCTCGAAACAAACTTATGTCTGAGTTTTGACTTTAGTTCAGTTTTTTGCTCAAATATGAGAAAATGCAGGAACATGCATTTTCCAGAATGAAATGAAATTGGTATCCAGCTCAAACATAGTAGACAATCTGAATTTGGTGGACAGATTTCTTTAGTTGTTTGGACTTTTTTAGCCTAAAAAAATGCAGTTCAGATAAAAATTCAGCTGTTTTAAATTGTCAAACTCAGTTTGAGATTTGAGTTAAAACTTAAGTTTGTTTCGAGAAATCGGGCGCCGGTTGTATAGACTGATGCTCAAACTTTTGATCACTGGATTGTCTGGTCCATAAGTGATTATTCACTGACCAGTTCTGTATAGCTGGAATATTGCTATGTGCAGTGTAAAGTACGGGGTAGGGGTGCAATAACGCAATGTTTTGTTGGTTTTCCTAAAAAAGAAAATACTTGAAAAACATTACAACTTTACAGGTTTTGCATTAATATATCCACCAGATATCTTAGTTGGGATTCTTGAATATCACTGCACATTCATTCAAAATAATAGTTTAAAAGGGGGAATATTTCCACACACAGAATAATTTTTCAGTTCCCAAATTCTAGGTCAGTTGTCATTGAGACTTATGATATTTTGCATGCTAAATAAACTTGGGCCCTGTATTATTCATTACAGTCCATTTGATTCCATTTGAGACCGATGAATTGCTCACTAACACAAAATCTAATAATTGCAACAAAACCAAGCTTTGCACAGCCACATGAAATCGATAGACCAACTCTGATGATGTGTCTCATAATTTGGGAAACCCGAAAAAAAAATTGTTTTACAAACGATCATCATTTTCTTGTCACCTTTAGCTATTTTGTACGAGGGGGGATGGGGATGGGGATGGGGGCACTTGCTGGTAGAACAGACAGGTAATCAAAGAGCGTGTGTTGTGAAGATGGGGTGATCTCAAAAGCCGTCATCTGGTTACCACTTGAGATGTTCAATGGGAGTCAGTGTTGCCACTTAGTGAACAATTCATTGGTCTCAAATGGTATCAGACGGACTGTATACACTCATACTGAGTCTTACAAACTAGTCGAAGGTCTGGTCAGGTAACCCTTGAGATTGACCAGTCAGAGCACACCTTACCAAATAATGAAAGTTGACATGATGTTTTGAACATTTACCCTCAAAAAGGTTTGTACCCGAATGATTCTGAATGCTATTTTTTCTGTACGATCGCTCCTGGTGATGCACATAGAGCATGCCATATTGGTGAGTAAAGTTGCTAAAAAATGCGTTTTGGAAATATTCAAAGTTATAAGCCGACAAAAAGATTCACTAGGACAAAATTTGAATGTAGGATCTAAGCAAAAGATTACAAAAATTAAAGTACCATCATTTATCAGGTCAAAATCTTGCATGATTTAGAAGTGTTATAACTTAGCAACTTGGAGGGAGTGATAAATCTATAAAAAAAGACCCCACGAAAATTCAGAAGCTGGTCGGGCCAGTGTGTGACTATGGAGATTTACGGCCTGACTGGATTTTTACTAGCCACAGGCTAGTGGGCCAGTGGTTATTTTACACACTGCTTACAATTAAGACACTTGATCATATGGAGAGATAACTTGTAAGGCAGCTATTATAAGACTACAATTTTGAATAGTTGATGAGCAACATCAAACTTCCTGTATAAAACATAAAAGGTAATTCCAAGTTTAAAACTTAAATAGTAATTCAAATAATAAGGTCATTGTCAATGCTGAAGGTATACCAAATGGCAAAACTAGCCGTATTTGAGACCTCTTATATCATTGAAGGCAGTTGACTTCTACCTTTCTTTTTCATTCAGTGACATAAAACTAAATAGCAGTCATCTCCCTTTGACTGATAATTTTTATAAAGAGATCCAAAATTCAGTTGATGAAAAGAAATGTATGAATTTCTCGCTTAACAATCAATGAAGGCAGCAGACTGCTCCATTGCTTTTTCATGCACCAAAACTTAAAACCAAATAGCAGTTATCTCCCTTTGGTCATTTTTATCAAGAGGTCAAAAGTTAATTTAATGTATGAATTTTGCATTAAAGTTTTGATTCTAGACTGAAATAAACTACATTGTACAGAAAGTGAGAAAATGATCCTGCTGGCTTCAACACATTTTGACACTCGATGTACTTCTGCCTGCAGCCTTCTTTGTTGCAATGCTCAACTCGGGCGTACATATCGTCATGTACCTGTACTATGCGCTGTCTTGCCTGGGCCCACACATGCAGAAGTACCTGTGGTGGAAGAAATACCTCACTCGCCTTCAGCTGGTAAGTCTTTACATGTCTGTCTCATTAAGATCTGGGCCTCCTTTCACAAAGCAACCTTTACTAAGGTTAACCTTAATTCCCATTCTTTAACTTTGCCTTAAGGTGACCTTAGTGATTTATGATCACCTTAGTGCTTTGTGAATGATTATCTTGTCCAGACTCATTTGTTAAGGTCAGACCAATTTTATTTTTTGTTTTATGGATGTTTGTCCTCAGAAATCCAAAAGGCAGGAGGGGATGTGTGTGTGTGTGTGTGGGGGGGGGGGGGGGGTTGGTAAAAACTGTAATCACCAGTCAATGTAAATAAAGTAAGTAAAAAGCATTTTACTTCTGGCAATGTATGAAGTGTATATGTGGCAAAAAAAACAGGGAAACATTACTTGTAAGTTTACATTTTGTGTCAATAAAAACATAAGGATTCTATTTTTTGAGCGGAGAAACTTTATTTTATGTTTTATCTTATACTTGTAAGAATATGGCTAATGTATTTGTAAAACAAGAAATAATATTGATCTGACCTGTAGAACAAAGAAAGAAAGCAAAAAAAGAAAAAATTGTGATAATTTTATCTATGCCAGTTTAGTACATGGAAGTGAGGTATAGACTTGTGTTCCTTGGGCATGACAGACACCGAAGGTCTGGGTTTGATTCCTGTTTCATGTTTCTTGGTTCGTAACAATTAACCTGTGATCTTGAGTATCACCCAAACAGTTCATATCTCTGAAACTGGAATAACTTTTTTCTTTCCTCGTGAGTGAGTGAGTGAGTGAGTGAGTGAGTGAGGCTTTACACAGCTTTTAGCAACATTTCAGCTACATCATGGCAGGGCACACCAAAGATTGGCTCCACATGTTGCACCCGTGTCTTCATTGTGATGAGCGAACACTTTATCTACTGGGCTACACTATCACCTCTCCTTTCACTCCAAGCTGACAGACTTAGATATAACTGGAGTACTGGTGGACTTGAACCCAACTTACACATTCACACACGTTTTGGGGGTTCAAGACATGAACGATGGGCTAGTGGCATGAGGTACACTTTCCTTGACATCCAGGAAGTTTAGTGATGTAATAATGGCACACACGCTCATTGACGTTCAGAAATATTTAGAATGCCATACTTGGTATTTTTATATTTTCCGAATGAAAGCATAAACTGCAAATTTAAATTAACTGGTACCCAATTAATTTGAAGGTGCGTTCATACACTGTATGAATTTTTAGGAAATCCCAGTAATATTTGTGCAAAGCATATTTATCCACTATCAATTTAATTAGCAGTTTTCCATGTGTGTAGGTAGTATAGTTTCAGTTTAGAGATTTAGTCAAAAATGCATGTACATTCATGAATGTACAGGAACTTACATAAACTGCAGTCAGTAATGAATGAATGAGCTGCACTGTCTCGTGAATGTCTCTTGGGACTACAGTTTCTCAGTGAAGAACAGATTCTAGTATTTCTGTTGAGTGTCATTGTGTATTTTCATCATTTTTGACCTTGGGAGCCATATGCAAAGTCCCACATGGGACTCAACCCAAACAAAGAACAAGAATCTGTTCAATTGTTTGCAACAGACTTAAACAGAGTCTGAGGAATTGAGTCTTCACATAAATATTTGTGTAATTTAGTAGTCAGTCTGATTATTGGCCAAGATAAATTCAAATGGATGAAAAATGAATATTGAAAGTGGTCAAATGTAACCCAGAAAGTGTATTACATTGGGCGATGGTTACATGTAAAGAATCAAAACGAAGATGAGGTTTTGATACAACTTTTGAACCAACTGAAGTAATTCTTTAGATATAATTTTAATGTATGCTTTTTACTGTTGAAATTAACTGCATCCTTGCCTTGCATCTGCAATGCACGTGCTCTGCATATGCTGCCTGTGTCCTGCACGTGCGCTGCCCACACTATCCGTCTTGCAAGGAACTCATGGTTTATACAGACAATCTCATTCTTCTCAGAGATCTTTTGTAGCCAAGAGGATAAAACAGCTGGCAAGCTGGTAAGGGAAGGGTTATAGCTTCAATACCAGGCATCTGAACACCATATACCCCCCTGGAATTCTTGAAGAATGCCCATGAAACGGCTTATAGAGGATTATTCATTTAAAAGAGAAAAGACAATAGAGTGATGTTACTAGAGGTTTATAATAGTACCTCACTGAAAAACAGTGACACCTGGGGTGTTTTACAAAAGGACACCCATATCTCTATCAATAGGACTAATATGACTAATTAGAAATATGACTAGGGTACTCTTCATGAAAACCGTACCAAATGCATAGAATTCTTTTAACTTTTAAACACAAGTTTCAACACTTTAAAACTCCAGTAACGATAATGTTCTACTTCAAAGCTCATCCACAACAAATGTGACAAATTTGAACTCTCTCAACCAAATAGGTTTCCCGTCAACTTAATTGAACTGGTTTCTTGATGTACTTCGTATTCTCACTCTCCTGGTGATTGTCTTTGTCTGTTGATTGTGGTTTTTTCAAGAATGTTTTGTTCTCCTAACAATGGGCAGTAATTATGTGTTAGAGCAGACTGCAGTCATTAAGATCATTCTTTGGCAAGTATATTAAGATTTAATTGAGCAGACAAATCTTTTGTGTTGCTCTGACCAGACAAAGCTTCCCTGCTGTGCTTGTAACTAACCACATATATCAATCACCTTGGTTTTCTCTTCAGGTTGTTAAAACGTCAAAATTGTCGAGACGTAATTATCAGGTACAGAGGGAACCCTTTCAGAAGATACTTTCAGCTTGGACAAAGCTAGTAGAAATCATTATGGACAATTTAGGGTAATGTTTATTTTCAGAAATTTGCATGCAAGGTTGTAAAGCTGAAATACTATCACAGGGCTTGTTATGACCTAAAAATAACCTTGTGTTCAGAGGACCTTTAATGACTAATTTCAAGGGTTCTTACACCATTTATGTTTCCCTAGTACATTTTTGAAATTGTTTAGTGCAATTGATTTACTTTTACTTGATATATTTACTTAAATTTCAGGAAGTCAATATATCTAACAGACTATATTTGCGATTACGCTATCTCCGTAAAGACCAGATTCTAATATTTCTGTTGGGTTGGCATTGTGTATTTTACATCACTCTCAGGCTTCCCAGTCATACGCAACGTCCCAGATGAGACTGAACCCGAAGTACAAGAATCGGTTCTTTACTGAAAATGTGTAATCCCAAATATAAGATGTATTACATTTGACCACTTTCTAAATGGCATTGTGTATTTTCAATATTCCTTATCAATAAATTGTTAGGACGAATATTTTTATATCTCTTGTGATGCAATATGTACATTTTTTACGTCCATTATGTACAGTTGGTGGTACTTGACTCATATTTCTCTTGTATGAGTCTTGTAATGCAATGCCTTGATGTCAGTTTAGAGAAATACATTGGACCATCCACACAGAATCTGTGGCAAATTCATATCACCTGATGCTTAATCTTTTTGAAGATGTTCAATGTTTAGAAGAAAAAACAATCTTTGTCTTTCCTTTTGATGAAGTTACAAAAACTTTCTTTAATGCCACAAGGCTTTATGCTTGTACTTGGAAGTACGGTTTTAAAAGAAAGAGTTGTGGATCTTTGAACTTTCTTCATTGTCAACAGCTGTTTTTTTATGTAATCAACAAGATGCTTGATCTGGATGAATGCTCTTACAACACTGGAAATATGGCACTATAAAAATGTATTGATGTGTGTTTTTCAACTCATGTTAATATTTGACAGAATGTTCCGTAAAAAATGACTTTGATGTGTCTCTTGTGCTATGTTCTCACCTTGAGAGAAACCTTCTCAAGTTTCTTTAAGTCATCTACTGACACGATTCACCTCATAACGGTCTTCATTGGTCTTATGGTTACATGAAGCCATATCTTCGTTCGTTGGTGATGAATTCACGTTGTCAGCATGCCACATGCAATGTCAGTTTAATGTCACTTTTCAAATGTTGTGATTTCATATTGGAATCTGTGAATTACTAAAACATAAAACGACAGAAAAAGACAAAATGTCTCGTTAGCATTTCAAAACGAATTACTGCACAGTTTTCTGTCAAACAAATTGGATTAAGCATTTGACGATATTATTTATTATCCTTTTTGCTGTATTAAAAGGATGATTAATAATTTGTGATTTAGCATGGCAATTAATGTCATTTCAGGTTTGATGTGGCTTTAGATTTTTCTGTTCAAGTTACAAAAATCAATTACTTTCATTATCAAATGAAATGCATGGGTAATTTGAGTAATCTGATTCAGTGATGCACCTGTTCTCAGTTTCCGTTGGAACCAGGGCTTGTCCATATTGTCTGTGGTTTTCAATGTGGTTGATTCGGAGATAATTATGTACAGTATTGATATCAAGTTATCTTGTACATGAACAGCATAATGATAATTAAATGAGATGGTGATTGATTGAAAGAATCTTTACAACCACTCTTCAAGTGGATAATGCCTGTATGGAGTGTTTATTGTTCTACATATGCTGCTTTTGCAACTAATACTACTACTACTACTGGTGGTACTACTAGTGGGTGAGTGAGTGAGTGAGTTACAATGCCCTATTTAGCAAACAAGCAATATTCGGTGTTCATGTTTACGCAGAAACCCGTGTTTTTTACGCAAAAAAATAATAAAACCATGCAAACAATATTTTGCATGCGTGTTTTGGACGCACAGATTCTGATCTACGTAATTTTAAAAGTATCTTAAAACCACAGCATATGGACAAGCAATAAAGTTTAACATGATTCAGGATTGTAATGAAAATTTCACGCACAGAAGATTTGGACTGCATATTTATAATTCTATTTCTGCATGCACTCGTACAAAACCTACTGTGAACACTGATTTTACAGAGGAGGTCACAAGAAATGGGTTTCACACCATAGGCAGATGTGGAGGGGCAGGGGGCACACATGCCTTTTGTCCTGAAATATTGTTAAATAACCATTGAAACTGAGGTGAAATTGAAGTGTACAACCCCTCCCTTTTCTCAGTACTGTGCACCACCCCCTTTCTCAACTGTATCTGCCTCACCACACATTGTACCTCTGTGGAGAATCAAACCTGGGTCTTCATCAAGAAGACATTATTGTTGCCAAGAAGGATTGGCAAGTCCATGATGCCATCTGGATATAAAGCTATGCAAACCTAGCAGGCAAATGAAAAAATTGGCTGGCTGCACACCAGGTATTTTACCAGTAAGGCATTCCCTAATACATTTCTGTTAAACGATTCATGATTGCTACACAAACGTATGAAACATGTTTAATTAAACAAATTTTTACTTGATGTCAGGGAAATTTGTAGGTATTGATCTTTAAGAATCGAGCATTCTCTGATACATTTTTAACATGCTTCATGATAATTTTGCAGACTTTACTATTTGCCATTAAGCATGGTGAAAGGGCTCCAGATAATTTTTCAACATTGGGTGTATGTACTCCTTTTTTTCCAACTGGAAAACCTTAAGAGTACATTTAGAGTACTGAATTGAATTTAATGGACAACCAGTAATCTTGGGTTTCATTTCATATATGCACCATAAACTTACTACTTTTGTGTGAACAGGTAACTAAACAATAAAACAATACTTTTTCAGATAAATACATCCATAAAAGATTCTAAGACCATACACCATTGCTGTGGTGTGTATCTGCTCTGCTTTCTACATTATTTCTTACCGTATAGTGCATATTTTGTATCTGTACATACATTGATATGACTGTTAGCCGGAATCCAGAGGTAATATATAGTGCATCCATATGGACATCACCTAAACACTGACCTTGCATTCTGAGGAACATGTATCCCCTAATCTCTTGTGTCCTGGGAAATATCCTGACTGACATTGATCTCATGGTAAATGTCACGATTCTGCCAGTTATAGCTGAATAGTTGATAAATGAATTCAGTATTCCTTCTGGAGGTTGCAAGAACTGGTTCATGTAAGATGTGTGGATGCAGATGGGGGTTTTCAAGGAGTAATCACAACTATCAAAATTGGACTCGTGCAAAACTTGTCATCAGACATCTTCAGCTTGGTCTCATCATTTCTGCATAATTCTGTACAATTATTTTTTATTTCAGTCAGAAAAAGGCAAAGATAATAGGAAAAAAACTGATGTTTTATATCGAGTTGTGTAGGAAGTTGTCCTCAGCTATTTCCCAGGTGTATATATTCAAATATGTGACCATCTGCAGGGAAATTTTAGCAGACGTCAAATGACACAATTAAATAAAACTATCACCTTCACTATGACAATTCGGAATCAGTTTTAACTTTATCTCCAGTGTAAGGGTTTAAATCAAATATTTCCTTTTAGTATCAGCATGGTTTATTAGAAATTGAAACTTGTGATCATTGACCCAATTTATGGCCTACTTTGAATGTTGTGCCTTGCTTTTTGTGTTTGATCGACAGCTATTGACTAGAGGCATTAAGACATTCAGTACACTTCGGTCTATGCTAACTACCTGCTCATGTATTTGCATTGAGATTATTACCAATTGATAATGCTTTAGTTAGCTGAGAAAAAGCCTTGATCCGACTTTATCTGTGTTTTACTGGGGCAGCTGAAGTGTTTATGATAAAACATCAATAGCCAAGTTCCGTCCAATGGGGAATCAAAGCCGAGGGATGCGTGGCCAGGCAGTATCGATGTCCACCCTGTCAATCATTGTTTAATTAGGAGTCATCAAGCACATCAAACTGCTTTGTGTTTCTGTAATGAAATGACCAATCAAAAGTGTTGTCTCACTCTGAAGCAAAGAATATGGCGACACACTGTGACATTAACCATAACGCTGTTATTTCATCTTGCTAGTCAATGACGCCTTGGTGGCGCCGCCTTTGAACATCAGTGATGGTGTCGCCTTTGGTCACTGCGCTGAAACAATTGACTTTTTAAGTTGAGCCCGCTTTCTGATTCATGTAGCGGAATCTGTCAGTCTGTACCTGTCTGATGTCGGCACACCGACACTGCCTGCTGGCTCGGACATGCTTAGCGGAACTTTATCGCGGGTTTAATTAAGACACACTTTCTTTTGTCGGTGATCACAGGGCAAAGCTAGTTTGACTCTTAGCATCCTGGTGGGACCTGATTTGTGGACAAATTTAATCTGTTGGGGAGAAAAAAGATTGCGCAAAACAACTGAGACAAAATATCACAATTGAAATGACAGGGTGTTGTGATTATGTCATGTTTGATTGTGAATGTGGGAGATTAGTTACAAGTTTCTGAAGCTTTGGAATAACCTGTCTGATGGTTTACATAGCTTGCAGTATGTCAGGATATATTGGAGGAAGCATGTAGAGGGTCTGTGAGATAACCAGGAGATAGGATATGTACTTGGCTCCAATTTTTATCCAAATATTTCTTTGTGTGTCTGATTTCTGGATGAGAGTTTGTGTATTATCTGCAGAAATTCTTTATGATCTGCTGCAGCTGTCAGATGTACATCACGGATGGAGTTGATACTGCAGTGTTTCAAAGGATGCTGCAGATGATTTGGTTGCTAATTGGGTAGATGAGGCTTGAGATGAAGCAGGACTGACATCTGTAGAGATCCTACGATGACAAAATGAAACCACTTTGGGATATGACCAAAGAAGCTCTATAACTGACTTCATCATTGATGTTTTGGCGTGATGAAGTGAAACCGATGAGAGCGTTAGTAGTTCATGTTGGCAAGCCTCAGATGGTATTGTAGTGTACTGGGTAGAGTGTCTGCCCTGAGAACAGAGGGCCTGCGGTTTGAACCCTGACTGTGTGTTATCTAGTTGGATGGTTCAGTGTAGCTTTATTTGTGCTCTGCACTGTAAGGATAAAATAAGCCTCTCTCATAACTGAGGATGTTGAAACACACTTTCTCACCATGCCACAACCACACCACACCACACCACACCACATCACGCCATGCCACACCACATCACGCCATGCCACACCACATCACGCCATGCCCTTACTTTGAGTAAAATATGGTTAAAGATGTTGAGCCTGGGAACAGTCACATTACGTGACTTGTTTTGAAATAAAACAAGGATCACTGAACTTCTGAATCTGCTCCTCGTTTTATCCCACCTGTGAAAATCTTAGGCCAACAATATTTTATACTGGAATTAACCCTGCTTCAAGTTTTGAAAATCAAACAAGCTTTCTGTTTAGAAAACAGTAGAAGCTGTCCATTGGGTACAATGTGTGAAACCCATTTCTGATGTCATCACTGTGATATTGCTGGAATAGTGCTAAGTGCAGCATAAAACTAAAGTCACTTACTTACTAATAATATGTGTGCCCTATGTATGTTGTAAAATATTTTAGAAAAATTGCAAATGGTTTGTGTGCTGTCATCAGTACTACAAAAATTTAGAGACATTGTTTTGTATTTCAGACCCAGTTCTTTGCGTTTCTGGTACACACTGGCTACAACTTAACAACAGATTGCGACTTTCCTCAAGGCTTCAACATAGCTGTCTTTCTGTATGCCCTCTCCCTCATTCTCCTGTTCGGCAACTTCTACTACCGCGCGTACACACTGCGACAACGAGAGGCCAAGAAGAAACTATGATGACAGTTTAGTGTTTTAGCAACTTTTATTCTCAGGTATCTGTGTACATGTTGTTTTAAGGGACATTCCTTGTTGTTTGAAATAGACTAGGATGAACATTTACAAAGAGGGACGTGGAGATATGTTTTATTAGTAAGCGAGTGAGTTTAGTTTTATGCCGCACTCAGCAATATTCCAGCTACATGGCGGCAATCTGTAAATAAACTAATCTGGTCCAGACAGTCCAGTGATCAACAGCATGAGCATCAACCTGCACAATTGGGAAATGATGACATGTGTCAACCAAGTCAGCAAGCCAAAACACCTGATCCCATTAGTCGCCTCTTATCACAAGCATAGTCGCCTTTTGTGGCAGGCAAGTAAGGACTGAGATAAAGAGATATATGTGATAGAACTGCAACAACTCACCCAGACATCCTTTCGATTCAGTTTTTGATATTGGACCTCTATTTGATCATTTTCAATTCTAATCTTCATACAAGTGAAAGCATCAGATTTCATTTAACTCTCGGAGTCAGCATTTTTAACATGAAATCAGTCGTCAAAATGGCGATTGTTACCAACAACAATTCTCATCGGATTATTAGTGTGTTGTTAGCCAGTCATATTTCGCCTTATTCCAACGCTTGAAATTTCTTGAGTTGGAGTCAAATTATGATCTGGCTGCGTGAACATATTATAAATAGGTATTCAAATATCGAATCAAAATGGCGATAACAGTTATAGAAAATTGAAACTAAGGTTGAAGATTAAATGTTTTGATGAATCAAACTGAATTGTTGCAGCACTAATATGTGAGCATGAGGGCAACATGAAGGAGAGTAAAATGAATGAAAGACGAATTTGGAGATAAATACAGAGATTGACCTGAGAAGGGGACAAAGTATCGACAAAAGAGAAATGTTTAATACATCAAAATATTCTGTTACATGTACATGAATTTATACCCATCTAAGTACATGATTAAATTTGAAATGAGTGAATGCTTTTACCATTAACTACCCCACCATTCCCATGAGATAAGCACAGATAAAAGTAGGTCAAAGTTGAGGTAAATGGATTGCTATGTTTTGACGAGAAGAATTGAAATTGTTAGGGATTTTTACGAGCATAAGACAAGTGCGGATAATTTAAGTTGATATTGGAATATGTAAAGTTTAGTTTGAGAGAAACAGGTAAATACAAGTATAGAGCTTATGTTTTGATTATCAAAATATGAGATAAAAGAGACTTTATGAGAGCATATGAGATAACTTTGAGAAAAAGAACTTCTTTCAGGTGATGAATAACTTTGAAAACAAAAGGTTTGAGAAACAGTGTGGGTAAATTTGATATATTTGTCATGTTTGAGATAATTGGATTGATTGATTGACATATGTGTGATATACAGGTAAAACAAGTTATACATGTTGGGTATCGATATTACTACCAGGGGATTAGGAGTGCCTGATTCTTTCATATTACTCCAGTGAGTCATGGTAGGATAGATTAAGTTTAGTATTTGGAAGAATCACACAGTCCACAACTATATTTGCCCCATTGGCTGTTGTCTGTCTTTGTCATCTGTACAAAACATGCTCAGAGCAGCAGGATTATGCCATCTGAACATAAGTAACAACAGATTTCTGAAAGTGTACTGGATGAAACAAATAAAGGAACACCACTTCATCACAGCGTTCCTCGATTTATGCTCAGATTCTCACCCACAATGTGATACAACCTATATGATGAAATGAATAAATGAACACTAATTCTATACTAACAAATGACCACTAATGCTGTCATCTGTTACCTTATTTGTTTCCGTCAGTATATCAAGAGTATGTTGTTGTTCGGGTTGTCTTGACTGAAATCAACCTCCATAAGCAATGTAATAAACTCCTTTTGCAGTTATTTTCTACATTGTTCTGTTGCTCTTTGTCACACTGACGTTTGATAAGAAAATATGGTTTGGTTCTGATAGTTGAGAAACTGCCTATATTTCTGTCAATACTGAAGTTCTTGATAATATTTGTTTCAAAAGCAGGTTTTTTTATATGACAAGCAGAGGGGAGCAAAATATTACTCATTGCTACCCCACAACTATGACTTTGCTAAGTGTTTGGCTGTTTCAGTCAGAGCAGTAACAAGCAATATTTCATCCATCAGTCCATCAATGATCCATTCCAGGCACTAAAGAAATTAGTAAAAGTGCTGTTCTCTACACTGTAACTTCACAGGACCTTAATAGTGCATGCAAGAACCACTTGAACTAATATGGGTCCGTGAGAACCCCTAGTTTGGTAAAACCCTGAAACACATTTCTCAAAAACAGTTCACTATTTTTACAAGGCTTTGCTGGGTATCGGAAGAAAATACCTGATAATTTTCAGGAGATTTGACTCTATATCTTGTGGGGTGGTTGGGTAGCTTAGTGGTTCCCTTGTCAAATTGAAGACCTGGTTTGATTCCCCTCATGGGTACAATGTGTGAAGCGTATCTCTTATATCCCTGCCATGTTATTGCTGGAATATTGCTGGAATATTGCTGAAAGCTGTGTGAAACTAAACTTACTCTCGTACATTGCCTCTTGTAGGGCACTACATCTAATTTATATGTATATTTTGTGACAATTTGGATGTGAAAAATAGCATGAACATGACCACCCATGAAGGAAATTTTGGCAGTTTGCACTGTGATCAAAATCTCTCCGAATGATTCATTTCCAATGTACTGATTGACATCGTGAACTACAATACTGATAATTTCGGTCAACAAATAATAAGTCATCTTTTAGATGCACCAGATTCTCTCCACCAAGAGAAACACATGGCGCTATCCATGGATCAGTGTGCACTCGATTTTCATTATCAACACCCTGGGGATAATACAACCTTTGATGTGCTGGAAGGTTAACCGTCAGATCACCATTTCATGCTATCACTGCCCACATGGCGATTTAGTCAAAGGCTTTGTTCATGAACAAAAAGACATCAAAAATGCCCCTTTTATTTTTTCACAACTATTAATCATGATTTCTTACAAAAATGTCAATAAAATGTGTCAATAAAACATGTCAAGTTAACAGTTGTCTTGAAGTATTAGCATGCCACTTGAATATTCCTAATTTTGCCATAATTGTATGGTTATATCACAACTTGGATAACTCAGATTGGTGACACAGGCCATGTCTATTTACATAACATTGTTTTACTGTATACTTTTTGCCAAATTGATTATGTTAGATTTTCCACTCTGACATTGGCTGTCAGTTGGAGTGACGCTTCCTGCAACAATGAGTGAGTGAGTTTAATTTTACGTTGCATTCAGCAATATTGCAGCTATATGGAAGTGGTATGTAAATAATTGGGTCTGGTCCAGACAATCCATTGATCAACTGCATGACCATTCTTCGCCATTGGGAACTGATAACATGTGTCAACCAGGTCAGCGAGCCTCACATTTAACTATGGAAGCCATGTTCTCAAGAATGTCACTACTTCCAGTGAGTGAGTGAGTGAGTGAGTGAGTGAGTGAGTGAGTGAGTGAGTGAGTGAGTGAGTGAGTGAGTGAGTGAGTGAGTGAGTGAGTGAGTGAGTGAGTGAGTGAGTGAGTGAGTGAGTGAGTGAGGTAGGTAGGTAGGTATTCTGCATGTACCAATAGTCCATTAATATCATGGCAGGCACACAAGAAATGGGGTTCACTCTCTTCCTATGTGTAAAATCAAAGGAGCTGCATTACACAACCATAGAGTACTATGAATATACAACTTCTGAATTATTAATATGAGAGACAGGTGGTATCTGACTCTATCATCAAGCAAATGATACACCTAAAACATTGCTCATTATAGGAAGTTAACATTGTATAATACAAAGGAAGTCCACAAGTATATTCATAGATATCTCCCAGCTGTTCATCAAACAGTGAAAGTGTTTACCCACCTAGCACCCCTTTCTCAAGAGTGTCCTTTTCTCAAAACTGCATCCACAACCTTTTTTTCTCAAGAATGTGCACCCTTCCACCCCCACTTTCTCAAAGAGCTGTATCCTCCCCTGATCTGTGTACTTATGTATAGAATGCTCATAATATGCATCACTGGTTTATGTGATCCAAACTTGATTAACTCCAGCTATCAGTTTTGGTGCTGGCAGTTACCAGGATGTTGACTAAAGCAAATTTCCTGTTCTGGAATCTTCAAATCTGTAACATAGTCCAGATTGGCTGTGTAAACAAGCAACAATTCTACTTTTTAAACACTTCCTCCTGGAATTAGTAAATTAGATCAAGACTTTGTCTTGAACCCGCCTTATATTGAGTGAAGCTACAAAGCTCTACACAAACAGAATTTGAACAGCTTGGTGATTAAAATCCCATCAGTCATCTCGCTGAATAGATTTTTCCTTTGAAGTGGTTTGGGTGATGTTTTAGCACTTTGGTTTCTTTTCACAGCCTTCCCGATTTAGGGGCTGAGTTTATGGATTAACAGTGCATTTTGTGTTGTATAAACCTTGTTCCCAGTTTTATCCAGCTTTGAGGTTGAGGCTGACAGGTAGAAGGATAGTGTGGTGCCTTTCTCAGTAAAGGAGGCAAGTGAATACGTTGGTTTTCTCTGATTGTCTGAAGGAAATAGGTACCTGGTGGGATAAATAATATGACTATTGGCCTCCTAGGGCTTCACAAGCAGCTTGGCTTCTCCAGGGTAATAATATCTGTTATTAATGTAAGCTCTTAGTCTCCTTAGAGTATGAATGCTGTCTGGAGTGCATAACTTTATCACTTCCATATTATCAATGCTGCACCCAGCATTATTCCACCATTATTACGACTGTAAATAATCAGTTGGAACCAGATAATCCAGTGATCAACATCATGAGCATCGATGGGTCACGATGACAGGTGTCAACCAAGTCAACGAGCCGACCACCCGATCCCGTTTGTCTCTTTTTACCACAAAACACGGTCTGCTGGATCTTCAAGCGACGCACTGAGCGTGAGCTAGAAAGTCTCGTTATTAAACTAATTTAGGGACAGGAATGGTTTAATTTACGCCGCACTCAGCAATATTCCAGCTACATGGCGGCGGTCTGTAAATAATGGAGTCTGGACCAGACAATCCAGTGATCAACCGCATGACAATCGATCTACACAGTTGGGAACCAGTGACATGTGTCAATCAAGCCCGTAAGTCTGTCCACCCGATCCCGTTAGTTGCATCTTACAAGCATAATCACCTTTTATGGCAAGCATAGGCCTATTCTACCCCGGACCTTCACGGGTCTGTCTAATGTATACCTATATGCTTGACGGAAAGACGAATGAATCACCAGCCTGTACGATTTGCTCAACTGCGCGGCGTCTGGCCACGTGATATGCAACGTCGCTCATGATTTCGTTTCAGATCCACCGTGAAGAACCTGAGACATGACTGACTACATTGATGCAGTCGTCGTTGCTGTTGTCTGATTATATTACAATGACTCACTCACCTTTGGGTAAGAAATGTCGATTTTCTCTTTATTCTGATCACACTGTAACAACAGGCTTTTCCCTGGAATGCTAGACCATTGAAACCTTTCAAAAGAGGATTATTTATTTATCTAACAGGTAATCTGTTATGCCATATGCTCTTATGTTAATAGTGAGTTAGTTCTTATGGTGCTTTCAGCAATATTCCAGCAATTTCACAACAATGGCCGACATGCACCTTGGCGGAATCACCGCGAGCCTTTACGTCGAAGAGTAAATCTTAAAATTAGTTCTCTCTGAATTACATTCAGTCAGGAGTCTACAATCCTAGCTGCTCTCATCAAATCATATCTCATTTTGGCTACTGATGTGTCAAAAATTATTGTTTCACGATAGAACTGTAGTCATTTGTCCAAGGGACGTAACTCTGCTTATCTTATGATCGGTACGTATCGGAACGTATACCAGTTTGTTTTTTGCTGCGATTAAAAACTGACTTTTAGTTCATATGATATGATCCTTTTTGAAATAATATTTATATGAAAAGGCAGAACTAATAAAAAGTTGCAATTGACAAAAAAGCTATTTGCATCACGTAACTATGTTCGTATCACACCTGTAATGGAGAACAATACCAAGCTAGAAGATTTCAGTTGAGTATACCGCCATTTTATTTTTAAAAAAACTATGTAAGGAAATTTGACATACTTTTCTAGAAAATCTAATATATTTTCCTTGTCTGACCGTTGTAAACTCCATTTTCCATCGCAGAATAATAAGAATCAATAATTTGGAAGCAACGATCACAAGGTTCGAGATTTCGAAAATTGCCTGCCAAAGTTCACAACTGACCTGGCTGTTTACGATCAGCATCACGTAAACTGTTTGCTCCAAGTTACATGGAAGTTTACGACCTTAATATATCAGGAGGGGGTAGTCTCGTGTGGATAGGGGTCCTGTACGAGGTGCGCGGGGATGTCGGATACTCAAGGGGGATGGGAGAGGCGGGTTAATGAAGGGATGGAAAATATGGCCGACTCGTCATCGCTCAAATTCAGAAATTTAATTGAATTTCGATTTTTCTTACTGTATTGACATGTTCACAGTACCTGTCGTGAATAGCGAAAGTGAAAGGCTGTTGAGAGCGGATGTTTTCCTGAGGAAACAGTTTGGGCCGCCATTAATTCAGTACCAAGTTCTACATGCCTTTAAAGATCCTGTATATATGTTGGCCTACATTCACCCGACGAAGGGGCAAGGAAAAGCCCATATTACGTTGTTGATATAATAAAGAAGAAGTTAACATCCATAATATTTTGTCTTACACTTGAATACCATCTTCTATACTTCTCTCAATAAACTTTAATTTGTAAGCGTACAAGAAGTAACAGAATAAGTGATTGACAGTATGAGCGTCAGTGAACGCCATGCTGGTGACGTCAGTCTTGGAGCAGCAACTTTGAGTTGTAGTCTCAACAATCTTAGTACCTTTCCTACAAGGCAACATCTGATTCCCACAACTGTTGTTAACAGTTACGTCCCTTGGCTGTTGGTCGTGGGTTTGAATCCCACTTATAACCCTTGATCTGTCAGCCTCATAGGGGAGCTTTTCACTAGAAGGCAAGCGTTCCAAATATGACCTGCATGTTTCATGTGGGATTTTCTCTTCATTACTAAAAGACGCCAAGATGATGATTGTTGTCACCCTTCCTGGTGCTTAGGGTTGAGAGGATAATGCGGGTGCACGCGCTGGTCATCTGTGAGTCAGTTTTTTTTGTGTCTGAGTGTGGCATGCGTGTTGAAGCTGAATTATGGCATCTCTGTGGGCTACCAAATGAGTTTAGTTTCATTGGCGGAACCAGGAATTTTCAAAGGTGGGATGGGGGATTCGAACATTGTACCCTTGTGGGAGTCGAACACGGGTTTTCAGCATGACGAGCGAACACATTAACCCCTGGCCCTGTCAAAGCAGCAGCAGTTTTGACCCTCACATGGAGACACAAACGCACATACACACGCAAACTTGTTTTTCTTTCTAAAGTTCACTCCAGTCCTTTCGCAGTGACTGCCACCCCATCGTATAACTCTGAATACCATTCAAATCTACGTTCAAAATAGCCAACTCTGAAAGAATCAGTTCTGAAGTAAAGATCCCGACTTCTGATGAAGCAGTTCCATGTTTGTTCAGATGTTTCGCTGCTTACAAGAGCTCAACTACATTTTTCCATAAACCATACATCATTTCGAAGAAAATCTAACATTTGGTAATTGTTTTCAGCATATTACTCGGGTTTAATTGGAAAAGGATGCGCGGCAAGGATGATGAATTGCAAAGTGCACGTGCTGAACACGCGCATATACTCAAAAGTTGAGCCAGGCTGTTCCAACGTGCCCCCTTGTTAACTCCACCTCCAATCTTGAGCTGATTATCAGTTTATGGGGGGCTGTAATTGCAAATATAAAATAAACTACAGTCTTTGCTTTCAAGTTGATATACGAGAGCACATGTTAACTGGTGAAAGCATGATCTGGCATACGGTACACATATTTAATGAAATATTTATCCTAAGAAACGACCGCTCCGAAACAGGCACTGAAGGATAGAAACTGACGTAAATGCAAACCGAATGGTCATGGTGGCCCCCAAGTATCATCTGTTTTCGAAAGCCGTCGAGGTGAGAAAAACTATGTATAAATTAATCATGGCTGACATTCCGTGCACAGGCAGTGTTTTGCCACATCCTGAATAGACGCCAGGAGTCCGAGCCCTTTCTTTTACGGTCGCCCTTCACAGACGTCGTCCCCGCAACAACCCAGTCTAACCATACAAACGGTGAACATATCCTCAAAACTTAACTCATATACGCCACAGCAGACCACAAATCAGCAAAATAGGAAAACAAACTTCCAAAACCGCAACAGCATCCTTTGAAACCGAAACAGACGCCTTAACTCCAATAGTCTTCCACAGACACTCGACGCCAAACGGATAACAAACCTTTCTGGACGTTGTATAAACCGACGTCCACAGTCGACACAGGGCCTGTAACGTCTTGACTATATCAGTCACAGGGCATTCATCAGACGCCATAACTTCAACTGTCGCCGGGAATTCCGCTGACACCTTAAGTAACGTCAACAGTTATTGATCCTTCAAACGACGCCAACCTCCAGTTGTCACCAGGATTACACTATAACTTCAATAGTCACTGAGCCTTCAAACGACGCCGTCCTCCAACAGATGCCATAGCGCCCCTCAACATAGCTGGGCCTTCAACAGACGCCTGGACTCTACGGACACACGGCCTTCAGCAGACGCCTGGACTCTACGGACACAGGGCCTTCAGCGGGCGACCTTATTCGAGATCATTAGAACTAGAAACCACCACAGAAATATGGTTCTCTCAATGTGGACAGTGTTCACAATATCACCCACTGGTTTACACAATCCAGGCTCGACCATAGAAATACTATCGACTTTCGTGTTCTCACGTCTTTTGTCTACATACTGCAAACATTGTTAAGTATTGACTGTACAGCGTACAGATTGTGCACTCTGTTACCCTCATCGAAAACTTCCTGGTCTTCACCCATTACCCATTCGTACCGAACGTAATCCAACAGATATATTTATACTTGCGTGTTAAAGATTTTCTTGAAAAACGTAATTCTTGTGAAAACATCATCACATTTTACTGCCATCATGGATATATTTTTTATTTATTAAGGGCAAAATCGTGTTCTCAGTAGTCTCAGCAGCGTTACTTAATACGGAATCGTGTTTACCTGGACTATTGCGTACGATACAAAGGTATATTCAACGGAGACGTGCGGAGGTTATCAAGTAGAGCTAGATTTAATCACACGGCAGTCATGCACTTTGAATACTGCGCAATAATGTTGGAAATGTAATTTAAGAAAATATACCGATTTATGTTGAGCCACCTCCGTCATTTTCGAAGTGAAAAACTTAATTGCAACGCCATTTCAGTCCGGTTGTCTGTTTTGTTTTCCGTTGTTGGGTTTACAGAGCATGTAAGGAGAGGCTGAGTTAACTGAGCACTTGGTTTCTGTTTTGTGTAAACTGGCAGATCGGTCGATTTCCTCAATGTCTGGGCGTGCAGAGTGTAAATGTTTACAGTTATGAATATATTAATCAAGCACCGGGAGTAGACGGTGCCTGTGCGTATCACCACGTTCACAAACGTCGTTGTGTTTGACAACGATGACAAGTAACTAACGTGTTCTGGACTGGTCGATTGTAACAGTACAGGGCAACGATGAATGCTAATTAAGCACTTGTTGGGATAATGGCACGAATGTACATTGTAGTTTGTAATTGGGGAAATGAACCTCGGGTATTAATACGTGTTACCGTTGTTGGCTTTGAGCGTGACATGTTTTGATTTATTGTTTGTTTGACCACTGTCTGTAAACAATTAGCCCGGAAACAACTGACTGACACCATGAGCATCGACCCACTCAGATCGGGAACTTGTATCCACAAAGTCACCGCACCTAGCCTCTCTGTCCATGAGTCGCGTTCTGGGTGCTTGTCTGGAATCAGGGTCGGTTGTCAGTACCTGAATGGAATCAATCACAGAATTAAAGATTTCCCCCAACTAAAGGCTTCTTCCTTTGTACATTAACTGTCAAAAACCGAGAGATTTTAGCTGGAACCTTCATATAAGACAGGGATGGACATCCGTTTGGTTAATTTCTTGATTTCTTGATAACAGTCAGTGAGTGAGTTTAGTTTGTTTTGGGCGATATTCCAGCAATATCCCGAGGGTGGAAACCATATCAGGGCTCTAATGTTACACCCATAAGGGGAATCGAACCTGGATCTTCACCCAGAAGAGCAAACGTAAGACGAGATTAGACTAGCCTTGAGTATATTGTCAGCTCAATATTGTTTTTGTGATTCTATTATCAATCCAACATGATTTGACAGCCCTTTCAGTGTAGTGCTATTCAAAGTGGACTCAAGACAAAGGTGTAATGACTTGAGGTTATGTGTCCAATAGAATGAAAATAAATGAATAGAATGAAAAACTGAATGAGAAAAGACCTGCGATCAGATTACAACATTTATTCTTAATAATAGTTAATTAATAGTTTGGAGGTCTGATACACTATGTTTTCGAGGCTGGGTAATGCAATAATAAAATATAAATACGCGCAAACTCGTGGGCCACGTGCTTTCAGGCTACTAGACTGATGCACAACATTTACGGACAGTCGAAAATCTACATCTTTGGTGTTAAGACTCAAATATTGTTGAAAGGAGTCAGTGGGGTCTTCTTTCAGGCAGGCTTGGAAAAAGGCTATTCCTGGTTTATGGGGTAGCACAGTGGTTAAAGCGTTCGCTCTTCACGCTGAAGACCCGGGTTCGATTCCTCACATGGATACTATGTGTGAAGCCCATGGTGTCCCCCGCCGTGATATTGCTAAGACTCACGAACTCAATGTTTCACACTTTGGCGAACCACACGAGTACTGGTATGGTGTGGGAGATCCGGATTCGCATTGATCTTCAGGAACCAATGAAGCGACTTACGGCATCGGATGGTCAGGTTACTGTCTTGGTTAACACATGCCATCATATCCGAATAGCGGAGGCCGTGCTCATGCTGTTGATCACTGGGTTGTCTGGTCTAGACTTAAATATGTACAGACCGCGGCCAAACAAACAAGCAAACAAGCAAACAAACAAACAAACAGACCATTCCACACACCTGGCGGAACGCGACAACACTCCCGTACGTTAAGATAATCCTGATAGTGCAAAGGAGGCTTTGAGAACCGGGGACCAGGAAGAGAAGTAAAACAACATTCACTCAAAGGGCAACTCGTGCTGAATAAAGGTCTGGGACCGCTGATGAATTCCGATGTTTATTCTGATGAAATGCGATGAAATCGTAACCTCATTCCTACGAAGTTGTTAAGCTGGCACCATAGTTGCATGGTGGATTCTTGGAAAGGTTATTGTTTCAGCTTAAATCTCGTAAAAACATACTCTGAATGGAGGAGCGTAGGTTATGGCTGGACTCATGGGGGAACTTGGCTGGACTGACGGACTGATGGTTGTAACAGGTCAATGATTTATTGCCGTCTTTGACCAGGGGTCACCGGTCCTCTCCGTCTGATAAACTATTTGTGCAGTCTCAACAATAAACTGGTTTAGCTGTTAGAATGCATGACTACTTTGACTACAATTTGAGAAAGGTGGTCAGAAACCAGTCAATTTAATCAGGTGTCCGTCTCGGTAGAAGGTCGTGCCTGTCTCTCTTATCATTCTCAGCCGCCATATTAAATCGCGCTATTACACAACATGGCCGCCATATTGCATCGCGCTGTTACACAACAATCGCGGTCCTTTCTCGTGCACGTGTGGCATTTAAAGAATGACGAGTTCAAAAGCATGAAAACTGAATCATTAACCTAATACGAGGATAGAAGAGGTTATTCTCTTCAAACATGATATAATGTAATTGAACACGAGAAATCAATACTCGCAGAAGAAGAGAAAATGATACCATGATATTGTATTTGAGTGAGTGAGTAGCGTTTGAGCGTCTTTAACATTTTACAACCACATCATGTACGATGAGAAAATTGTACTTTAGATCGCGTAGTTGTTTATGCTCTACGCCCATGCTGTAGAAACATCTTCATCTTAAATTGCATGTTGTAAATAAGGATCTGAGGGCAATCGGAAACTTGTTCGTTGATAAAATCTCTGCACTGGGAATATGGCGAAGAACTGAACGTCGGCTGGACCAGAGACCATGTGACAGATCTATTATATGGTCTCTGGTAGGATAACAGCACTTTCTTAGAATTGTAAATTTCTCGTGGAGCAAATACCAATAATCATCTCTTGAGAGAACTTGACTTTTGTTGCTACAAACACTTCTTGTGGGGGTATAAAAGTGAAAAGTGTTTCTGGGTTGATAATGACTGGTTATTATATATTTAATTGTCTTCTCTGTAATGGAAATAACACTTCTTGCCTTGAAGCTGTAGTTAAAAATGTTCCCGCTCCCTGAAAGTAATACCGATGCATAAAGGTTAGAACAATCTTTATTAACTGTCTAGAGCCCTTTGGTTTTACTCGCTATTCCCATCGTCCGTGAATTATGTGTCGTAATGCTGGTGTTGAGAGGTCGGACCTCGGTGTATAAATCAGCGCACACTGTATCAACCCCCCAGGGAGGGACGCATCATACGCTTCGGTGACCCCCCACATTGCGATACAGACGCACTACCAGTCATATGAAATAACATCTCACATAAATCTGGATATCATAGTTCGCGGAAATAATTTATGCCCTAACTCTTTAAGATTTCTTTGTGATTTCTCTAAATATCATGAATAAAACATGAGTTTTTGCAGTGAGTTAATAATTGTTGGAAACCCCTGGCGTAAATTGACGGGTGTGTCACAAGCATTGCTGGCTTGGCTTCGTTTGTACGAGCTCGCAAAACACATTCCCATCGCCCGCGCGAGTCAGCACCGCGTGGACAATCTTTATAACAAGTCTTGCGGTTCGGGGGAAGTTGATTAAAGTATGACGGCGCTGTCCCCGTGTCACGGTGTCACGCAGGTCACTCACCTGTCATGTCACGTCGTGCCTAACGTGACACAGTGGAGTTTTGGGAGGAAATAGAGTGAAGTGGGCGACATTTATTGCATGTGATCCAGTCATATCATGAACGTCAAATGAAACATAACAGAGCTCATTGGCCTTTTGTCTTTTCGAGCTTTCCCATGTCACAATGATGGACTCTATTTACTCAGAATTAAAGACCCCGATCCTGAAGAAAATTGCACTGCTTCTCTAACTGTTCTGTTATGATACATCGGGGATGTGAAAAATACACAACAGGATGTAGATTTAGACTGGTTTGTATACGAAGGCGTGGGTCCAGGCTATTCTTTGGGATGCAAGGAAGGCGTCAGATTTCAAACCAGCTTCATCTGTGAAGAGGTCATGCAAAGATGCTGTAGTAGATACTATGGGGGATGGTCCACTGATACCTTACATTCGTAGGGGGCTATCGACGTTGAATGACGTTGAATGACGTTGAATGACGTGTTTGAGCTCTAAAAATTATCTGGTAGGTTAAAGATAAAGTAAAGGTAAAGGTCATTAAGAACAAGATGAAGATGTGCATTTTGAGATAAAGTCACACGTCAACTGCTTTTGAGCACGGGGCTTTTGTACAAGGTGCTTTTCGATGCTAAATTCTAAGAAATAGGCTTTAGAATGGTCAGTACAGTTTGATGATCAGACAGGGAGGATCAATACTGACCTTTCAGAGTTATGTCCCCTTGGTGGCCTTGTCCTCCATCTTTCTTCCGAAAAGGTTTACAACGGCCTATTAAAGAGTTTTTGTTGTTGTTGTTTCAAAAAAGACCAAATGTTTAGAATTCCGCTGAAAAGGAACGGTGTGCAAAAGTTTAATAACGACTGCTTTTGGCATGGTCACGTGGATGAGTAAGCTGAACGTGGCATTCGAAAGCAGTCTAACCTTGGTCATTTTGTGATTGCAAAGTGCCCACCGACAACTACATGCGTATAGCGGTCATCATCCTTACCCGAGTAGTAACCATGCTCTTCCAAATCAATATTGACAGTTGCTGCTACTTGGCCTTCTTGTGTCCTTGTACGAAATAGTGACAGTTTATGGTAGACTAATTGTACCGAACAGCCAACGAACGCAAGTTTAAAAATAAATATGAAATCTCACGAAAGTAAGCATTCATGTTTATGTCGTCTATTCAAATATCCACAAAAATATTAACACATTGTAACAATACAATATACACTTTATCAGCTCTCATACAAAACACACGATCTATTCAAACCCTTGTATATACACATATACAATATAGTCCTTAAATTATCAACATCTGCCGTGTGTGAAAAAAATGTTTAAAGTTGTTTCCACCATCCCCCACAGTCTCTCACGACCATTACCCCGTCTCTTGTTGTCCGAGGGAAGGAGCCTGTTTCGTACCTTATTTACTATACTACTCATCAGTTGAAACCTAATTCAACTGGTGTCCCCTGTAATGCGCGCCTCAACAAGTAGTCGTTAGCACCATGCCGCCATCAATCTGGACAACCGCCGATGCAGATGGCGATGTCCCTAGTGGAAACGTTGCAAATAAGCAGTATCTGCTTTTTGAGGGATGTTTGCCCAGATCGAAGGAATATAAAGTAGAGGTAATTCCCGTTTTCCATCTACAGACGCCCTACAATTGCGGGCTATCAGCGCCGAATAATCCACGTAAATCCCTTAAACTGGTATCGCCTCTATTGATAACGCTTGAGACCAACGGACCGTAAACGAGTTGTCTGCGATACGATTTGAGAGTCCCAGCTCCACTCTGTGGGACCGATAAGGCAATATTTGCCATTTGTCAGCCAGTAAACTCGTCTTGTTATCAGCCCTCACTGATCATCAGAAGACCAACACCAGCCAATCATAATAATAGAAATATTTGTCATTTTGAGTAATGATGGTGAGCGAAGACTGGGCTCCGTGATAATCCGACCTGATTTTCTCATCCTGTTTCCTGCAGTGACCAAGCTGCAAACCGGCAGGACCTAGGCATGGCCGATTTCTTTGAGTTCCAATTAGTTCCAAGTCTTGGAGTCAGTCTGCAGGGGCATATCTTTAGGCATTAGGCGTGTTTGAAGGCGAACATACTTCAAAGCATCGTCGCATATTGGCTGTTTGTTACACAGGGGCCTATAGTTCGGTTAGTACTTGTGCACACAGCACCGGGTCGCCCTCCCTTCAACTTTACCATCGCTTTCTATTCAATCTGGAAGCAACGACAAACCTTGCTTGGCTGCTTTCGCACGCTCTACGTTCACAATTTGATCACAGGTATTGAATAATCTTTGTGATTTAGAACGCTTTTAGGATAATTGAAAAGCACGGGGCCGTTTTTGCGTTATTCCAACATTATAGAATATATTGAGGGAAACACAATCGCTCGATTTAAAAGAAACTAGTTTTTAGAAAGCAGATGAATAAACGTGCGAAGATCGATGGCGAGTGGAACCGCATTATGGTAGTTTGTATGGTAGCGATCGTTGCCGAGACAGGCGGAAAATTGCTCGTTGCCCGTTCGTATCAAACAAGTCGTTTATATGACAATAACATAGCTGTGTTTCAGTAGCAGTGAACAGAGTAAGGATATTGCGGTACATCCATGGACGGCCTTGTCGGTCGCCTGCCACACAGAGGTGAAAGGCTTGAATGGGTGTGTCTACAGAGTCACCGAGGAGATTAAATTACCAACAACTCCCTAAGTAAAGTCTAAAAACTGCGTTTATTTGTAGAAGCTTAAAGCCCTACGTATGACAAAGCTAGACGTTGTATATCAAATCATGACTGATTTACATGATACGTTACATTAAGTGCAGGGAACGTTGACAGCCAGACACGAAAGACCATTTATTGCCAGTGAGGGGTTTTCTTGGCGTGTTTGTTGGTGTCTAGAATCAGACAGCTTTTGTGCCAAAGGGTCAGTGTTGAGAGTTGCTTGTTCAAAGGAACTCCTGCAGGAAAATGATTTTTGATGTTTTTTTTTTTTTTCAAAAAGTACTATTTTTGGATTTATTTCTTACCCCAACGCCCCCGAGTCATACGGAACCAGCGGCCAACAGCTGAGTCATCTCATTAAAATTACAACTTTTTATCTCTTGTCCCGCCCCTGTCATAGTTTTTCGCAGTTTTTGAATAGATGAAGATTATGAAATAAGGAAGAAGCAACGAGCGAAAATATCAACCTTTAAAGTATTGTTCTGGAGCATCACGTCTAAAACAAGTACTACACGTCACAAGGACATGATTAGGGGTCTGTTGGGGTTATTCTTCTGTTATTGTCAAGGGAGTATGAGGTAAAGCGAATCCTTATCCCAAATGAGGCCCCCGAGGGGCGTCGCAAGCTAATCAGAAGATTCACTTCCGGTGTTGAAAGAACACTGTTAGAGTTTCCGCAATGGCTGGCCACATGGTATGCGCTAGAAGAAAAGACTGGCCATGCTTTTATCGAAATGAAAAGACAAGATAATTCTAAAGCTCAGTTGTAATTGCATGCATGGAAAAAATTATTTCCTTGCTTTGAGAAAATCGAGTCATTGTTGCGTGATGTACACTGTTCGGAACCTACCCAGAAAATGGCGTACCGCAAACGGTGATACCCCCGAGAGCATCTTTCTGTGCCGTTGAGGCTGTGATAAGGTGTGCAAATCCACGGCGGTTCTATTACTCACTTGCTTTGCTAACAGTTTAACCTGCTTTCCACAGTAATCCGTCAAAGACTTTTTGTCAATTTTATCCATCGGCTCTAATTAAAGTTTTAAGCTTATTGATTACTTGAAGAACGTCCAGCCCCTTGGGATACTTCAAAAGCGTCTTGGACGGCGGCGCGGTCACTTTCCGCTGTGTATTTGGTGATTTTACATCTTGTATGTGTATAGCTGCGACCGGCGAGTGCTTTTTGGCACCACTTTGTTTGAACGTTGGGACGTGTTGTGAAAGCCTGACGCTGGAGGGAACAACGTGCTTGAGCGGGACAACACGGAACAAAACTCTGCACCATGACACAGGACTGGTAGAGTTTCTCCTTCAAGCATTCAAGGAGTTGTATTAATCTGTGGCTGGGTAGCCCAGTGTTTCAAGCTTTTGGAGGTTACCACATGCCTGGGTTCGAGTCCAGTCTTGGTACCTTGTTTGTGTCCCTTCTGTGATGACATTAGAAAAAATATCGACATCGTGTAGTGGTTGCTGCAGGAGGGACGGTGGCCTTATGGTTAAAGCGTTCGATCCCCTGGTTCGATTTCAAAGAAGGTCCTGATTACAATCTCTCTTCAGCAACCCATGCATCTTGTAAAAGGCTGAGAGTGAAATAAAATCGCATTCACTCACTACTCCACGAGGATCGGGATTAGCTCGTTGCCATGGCCTTACGTCCTGAAACACCCCCGTCAAACCAAACATAGCAGATTTTTACCAACTCACTTCCACCCAACACTGGCCAGTTGGTGGCAGTTTATGTGTATCACAATATTCGCAGAAAGCCTTAGAACATGTCTGCCCTCTAACGCTACCTAAAAATATTCATAGCTTCAGAATTTCTAAATATTATCCTACCGCGTTCATACATTTCCTAATTTCCTTTACTTAAAATTATTCCACGAACATGGTCTTTGTGTTTGAATTCATGGTCGAAAAGGAAAACCGGAAGTGGTTTCAGGAGATTCGCCATCTTGTTTTCCAGGAACGCTATCACATTGGATGAGGGGTTTCTCAGTCAATAATGTTTTGTTAAATTATCCTTGTTAATCCTGTCTTAAACCGCATTTGAAAAGGAATGAACTATTGAAAGTAAAGAAAGAAAATATAGACTCATGTGTGACGGTGCATATGGTTTTTCGATGATGAAGTATTATTTATTCACTTTTTTGATACTATGTCACATACATTCAAACACTTGTTTATTAGAAGAGAAAACGACTGAGTGGTCTATAAGTATTAAAGTTTTCCTTAGAATTTTTATTTTGTTAAGCATATGTGGTAGGTTCCGATTGGAGTTCCAGGAATGTCGACATGTTAAGTCTGTATTCTTCTAACTATTATACTGGCGTCTCCTATTCTCGAGGTACTTTTCGAGGCTTCTCCTATTCTCGCGGCAAAACGAGAAAGTAACATTATTTGGTGTAAGGAAAGGGAAACTTATGGGAAAGGGCGGGGAAAAGTTACGATTTTTCCATGTTGGTTAGAACTCATGAATATTCGTTACATTGCAAAACTTCGATAATTCACAGACGTGGTCCACTTCCTAGTTACCGGTCAATGATGTAAACAATCGCTAAGTGTCACGCATCGGCAATCTCGGCAGAAAATGTGTTTACCGCTAGAATAGGAAACCCGCGAGAATAGGAGACGACCCTATATATAGAGCGTTTTTCATGACTGTAGCTACTGCATAAAGACCATTGTTATTTGGTAGTACATATCCCATTAAGATATTCTTATAAATGTTATCTGACGTCTTGCCAAAAGCCATTTTCCAAATGTTTAAATTGACCTTGATATTCCCAGAAAAGATGGGGCATGGATATTTTTCGTGTGAACAATATCTAGACAAGTTAATGTTTATGTATCCGATTTCATAGAGAAGAGAGATTGTTGGTAAATATGGAGGATTGGTGAGGGTCTTGTTTAGCACCGTGTTTCTAGTTTTATATTTTTTATTTTATCATTTTTATCAAATCATTTGTCAAGTGCATACTTTCACATGCATGATAGTTTATATATACTTTCACAACTTCCTACTGTCAACTGTTTTTACTTACGTTACTGTGAACACTCGTGAATATTTGGGTGAAAACATTTCTTCAGTAACCCATGTTTGTCGTGAGAGGCGACTAACTTGGTCGTGTGATCAGACTCGCTGACACATGTCATCGTATCCCAATTGTGTAGATAGATGTTCACGCTATTGATCATTGGAATGTTTGGTCCAGGCATGATTATGCCTGTTTACAGACGGCCATATAGCTGGATTATGAGTGGTGTAAAAGTACACTGACTCACCATGCTACACTTCTTCATTCATGTTATTTAACACAAAGACGACATCTATCGCCTCTGCTATATCAGAGTATTGCAGGACACAACTTGACTCGAGGCTATTTAAAGAATACTAGAACGCAATACTGATAATATGCCCCGTCATCAACATGAAACACAAGGTTGGAAGATTAGCGTAGCTTTGTTCCCTGACAAGGACCAATTAGGACATTAATGTTTAATATAATAACGTCTGGGACTTTACCATAGTTCATTACTTGCTTGTCATATATTTTCGCCAGATATTTTATTCCTTGTGTAGTTGTTGACGGTTTTGTGGCCATGCGCATTAAAGTTCAAACCGTCAGGCCGCGATGGGGTAGCCAAGTATATAAAACTTCTACCATTGATGCTGTTGTCGGGGTTCGATTCTATATGATTAAATTCGGTGACTCGATATCTAATGTACACAGGGGCTGTGGGATAGCCTCGAAGTTAAAGCGTTCGTTCGTCAAGCCGAAAACCCAGTTCGAATCCCCAAATGGGTACAATGTGCGGAGTCCATTTCTGGTGCCACCCACCCACCCCAACTTGATATTGTAGGAATATTGCTAAAACGGCTTAAAACTCACTCACTCTGTGACTCATTCTAATGTCCCTAATTATATGTTGCTGGAATATTGCTGTGGGCGGCGTATAAGTATACTCACTCTTTCCCAGATCATGGCTGTTTGCCGTCTCACTTGAACCCGTCTACTGTTTCTGGAAGCCTGGCCGATTTCAAGGACACATGTCCTGCAACATTGTTTACTGCTATCATCCTGTCTGTTCTGTAAATGGTGTAAGGGTTCATACATTTATGATTTAATTGATGGAATTGATTCCCAGCGGGCGCTGATTGTCAGGCAAGAATTCACCGTACATTGTGTGCGAAGAACAAACACTCCATTTTCGGTAGCCCTGGTTCCTGAGAATTGAAATCCCATGCTGTCTTTGATGAGCGAGATTCTGGCAGTTGGGGATGCTATATCAGGGTAAAACCCTTTCCCTAACAGTATGATAGCTCCCATACGATCGATCTCCATTGACCTATTGAACACGTATACTTTGATGTAGACTAGCTGTACCTTCGGTCCACCAGCGGTGCTAAATTACCGGCCTGCTTACAACATACATTCTCATTAATGTAACCATCTGAGAGGCTGCATGTCTGGCACTGTGGCTAGCGACGAGCATCACAAAATGCATGCATGTAATCACAGTTTGATTACATTGGGAAGAGAATCGCCCTTCCAGACTCGGTTATTTTGATGACTGCCATGTTTACACTCGTCCGCTAATTTCAGCTCATTGCCAGCACCAGAAACCCGTGCTAGTTGCCCGGATATTGGTTTGAAGCTCAACAAGGCGGATGAGGGTAAACACGAGAATGGTTACAAATATCGTTTGGCATTGGAGCACACGAGGTTTTATTCCCGCCATTGTCCGCTCTGATCAGAAGCGTTAGACGAGGTGTACTGGGCTTAATAGGTCTGGTTTGATCCTTTGTGGGGACAGAAATGAATGATTTTGATGATCGTTATTAACTGTAGAAGCGGGGGAATTTACAATGTGTTTCTTTTTAGGTGAATCAGTGACACGTGATCTGGATGACCTCTATAGGGTCAGCACGCGCGGAAGGTTCCCATGGGTACAGTTTCACCAGTCAGGCTGAAGAATTGCCAGAATCTCCCGAGAACGGTTATTGGGGTAAAACATTCATTCGCGAAAAAAAGAAGTATCCTAAACAAATATCCCAGTTCTAAAACCTCAGAGGAGGTATGTTCTTTGCGCTTGATTGGGTAGGAGAACTTTGGCTGTTCGGGCGTTGAGTTAGACACTAGGGCGTGATTGGAGGTTTTTGGCAAATTGACGGCAGCATAGAGCAGGCTTATGACAGAACCGGATTTGGTGGGTATTCATCACCAGTGATTTTCTGTGTAATTCAATTGTTGACAATCAATATAGACTCGGCGATTCGTAGTCTGAACACTGTCTTCTTGCTGATCCAACTCGACCTGCGACTCGACATCCCATAAACAACACAGCCTGCAGCTATAACTTTATTTCCCTTAGAAAACTATGGTGATCATAACGTGGCAAAATCATCAATTTGCTTGCAAAAGAATTTCTGCATTTCGGCGCTTCCGAAATGGTATGAGCTACAGAAGAGACACATTATCATGTCTGTGATGGAGGAAGTTTATGCTCTTGCATATATTGTTCCGATAAATGCCCAGCGCAAGCTGGACCCTTCCGTCTGAATTGGTCTCAAATAGAACGCGGATTGAACGCATCCCGTATTACCGTCGTCCAAGGCGCTACACAATGCCGTCGACAAACACGGCGTTGTTACGGGGTCGGGAGCTCTGACCCGGCCGCTAGAGGGCGCTCGTCAGGCGTCACAACTGTTTTATGCTGTACCGCCAATCTCCTTGCTGGTTTAGAAGCAAACACGGGAACAGGCAATAAAATAACAGCTATTATGCAAAATGATTGATGGGACTAGTGAAAATCATTGCTAATTCCTGTATCGGTATGCATTATATTGGCCCGCGCTGGTGCACCGCCATCAAATCTGCTGAAAAGAGACCGGTTATGACATGTCGATGGCTCTCCCATGTCAAGGACTGGGAATTCAATACGTCTGCTCGGTCGCCTTCAAACAGGGATTGAAACAAACTAATTTCAGAAAAAATGAATGAACAGTAAATTATATCCTAATGCCAAATGTTACTTAGGTATTTCTGACGGTACTTAATACCGTGAGCCCGAGCCGCGCTCTGACTTTGTAATGATCTTAGCGTTAACGATCTGAAGACGTTTTTTTGTACCGTCATATTTCTAGGCCGCATTAATTTAATCCTATATCATCCATAGGATTTCACTAGTGACGTCACGGGGAAAGAAGCCGTGATGCAGCGTGTGGATTAGTGAGTTTTTGTCTCAGATGCCAACATAGTGGCATTGGTTAATGGCACTATGACGGTTTACGTTTATGTCTTGGAGTCTTCCAGGAACGGAGCGAGGCGATCTTATTATAAGAACCCCGAGTTTAAATAATCATATTGGGTTTGTTCCAAATCCCAGGGAAACTGCATCATGGGTCCGCGAAAACAAAACACAGGCGTGTTCGTATCTTCTTTGAGTGGCATTTAGAAGTTCTGTGGATACACAGCATCATATTATAAATTATAAGCGATGTTTTGGTGTAGCTACATGCATGCTGGATAACGGTGTTAGTAAAACTACACCAAAACGTTGACTTGCTTGATAAGTGTTAATAGCTACACCAAAATGTTGACTTGACTGATAACGGTGTCAATAACTACACCAAAATGATGACGTGCTTGATAACAGTGTCAATAGCTACACCGAAACGTTGACATGCTTGATAAAGGTGTAAATAGCTACAACGAGACGTTGACTTGCTTGATAACGGTGTCAATAGCTAAACCGAAACGTTAACTTCCTTGATAACGGTGTCAATAGCTACACCGAAATATTGACATGCTTGATAAAGGTGTAAATAGAAACAGCTACAACGAAACGTTGACTTGCTTGATAACGGTGTTAGTAGCTACACCGAAACGTTGATTTGTTTGATAACGGTCTCAATAGCTACACCGAAACGTTGACTTGCATGATAACCTCAATAGCTACACCGAAACGTTGACTTGCATGATAACCTCAATAGCTACACCGAAACGTTGACTTGCATGATAACCTCAATAGGTACACCGAAACGTTGACTTGCATGATAACCTCAATAGCTACACCGAAACGTTGACTTGCATGATAACCTCAATAGCTACACCGAAACGTTGACATGCATGATAACCTCAATAGCTACACCGAAACGTTGACTTGCATGATAACCTCAATAGCTAAACCGAAACGTTGACTTGCATGATAACCTCAATGGCTACACCGAAACGTTGACTTGCATGATAACCTCAATAGCTACACCGAAACGTTGACTTGCATGATAACCTCAATAGCTACACCGAAACGTTGACTTGCATGATAACCTCAATAGCTACACCGAAACGTTGACATGCATGATAACCTCAATAGCTACACCGAAACGTTGACTTGCATGATAACCTCAATAGGTACACCGAAACGTTGACTTGCATGATAACCTCAATAGCTACACCGAAACGTTGACATGCATGATAACCTCAATAGCTACACCGAAACGTTGACTTGCATGATAACCTCAATAGCTACACCGAAACGTTGATTTGTTCATATTAATAATAAAGTAGCTGTATATCCATAGAACTCTCTCTGTTCTTGTTCCTAACTGTTCAGAAGTTTCACAACCATTCTTAACCGGTGATTTTATGTATAAACAAAACATCATGGCATCATGAATTTGGACATGCGCATTGAGATTTCAAGTATATTGCCGGTAAGCAGCCCTGATTATCCAGCCTTTCAATCTCCATCCATTTATATAATAAGCTGGATACTTGACGCAGCTCTGGGAGTGTCGTGTTTTTATCATCACGGATCGTACTACTTCTCCTGTGCCAAATGAGCCTGTCTGAAGCGACTGATTATATCGATAACCTTCCAGTCCTGATTTTCCGCTCATGATTTGACAAACAATAAACCTAATTTCAAATGACAAATCTGACAACGTCCAACTCTCAACACCTGGAGTCATTGATTCTTTCGGACGTGAGTGGGAAACGCACCGATATCCTCCCCACGAACCAGGAGCTTCTTCCAATCACTGGTTCAGTCCCTAGCTCATCAGAGCGTTATTATATCATTGACGATGTAATCCCTTCATCATGGGTGGACAGGGAACGGAATGCTGCAACATTTATCAGACGTTAAGCTTAAAACACTGTGCCTACAGCGTATGCGCCCATTAAGTCAAAAACTACAATCTGTCACCAATCTGTCAACTCCGAGCAGCAAGTCATTAGTAAAGATAAGCAAAAACCCAGCTTCTTCTAGGCTGAGAGTCTTACATGACAGAGCGGTGAAGGTTCAGCCTTTCAAGGATCGTGAAGACATCAGGCACACGCATTCTCTCGCCCCGTTAACGGTTAATCCGATTACTAGAGCTAGCCATGTCATTTTTGCGAGAAAAAAAAAACGGAAAAGGAAGAAATTAGGACTTTTTAGAATCCAAGATGCTGACCGACTGACTTTGAGAAACCTCATCCTAGGAACTGCGTGATGTAGTGCTTTAAAACAAGTGTAAATTTCATAGCTTTTTAATTTCTCCATTATTTTAGTGCAGTCAAAAGACACCCCCATATGGTAGATTGACCTTACTTCTTAGAGATGTATTTTGTTTTCTACTTAATAAATTTTTCATGATTTCAATCCCTGGGGGTTTCTTCAAATGTCGCATCAAAGATTTGTTTTAAAAATATATATACACTGTCATGTATATATTTTCAACAATTGTATGATGTTGCTTTTAGCAGTCGATGGTGTAATCCCGAGGGTATATGTGTCTGCGTTTACGCCATGGACGTATAGATCATGCACCATATCCTGCACCTCCTTCACTATGTTATTCAATATTATTCTGCATTTTCGTTTTGTTAAGCGATGGTCAATAACATTCCACATTTTCGATAACTGGTTTTTCCAGCGAAAAGTCGACCTGGAAATATTTCGCATGGATAATCAAAGCCCGAAGCTTTCAGTTCCCAGAATACTGATAAATTTACACTACCATGCATCAAGGTTTGTTTTTTTGCCAAATGGCAGTAATTTTGCCCCAAATTGATGGTGTGAATTTAGTACAGGGCTTCTGTCTGATTTGATAAACAATGTTCCAAAGAAAGTAGGAAAAATACCTCTTTCGACATTAATCGTCATTTTACATCATTGTTAAAATGGTTGAACTGACCTGTGAGTTGTATTAGAATTGTAAAATTGCAGAATTGTTCAGATGGGTTTAATCATACTGACAGGCAAAAGAAAGGTTACAAACATGTTTGACGGTTGCTACACATGACAGTAACAACACTGTGTGAGTTTTACGCTTCTCAATATGGCATCGGTCTGTAAACATTCTGGACAAGACGATCCAGTGATCAACATTACCATCCATTTACGTAAATGGGATGCAATGACGTGTTAAAAATGTTAGCGAGTCCGACCACCCGATCCTGTTAGTTGCATCTTGCGACAAGCATGGGTTACTTGAGATCATTTCTAACCCGGATCTTCACGTGTTAACACAAACAAGAAAGTGTTATTCCTTGGTGATGTGTTTGATGTGAAGTATTTCGGCGATTTCTTTCAGGATGGTAACACTCACTCACTCACTCACTCACTCACTCACTCAAGCACACACGCTCCATTTCTTCCCTTACACCACTGTTTAACCACCTTCAACCATCCTCACATCTATATACATATGGCTTCATAACCAAATATACCAACCATCAGAGAATGAAATAAAATGATTATTTAAAAAATCCACTTAGTCTCTCCCTTATATATAAAAGAAATCAATAAGTCCGAAAATAATACGAGTTTCTGTGTAACGAACACAGACTAATATCCCTCCATTACTTTGCTCACCCTAAATATCACAAAGATAAAGATACTTGTTGACTTCCAGCCGAACACAGCAACCTTCCCGCTGCAACAGGAATCAATGCAATGTTAGAACAAGGGTCACGTCTGTACGTACCTAACTTGATTACTTGAGTAACTAAAGCATCTCATGTACCGTTTCTCTTGTTCTAAAGACATTGCCAAACAGGCATGTGAGTAAGTTAATGATGATAAATGGTACTGTTTGATAGAAGCTGTAATTACGCCGCCAGTTGGTTCCAGGGTCTAAGATGATCATCCAAGCGAGCATCATCGGCTCTTCACGGGGTCTTCCTTCCAGGCCTCTCGTCATCAACCATCGCGAATGCTTCAGACAAGCAGAAATTTCTATTTCTTTGATCTACTTATGTTTCCAAGAAAACAGTAAATCCGGAGAAAATTGTATCTCATTTGTGAAGAGGCATCTTGCTGGTTTCTTATTTGGTCTGTGGAACTGCACGCATCTTGGTTCTGTGTGTTTATTACCATCAATGCCGTGAAGCTGGAGACAAGACGCGAGTCATCTTTGGTCTCGACAGTAACAGAAACTAAAGCGACGCATGCTCACATCGATACAGCTTTTAATCTGCAATCTTAGATTCAGGTAATCCACTGAAACGTTTTTTGTATTGGATATGAGTTCAGAAGGAAACGTTTCAAAGACGCATTGAAGGTCTGGTCACCAACAGTTGATATGTAAGAGCCCAGAATGTCTTAAGATGCATAAACCCGATGAGTCAACCAAGACTATTAAAGCAGAATCACGCACTGAGCTCGAGTAGATTTAATGGAAGTTACCTGCCTCGTACGACAAGCTTTGATGGCTGAATCACAGGTAGCCCTCTTAATCAGCCAGAGTACCATTTGCTCGGGCCGCCATAGTACATTCGGCTATTTTCAGCTGATTTACAATCAACTCATTTTCGGAATTAATGAACATGAATAGAGATCCTTAAGAGCATTTAGTTTTGATCCTGAATATAATTACACTTTAATTTACGCTATGGGTTCCTTGCACGTAATGTCAAAAAGCGAAATCCCGTAGAGTAAACATATCGTCATATTTAATAGGAAGGATTACCTTTTCATCTTTTATATACTGAAGTTTGCGCCATGTAGTGTTTTCGTATTAGTCTGTTCTTTATGGGACTTTTTTAAACCTCTTTAACGTTCACATCTTAACTAGGTCTCTTCGCATACTGGAGAGACTTATAAGAATCGTAGCGCTGACAAAGGAAAGGTTCAGCCTTGCTCGGTGTATATTTCCATCATATCTGACTATTGGATGACATTATGAGACAGAAATATAAAAGAACAAACGAATATGGAAAGGTCAGGCTTAGTTTGTCTTGTGTGCTTCGTCAGATGGATGTCAGGTGTAATTATCTGTGGCATAAATGTGATCAGTTATTGCACTCATCTTCTGTCGCAGTCACCTACATCGTATCTGAATTTGCTTTGTGGCCAAATCAGTTGTTATGTAAAGGTCGTTCATATTTTGTCCGTGGTGCAGTGTCAATTTCTCGTGGCTACTAAACCGATTGTGTTTCAGACGGATGGACTTTCAGAGATAAAAATCTGCACACATCGCATAATGTGTTGGCCAAATCTTAAATCTTTGCTCTTTACATTCACGTGCATTTTTTAATTGGATCCTTTGCTTCAAATACCATCCTTTTATGCTTTTGATATTCTTTGTCGGTAACTTTGAATGTCAGTTAAACAGTTAAGAGTAACACGCTGGATGTATAGGAGCTATATTCGGTGGGGCTGGTGATATAGTTTAAGGGTGACCTGGACCAGAAGTAGGGTCTATTTGCGCCCAGCTCTAGCTAGGAGCGTCTTTGCAGACAGTTGTCTCCATTTGAAGGAAGTGTCTGTTGTTATCTCCCTTCCCTTAACGTACTGCGGTAGTCTTCCCTTCCTTATGCATGTTGGGTAATTTCTGCAGTGACATCTCGCCATATTGCGTGTGACGGGTTATCGTTTCAGAAGTATTTCCCGTTATTGAACGCGGTGGGTAATTCTGGTGTAATTATGAGATCATCGTAGGTCGTAAGTACACTCAGCTACAGCATATTCATGTGAATTACCCGAACTGGTGGTTGATATAATAAACACACATCTAACGCAGTCCAGGTACGATAACACATAATCCAGGTACGATAACACATAATCAACCAAGTTACCGAGCTCGAGGGGTCAAGACTAACCATACAGCCCATTTGGCAGAGCAGAGTTGCATCCCTTGAACACGCAAGGATCCTATCAGTGTCCGAATCTAGGTTTACCCCGATTTTACTGGCTAGTCTGCAGCATACCCATGCTCCTTGTATTCACTTAAGTGGTCTAAGTCTGAAACCTACATCAACTCGGTTTTTCCTGCCATGTATATCTGATAATGTGGTGATATTGAATCACAAGTGCTGACAATAATGTAAAGTTCACTCACTCACACAGCCTATCCATGTGAGTCACGTCTTACGAAAAACAAGAAAACTGATGGTCTCCTTTCCGAGCGTTTGCTCATATGTTTCATAGAACTCACAGAACCAGCTTTATATCTGAGGTAATCTAATCCCTGCACTTCTTTACCGACATACATACAAGCATATTTTCCTGTAATTGCCGATTTTTTAAAATTCTTAAACAATTTTCCATCTTGTGTCAATCAATTCCAAAACTGTAAGGCAAGATTAATAGTAACAGCGTTGTGCTCATACCCAGGCACAGTATCTGCGCAAAGCGCTACGTACATCACTATTTCCCCACCATACTTTCCGACATCTTTTCAACTCCCTGGGGAACATGCAGTCATGCTGCCTATCACGGGTACCTATATTACAGTATGGCGAACTCAGACACTGTGGATCTAGGTATCTTGTACAAGGAGACTGCGCAAGTGTGTCCACGAACCTTGGGACCCGAACGTAGGTGTCTCCGAGACAAAGAGAGGACTTTACCTCCAGTTTTAGGTCCAGGTTTGTCAGTTAGTCATCAGGTTTAAAATATATGTTCCATATCAATGCTGATATGAAGTGCTTATATTTTGTGACTGTTAGTTACGCATATGAGTGATATGTATGCCTATAGAACAAGTTGGTTTACTAATCATAGATACCCAATTTGCCTCCGCTCCTTGTTTCTTAAACTGCAGAGACGTATATCACTTTAGGTTTTGGTAATAATAAAATTCAAGAGGTACGGATCCAATGTGCCGTATAGCAAGGGAGGCAAGATGGAGTGAATCATGGAAAGAAGGAGCCCCTCAAAATAAGGAGCTACACCAAAAGGGATAAGGAGCCAACAAACCAAAGTATCACGGATCCAAGGAATCAAGTAGGTAAGGAACCAGAAAGTCGAGTAGAGGAAAGGAGTCAAAGAAACCAAGGAATCAAGTCGCGAGGATTCACGGAACCGAGGGAGTAAGGAACGAAGGAGGCCGCCAAGAGGAACGAAGGAGGCCGCCAAGGAAGAAAGGAAAGAAGGAGGCCGTCAAGGAACCAAAGGATCGAAGGAGGCCGTCAAGGAAGAAAGGAACGAAGGAGGCCGTCAAGGAACCAAAGGAACGAAGGAGGCCGTCAAGGAAGTAAGGATCGAAGGAGGCCGTCAAGGAAGTAAGGAACGAAGGAGGCCGTCAAGGAACCAAAGGATCGAAGGATGCCGTCAAGGAACCAAAGGATCGAAGGAGGCCGTCAAGGAAGTAAGGAACGAAGGAGGCCGCCAAGGAAGAAAGGAACGAAGGAGGCCGTCAAGGAACCAAAGGGTCGAAGGAGGCCGTCAAGGAAGTAAGGAACGAAGGAGGCAGTCAAGGAAGAAAGGAACGAAGGAGGCCGTCAAGGAAGTAAGGAACGAAGGAGGCCGCCAAGGAAGAAAGGAACGAAGGAGGCCGTCAAGGAACCAAAGGGTCGAAGGAGGCCGTCAAGGAAGTAAGGAACGAAGGAGGCCGTCAAGGAAGTAAGGATCGAAGGAGGCCGTCAAGGAAGAAAGGAACGAAGGAGGCCGTCAAGGAACCAAAGGGTCGAAGGAGGCCGTCAAGGAAGTAAGGAACGAAGGAGGCCGTCAAGGAAGTAAGGAACGAAGGAGGCCGTCAGGGAAGAAAGGAACGAAGGAGGCCGTCAAGGAACCAAAGGGTCGAAGGAGGCCGTCAAGGAACCAAAGGATCGAACGTCAAATAGACAAGGAGCCAATCAGGCTATGAGTCCAGGGGTCATGGAGTCAATGGTACAAAGTCTCGGTACAATGGAACCAAGGAACCAATGACTCGAAATACTCAAGAATTCAAGAACCAGAGAACCAATGACCAACATGAACATCAACCATACCTAGCTTACTGGTATTATCACAACACCAACTCATCTAATCCGAAGGCACAGATGAAATACCTTCGACATTATGAGCCCCAGAACAATGTTCATTATCGACCCTAGTAGTATCCCTCTCTCTTATCCCCCATCGATACGGGGTTCTGACCTCGGTGTGTCCAGAAAGGAAAATCTTGACCTACGGGCAAGGGAACGGCGCGTGCCTATAAATCCCACCACACATGCCCCTATATAATTAAACCTTCCACCAACATCAAAGTCTTTCTGCACATAGGTCACTCCCAGCTTCTGGCGAAGTATAATAAAATCAAGCCTATCTTATTGCGAAAGAGGTATAAAGAAACAATAAGCGAACAATGGAGTATTAGACAGCATTAATGGCTTATAGGCAGCCTGATTGGGTCTGAAGAAGGTTCTATATCTAGACCATCTTAGCCCTTGGCTCCGTTCGTGTATTTCGCTGTCATTATGAACCGGCAAACAAGATACTTATACATGAAAGCTATCCTCTAAAAGGGTTACACTGTATAATGACCCACTGTCCGGCTTTTAGCGAGCACGACAACAAGGGGTGATAATAACCGTTGTCGTGCTCTACAAGGACGATGTTTCTGGCCCAAGTAAAGCCAAGAGAAAAACAACCTTTGCAAATATTGGAAGAAAAGGACCGCAAGAAAATGGTTATAGCGAAAAGAAGGAGGAAAACATTTCTATCAAACGTCGAATCACTGCAATTAAATGTGACAGAAATTGAAAAAGGTGCATGCTCACGTGAAGTTTGTTTTTCGGAAATAATTAAACCACGCGACTGAGGATGTTCTTGGAGGTGGCACGCGTACACTAACGTCTACTTGTTAGAGAAGATGTCACTGTTTTGCTAATGCATGGCTCAAATGGAAGACGGCAGTATCCCTAGGCTCTATCCCTGTTTGAGACGGTGACTAACTAGCTCTTTTACCTGTCGGAAACACTCGGCTTATGATAGGAAACACGGATTTGGTGTCTTTGTTCCACTGAGCCACAAGAGCCGTCGAGTCATGTGAGGCGATTCCTTGAAACACCAAGTTTCTTCGGGGGGTTACGTTTGAGGCTTAAATGTTTTAATTTAAACGTTGTGCTTATATATCATTTTTACTTTATGAAGACGAGGTCAGTGAATAACGTGAGGATGTTTCCTCAAACTTATGCACATTCCCTGCCCAGTAATGGAGGCGTGTTTAGAGGTCTAAACACGTTTAGAATACCGGCTTTAGAACAAAACATGCTCAGAATTTACAGATTATTGATTTTGCAATTTTGAATCGTTTCAACCATTCTCGGCATCCATTGTAGCCACCCAATCGACTTATTGGTCATTGGAATGGGATGCTGTGCAACATGTTTTCACACATACATTCCAAACTGGGACAAATGTCAATATATGACACTCAACAGAACAGAATATTTCTCGAGGATGGTTTGATGGTTCTGGCCTTTGATATTTGGCATGTACACCAGGGATGCATTTACTCGCCCTAGGCCCTTAACTATCTTAACTAACTTGATAAAGCGCTCTTGAAACTCCAACTACGACATATACACGTGGGCAATGGCTTGGCTAGTGCTGCAGACTACACTCCGCTCATTTCCCAACATGGCTCGAAAAAAATAAAGATCTTCACAGAAATAATATATCTTTGAATTTATCTTTGATCGTAAAATGAAAATATGAAGCATAGAAAAATATTTTTTCCTTCATCCTTTAACATTTCCCCAGGATGAGTGTATACCTTTCATCGTGAGTTTGCTAGGTGTCGAAGCATCCTTGTTAGTGACACGTATTTGTCAAAGCTTACTTCAGAGAAATGAACGTGTAAAATCTTGCAGGGAATATTACACATTAATAGCAGTTGGAAGGAGACTAGTTTCTGTATGGATATAACAGTATCGCCTTGACAGATGTCTCGCGTGGCCCCCTGAAGGCGACTTTTCACTCCAACCTTTGTACGTATGAATAGGGTAGACATTTTAATGTCAAAGGTATAGTTGTCAAACATAGTTTTCGTCTCAGTTTAACTGACGTCAAGATATTCATTCACTAACGATGCTTTTTACTTTTTTGTGTCTGTTTCTTAGAAATAATATTTCTGAAATCTTCAGTCTTGGTACTGATTATCATCAGAAGCAAGTTTTTACAAGTTCTATTGCGTAGCCAAGTGGTTAATTTATTCGATCTTCAAGCCGAAGAGCGTGGTTGGATTCTCAACATTGTCACTCACTCACTCACTCACTCACTCACTCACTCACTCACTCACTCACTCACTCACTTTTACACCAAGGTCGTAAATTTAAAAAAAGCCAATTTACAAAACGAAAGTCGATTTACAAACCAACAACCGTGTTTTACTCTGGTTACCTGTTCATGTCTGTGAATTATCATAAAGTGATGAAAATATTGGAAGAGGTAAAACATGTACTTGCATTTATCAGTGGTCATCGTCCATATGGGCGGTGGGGTAGCCTAGTGCTTAAACAATTCGCTCGTCACGCCGAAGACCCGGGTTCGATTCCCTACATGGGTACAATGTGTAAAGCCCATTTTCTGGGGTCCTCCGCCGTGACAGAGCTGGAAAATTGCTAAAAGCGGGGTAAAACTAAACTCACTCACTCACTCATCGTCCATATCTGCTTGTATGTTCGCAAGTACTGCGTCTTTATATGGTCACCTCTATAGTTCGTAGTCATGGGAACAAGCTAATTTCCCCAATTAAAACGTTTTGATGACGTTACAGAGAGTGAGTTTAGTTTTACGCCGCTTTCATCAAAATTCCAGCAATGTCACGGCGCTGGACACCAGAAAATGCGCTTCGCACCTTGTACCCATGTGGGGATCCAACCTGGGTCTTCAACGCGACGAGCGAACGCTTTATCAATTGGGTCACCCTACCGCTCAACCACGTTATGTTTCCATTTTGTCACTTTGCAAAGTTTGTTCAACTGGTTGTTGTTCAAACGCCAGCATCACTCTTCTGCAGAGAATATTTCGCTGTTTTGGGATGTTCTTAGCTACATGATCACTGCACGTTATTGATTCTTGTCCATTTTCCTAAAATCACAGACCGTTGTTGATTTCACTGACATTTAGTAAATATTTGTGGATATACGTATATAACTTCATGTGATGCCAGAAACAAAAGCTTTCACTGCTAGGCAGTATCCGGCAATGTATCGATTAGATGTTAAAAGTGTGCAATTTTCAGGTGTAAAAGAAACAGATTACTGTCATGTACCATTTATGTTTCAGTTCGCTGTGGGATAAATGGTATCTGGCAGAAACTCGCGTAGTTAGCTTTATATGTCAGTATGGGAATATTTCTAACGTTAAAACACTGAGAAACAAATCATGTCTGTTTGACATGGACATCACTCATTTTGCGACTGTCATTGTTTACCATACATTGTTTTTAACCAAAGGGGGTCAACCGGTGACAAAAAGTAATAAATAAATTAACGAAAAGCCTCCAAAAGACCAAAAACAAACCAAAAACAAACCAAACCAAACCAAACCAAAACAAAAACAAACACAAACAAACCAAAAAAACACAAAAAGAAAAAAACAAACATAAAAACCCCAAACGCACAAAACAAACAAACTTTCAAAAAACCCCAAACAAATAAACAAACCCAAAACAGCTAAAAACCAGAAACAAACAAACAAAACACACCAGAAAACTATTGAATAACAAGGGCGATATGTGGTCTTGTGTACATACTCAGGCCACAAAACAGTTGAAGCGGTCACTGTGTTTGGCTGCTTGACTGGGAGTTTCTCGGACTTCAGTCCTGCCCCACAATGACTCACGTGTGACACACTCTTTTCAATTTGCAGAATATGGGTACCGGGCGGATAAAGTCACGTGACTATAACCCTCTAGCGCCAAACACTCAGCTCGACTTATCCTGCATAATAATAATAATAATCAGATTCTGATTACACCGTCCAGTGTGCAACTAGTCAGATGGATTCGAGGCGCCATATAAATAAATTATTATGTTATTGTTATAGTGCAAATATTTCACGCATAATAACTATAATATTCAAAATGTATAAGAATTAACAAATATACCTATATTCAATGTTTCGTTCTTACAAACGAAGTAACCCACCCAGGACCGTAAAGAACTACTAGCTGCATACCATGACTTACAAGTCGGGGGATGTCACCTTGGAAGGGATTCCACAAGGTGGAATTGAATTGAAGGTTAAGACTCCCAACACAGGTCAGCTCTAGCCCTCAGTCCAGAGGGTTTTGTACCGACTCTCTGTGGCCACTCCTGTTACTCTGTCTCTTGTAAATAAAATTGTAATTAGCTTCTTGTGACTTCGGACTCTTTGCTCAGTTAATTCCCCCAAGCAAACCAGCACGCCAGTTAAGATAAGGGGTTTCACTGGAACCCTCACTTGGACCAAGACCCTTATCACAGCATTATTACAAATAACCAAGTTATGTATCAACTAGGGTTCATCAACCGCTGTTTGTCAACCATTTAGAAACGATTCTGTTGTTTCAGCCATTAATTTATAAACAAACATGCATGGACGAGTGTTTCAATCATAGTACCAAACACTGTTTGTTAATCACTGCATATTAATAATTGAGAAAAAAATGAGGGTTAATTGTGAGTAACAAGAACTGGGATTCAGCAACGCTTTATCCACCATTATGGATAAATCAACGAGTAGAAAGGAATCTTGTATCAACCATTTTTTTAACGATCGTCTTTCAACCAGTGTTATATTTATCAACCACTATGTATGAATCTTGATGTGTCACGTTTCAGCTTGTATATCAAACTTTCATCCATTCAGGTAAAGCTCAGTGTCGAAGTCTGGTGGTTAAAGCGTATTCACTCACTCATCCAAGCACCCTACAGCTCACCCACCCACTCACCCAGTCACTCACTCATTCACCTATTCATCCACTCACTCACTCACTCACTGACTCTAATAAAGTATACATATTTCTTATGTTGAATAAAACTGAAACTAACAAGAAAAGATATTCGAAGAACGATGAATGTCATATAGACATCATAATTATTTGTTGGAACACTCCTTTGAATTATTTCGGGAACAACGTTTCATAACTTTTATTAATGATATTTGGTCATATGGACATTTACAGTGTACTCTTTCTCTTACCCGGGAGTTCATATGTCAACCACACACATCTGTCACTGTTGAACAAACGTGCATTAAACGCAGAGTGCCCCTAAAATAATATCCTATAGTACATGCGCCCTTGAAAATATATCATATGGAACGATATCCCCCCCCCCCCATAATATATATATATATATATATATATATATATATATATATATATATATATATATATATATATATATATATATATATATATATATATATATATATATCACTCTCTCTCTCTCTCTTTCTCTCTCTCTCTCTCACACACACACACACACACACACAGACACACAAATCCTTCAACCACACTGGAAAACAAGCCAAATCCACATCATACTATCACAGGTCCAGTCACAATCAGATTCCTGCACCATACGCCACCTTACTTCCGATTCTTTTCCTCATAAATGCAACTAACGTAAACAGAATCAAAATGATGGACCATCTTCATCTCACGTGTGAAAGAAAACTCTATTTATTACATTTCAATTACAAATCATGACCGCTGTTGGCAAAAACTCTACCTCCAAGACCATGCGTGCCATGAAGTCCAGTCCTGGAAGATTCCTCCCTGTGGTGTTGGAGGCGTTGGCTGCGAGCCAAACACGAGATGTGTTTTCTGACTGATGAACGTGTCTGACATGTAATCACGTCTGTCTACAGGGTTCAGGAAAATAAAATGATTGGTAAAAGAAAGACGTATACTCGTAGACAGGTCACACGAACATTGTTTTGTTTCGCTGCGTCAGAAATAGTTGCTTTCTCTTCCAATGCTGAACACCAATGAAGACTGATTTAATAAAGAGTTTACCCCAGAACTATACTGTAGTCGGAGCTTAGTGAATGGATATTGGAGAAGACACAAAATGATGATGCAGAGGGGATTTGAGACACACATGCACGCACGTACGCACGCCCCCACACACAGATACACGCGTTTCAAACACCATACGTACCTGTATAGCATGTGTTAGTTAACGATAAACTAGGTATAGCGGACATCACTCTCACAGATATCTGGACCTGTCACTTAGTATCCCGCAGTGAAGCCCTTTCTTCTCATCAAGTGAGTGAGTGAGTTTAGTTTTACGCCGCACTCAGCAATATTCCAGCTATATGGCGGCGGTCTGTAAATAATCGAGTCTGGACCAGACAATCCAGTGACCAACAACATGAGCATCGATCTTCGCAATTGGGAACCGATGACATGTGTCAACCAAGTCAGCGAGCCTGACCACCCGATCCCGTTAGTCGCCTCTTACGACAAGCATAGTCGCCTTTTATGGAAAGCATGGATTGCTGAAGGCCTATTCTACCCCGGGACCTTCACGGGTCTTCTCATCAAGGTTACACCAAACCACAAATATTTTCAGTTGTATTGCTGCCTTGTATGTCAGTGTGAATAATTACCTCATCACTTGCCATTTCAGATGGTCTTACAACCACAAAATCGTAAAATGCACATGTGTTCCATTACCGGCACAAAAACCTGCAAGGTCTTAAGCAAGTGACATTTCCTTTCAGTCATTTACTGATAGCTGATATTTTCTAAAACAGGTTATAATCAGAAACGTTATTGCTGGCAATCATTGGGTGGCTTTAGATGTTTCTTTGACACCACAACAAAATAAAAACACCAAGAAGAAACAAAACAACAAAATGAACAAAAACTACAACAAGAAACCAACAATCCACACTTTGCACAATTTCATCCAATCACAGCTGTTGGAATCTTCACTGCATGCTCCATGTTTTCTGTGGAAACGACTGGATGCACAACTGGTTCTGGTGTAGTGTACTGGAACCTCTAATAGTAAGGCCATTTCGGAGTTCAGTGGGTTTATTCAGCTTTTGTTGCGATTATTAACGATTGCTGCTTGTAAAGATAACGTGCCATTACGCCAGCCACATACGCTTGCACAATGCCCTTACAACGGAATGTTATTTCATCAAAAACGTAAAGTGGGTAATATCTGTCGGAAAACGAACCGTGATAAGGTTGATGGAAAGTATTATTTGTAACTATTCAACCTGTCTGTTCTATGTACATCCATCGAATACTCAATCTATCATAAAATGTCCACGTAAATATTGGGCATCACCTACAGCAATAAGTCTAATTCACTACAACAGCTAATACTGGTCTACGAGAACTATTTCTGCTGAAAACTAAAACTCCAACGGCCTGTGTTGATCAAAGCCATGTTAATCAACATTTCAAGTATGTTTGTTCCCACACTGAGCCTAATACTGAAGGGACGGCTTTAAACATTAGCGTTTGGTGCTTTACAAACTTCAGGAGCACTGATGTAGAGTGAGTCTTACATCTAGCTCCAGTAGTAAAGTCGTCGTTTTCTGAATATATACCTACATACCTACCAAACTGGAAATACACTTCAAATACAGCATGTGCACGAGCGTGTGCGTTTGCGTGTGTGTGATTACAAATTAGTCATAAGAGGGGCCTCCTGTAATTAAATTTGGTTGCGGTTTATTGTGAGACTTTTCCCGTATCAACCACTGGTTTCAATGATCTAGGTTTAACTTTTTTACAAGCATTCTAGCTTCATATTGCTAGAATGGGCCTCAGTGTGGAATATAACGGCAACGTAATGAAACGTAAGCTCAGAATGTAGAGGAGCACAGAACCAGTCTTTGTAGAGTTACGCCCCTTAAGTGTCACAGAAACCTGTGATCGTGTTTCCAGCCGTTCCGGCGCACCTTGATGTCTATCAGCACCATTTCCATGCTCAGGGGGTTTCACGTGGTCGATAAACATCTAAACCTCGCAAGTTGCAAGTCCGATGTGTTGAACTGCACTCACTCACTTGAGTTCTGTCACACAGTAACCGACAGATCTTATATCATCACGCCAATCTCACGCCAGCCAACGTCAAGTCCGATGTGCTGAACTGCACTCACTCCCTTGAGCAGCATCGCCATCAAAGTAGAACCAGAGATTTGCATTCTCAAGCCAAAGCCAGCTCAGCCCAATGTGTGTCCGATTTGTTAAATTGCACTCTCTCACCTGAGTTGTATCGCTCAGTAAACCTAACAGAAAATATCCTCAAGCCAGCCTCTAACCAACAAACTGCAAGTGTTGGCCCCGTTTCACAAAACAGTCGTAAGCCTAAGATCTCGTGACTTTCTTATTGCTTTTGCACCTCCACTGTTACCGTATACCAGGTACAAATACTCCGAGAAAGGTTACGAGATCTTAGGCTTACGACAGTTTCGTGAAACAGGCCCCTGATTTGTTGAATTGCACTCACTTACTTCGGCTGTCCCGCCAAACCTTAAATCGTGTATCTCCGAGTCAAGCACAGCAAGTCCGACTTGTTGAACAACATGTTCTCTCAGTTGTGGTGTGTCGCCTACTTGAGTTGTATATCCCAAGGGGAAAAAGCCAGTAAAGTCAACGGGCATCATACTTTACCATACCAACCTCAACTCAACTCAACCATCATTCAAGAATATGTTGAACTGCACTCGCATACTTTGGCCGTCACTCCAAGTAAAACCTTAAGTCTTGTATCTTCAAGTCAAGCACAGCGAGTCCGACTTGTTGAATAACATGTTCACCCGATTGTGCTGTGTCGCCTACTTGAGTACTATAGCCCAAAGAAAAAAGAAAAAGGAAAAAGTTCAGTAAAGCCAACGGGCATCTTACTTTACCATACCACACTCACCTCAACCAACATTCAGGTCCCACGGAGCTGTTCCATAGCTGAAATTACAAAAGAGGGTTTGACTCGCGACCATCATTTACGTACTTCGTCAAAGTTATTTTCACGCTTATCAACAAGAAGAGTTCAGCAGAACCGAGATCTTCTAAATCTTTGATGTAGCGTATAGCCTCTATGGTGTTAAAAATATCGTAATCGTAGGAATATTGAGATATAATCAGGACAGCACACTTCAAAGAAATCAAACTGTTTTTTTTCAGATTGTTTATTTCTTGGAAACTATCTGGTCATCTCGAACACAAGCCTTAGACGAAAGTGATTAAGAATATTTCAACGCACGGATTCCCGAGGTCAGAAGGACAGATTTTCGTTTTAGGATAAGGTTGCCTTCTTGTCTCGTTTGCAAATGAGGAACTCAGCTGTCTTTGAGATGACTGACAGGATATATTGACAAGAAATTGACGAAAACTTGTGGCTGACGTGCAATTAGTTTCCAACGTCAACAAACCATCTAGATCTATACACCGTGCAGAGGCGACGAAATAATGAAACATCCTTCAAAATGACTTTTAACCACGTGACGCAAGTTGCGAAATAGATGGCGCCACCTTGTGGCAAGTTTGGTGGGGAGATAATTACTGTGTATCGGCTGCTCACAGCAGTTGATGTTTCTATTCGTGCACCATTAGAGCAAAATCGATAAAAGCCGGAAGAACAGAACAAAAATATGGAAATCCATTCACTTACAGTCAATTTAAATCAGAAATGCAATTTTAATGTTCTCTGTAATTGAGCAAAAAGCAATATATATGTACAGTTTTTACCGCATAATTTGCAGAGCAGATGGATACGATGGGTTTTTTTAATGTTAAAAAGATTTTAAAGCTTTATTACCTAAAATGTTTGATTTTGGAAACACATCAGGAAATGCCATTAGCTCAGTTGGACGTTAAAACAGAAACATTCTCAAAGCCTATGACATCAACATTGATTATCTTCCGATAAAGGACTTTGTTCTTGAGCTTTTATTCTACATTCCGCCGTGTATGCCTTTCTAAAGTGATGTAAAACGACATATTTAGGTTCTATCATACAGAATGCTAATAGAAGCCATGATTAATGCATCCAACAAACAACCTTTTTGTTCACGGGTGTATCTATGTAGTATGTCAATTTACAGAACAATGCAAAAAACCACAGATCCATTACAGTCCAAATGGATCGGGGAAATGTATTATTGCTTTTTCAAATGTAGCCTCGCTGTTAACGCTGCAGATGATGTTGTAGTGCTGTTGGGTGAACGTTGACATGCGGAGGTTGCTGTGGTGCATGCTTGACTGCTTGGAAAGAACGAGTAACACTTGTTACTGTAAATCATTGTAAGGATTTGATTGACGGAGGCAGGGTTGGAATCTATGTAGATGGTTTGGTCGGCCCCAACATAGACTCTCTGCGGTATTTAATGAGAAGTCATAAATCTGTTTATCCATGGACTATATTTCCACGTATATTTAGCCTTGGTCTTTTACATTCTTTGTATCTTGAACACCTCCTTAGTCGGCAAGACAACCTGCTTTATAAAATAGTATATATAGAGGTGAAATTTGCTTCTCTCTACACATATATGTATTTCTTAATCAGAATTATGTACATGTCTATTCAATATTTTAGCGTTAGTATGAGGCTGGGGAACATGTCAATTCCAAATGCCGTTGTCCGTTGTCTAAAAATCTTTTTCTTGAAGCAAAAACCTTATTGACATAACGTTATTCAATTTGAGCGGAATATGTAAACTTGTTTTCAGGACTAGTAGCTAAAGACAAATTTCGAATAAATTGTATTTTTTATGTGAGTTCGCGGTGAATGTTTATGATTAGGATGCCTAGAGATGTCTACAGCACTTAATGGTTGAAAGCACAGCTGATGCCAATTTAATGTACATTACAGAAGAAAAGAATGTATGTGTTCGAAATTTAGATTTGAAAAATGACAGACGTTAACTCGCATTGAAACCCGCCACGGAAACGAAAATCTGAGGTCGAAAATGCAACTGTAGTACTGGGATAAAATACAAGACTATCGAATAGCACTTCTTGTTTGTTTGAGTATAAACCGACTCACGAAGATCTTGGTTAGAATTGGTCTTCACTAACCCATGCTTGTCGTAAGAGGCGGGTGGTCAGACTCGCTGATTTTGTTGACACACGTCATCGTATCCCACTTGTGTAGCTGGGTGCTCATGCCGTTGGTCACTTGATCCAAACTCGATTTTTAGCAAACCGCCATCATGTTGCTGGAATACTGTTGGCGGGTAGCAAGCCCAGTGTTTCGTGTGTCCGATAGGTTGCACCTAAAAGCCTGCAGAATGCTTACGTGTTTTGTAAATACCTGCATTTCAGTTATGATTCACATATACTCATGACTATAACAAAATATTCACATATATATCGATGGAAAAATAACTGCCACTGACAGTGGAGAGACACCTTTCAGTCTAAGATATGAAGAATAACCCGTTTACTGTACATGGCAACTGTGTTGGTAATGCATTGTTATCAAAGAATATTGTAGTCATATTGATTCGTAGAGGTTTTAACAGAGTTTAAAATTGTTCTGATAACGTCTTTGTAGGTACTGTCGGCAAGAATTAGAATAAAAAAACCCAATAAACAAAAACCAAAATCATTTGTAAGCCCGGGGTTTTAAAATTGTAATAGCCACGGCCCTGGTTGTTGACTCACTCACTCACTCACTCACTAAATTTTAACCACTTTTAAACACTGTAATAACTATGCTGTATTTTGACCAGCAGTTTTCCCCATCATCAAATTGTTGCCAACAAGTAAATTTAATATAATTGATTTCTCACTTTTGTTTCTCTAACACACCGTTCATTCGACTTAATGTAATTTCTGGGCCATATTCTTAAATCGACACCTCGCATGTCTTCAGATATATTGTTCGTTTATTTCATATCAATTTAGCGAAATATTAAAAAATAGATTTGTTTTAGCTTCATCTTTGTTTTATTCAATAAAAATATTAATTTCAAAAATACATAAATCTGCTATGTAGCTACGTAAATGTACAGTTTTATTTCCCTTTATTGCGCTACGAGATTGAGAAGATAAACATTAAGTGGAAAAGGCACCATTACACATCTGATTCCGAAACTTGCTTGTATGATTAAAGAGATCGCGACTTAACACAGAACACAAGCAACATTCACGTTAGTTCACTGACGACTCCGTACATTCAAACGGTGTAGTTGTCTTAAGCAATAAATAGCGTATGTCTAATTATCTGGTGTAATGTGTTTATCGCTGGCGTCTTTTATACATCACTGAGTACATTACTTCATTTGTTAAAGCAAGGTTGTCGGTGATGTTTCTGGGAAACGTGTGCGTCTGTCACATACAATGATGTAAACAAGTGAGTGAGAGAGAGAATTAGTTACTTTTTACGCCGCACTCAGCAATATACCAGCTATGTGGCGGCTGTCTGTAAATAATCGACTCTGGACCAGACAATCCAGTGACCAACAACATGAGCATCGATCTGCACAAAAGGGAACCGATGACATGTGTCAACCAAGTCAGCGAGCCTGACCACCCGATCCCGTTAGTCGCCTCTTACGACAAGCAGAGTCGCCTTTTATGGAAAGCATGGTTTGACGAAGGCCTATTCTACCCCGGACCTTCACGGGTTAAACAAGTGGAGGGTACGTTTTACTAAGTGATACACTAGGAACTCCTCTCCGTCTGTATGTATCTCTTTTAGCCTGTCTTCCGTCTTTTTAATACTTTATTTATCCCCATGTATAATTTCTTTGACTGTATATCTCTTTCTTCTTTCCATTCTCTCTCTTCCCTGTGTATGTGTGTTCCTCTGACTTTTTGTGTTTCCATTTCTATGTTTCTCACATTCTGCCTCGTAAGGGATAGTATATAGTTCATTTGTGGTGTCAACTATTGTGTCCTGTTTCCATTTGTGGTGTCAACTATTGTGTCCTGTTCCATTTGTGGTGTCAACTATTGTGTCCTGGTTCCATTTGTGTCCTGGTTCCATTTGTGACGTCAACTATTGTGTCCTGTTCCATTTGTGGTGTCAACTATTGTGTCCTGGTTCCATTTGTGTCCTGGTTCCATTTGTGACGTCAACTATTGTGTCCTGGTTCCATTTGTGGTGTCACCTATTGTGTCCTGGTTCCATTTGTGGTGTCAACTATTGTCCTAATCCCTAGCCAACTATTGTTTCCTGTTTCCATTTGTGGTGTCAACTATTGTGTCCTGGTTCCACTTGTGGTGTCAACTATTGTGTCCTGGTTCCATTTTTGGTGTCAACTATTGTGTCCTCGTTCCATTTGTGTCCTGGTTCCATTTGTGGTGTCAACTATTGTTTTTCTAATGATATTTTTATTGTTCCCAAGGGTACATCACTGAGACATCAGTTCATGTTTTACAGTTTGGTAAGTAGGAGAGAAAAGTACACAAGAAATTGACCGACTAAAAGAGACAAATTTCGTTGTTAAATTGGGAATATAGATCTCCACTTTCTGTAATGACTTTGGAGATTATTATGTTTTATCGCGATGAATTTTTCTACATTGAAAATTTCTCTAAAAAATAACCATGAACTTTTGAAGTTTTGGAGTGTATTGATTAATCCAACATGAATGAATATACTTTTTGGCAGCAAGAATAATGTGCTTTAATAGTCTGTCTGTGTATAATGTTCCAAACCAAACGAGATATTTTGTTATTTTAAGTGTATTCTCAGTATGTCCATTCATCCAGGCTTCAAGTTCATTCCTAAGTTACTCTACATTCCCAATAAACATGACAATTATTCTCATTCAGCTCATTACAGAGACAGCAAACAGTATTGTCAACAAGCTTCATTTTAAATAGTTCATTTTTAGCATAGATAATACCATGTAAAACCTTGTATTGAAAATCAAGTAGATTCACATCTTTCAAAACATTTCCATAAGTGATTGAAATCTGATTCCAATACTACCAAAAGATTTTTGCCATTTAAGACACATCTTAGGTAAATATAGATCGGAAATCAAGGCGTCATAAAAGACGCATGATTTCCTTTTGCATAATTTCAATAAATCCCAGTGACACTCAGTTATGAGTAAATACAAAACTTGGATATTCCTAGAGAGTGGTAAATAGCATACTTCCAAGAATCAGGAAGTATATTCAAGACATGCTAATAGTCCAGGTATGTGCCTTTAATGTAACACTATTTTTCTGTGTTTCCATTTGTGGTGTCAACTTTTGTTCTGTGTTTCCGTTTGTGGTGTCAACTATTCTGTCCTGTTTCAATTAACGCTACCAACTGTTGTTCTCTGTTTTTGCTTGTGGTGTCAACTATATTGTTCTCTGTTTCTATTTGTGGTGAAAAGTATTGTTGGCTCAATTTTGTGTTCTGTTTTCATGAATAGTGTCATTTTTTGGTGTCCTGTTCCCATTTGTGGTGTCAACTATTGTGCCCTGTTTCCATTGTGGTTTCAACTATATTGTTCTCTGTTTCTATTTGTGGTGAAAAGTATTGTTGGTTCAAATTTTGTGTTCTGTTTTCATAAATAGTGTCATTTTTTGGTGTCCCGTTCCCATTTGTGGTGTCAGCTATTGTATCCTGTTTCCATTTGTTATATTTGTGATGACAACTATTGATGACAATTAAGTATAGATCCCCAGCGCCCTATGGTATGTTAGACGAATCACACACAGTGGTGACTCGTTAGTCAAAATAGGTTACCAACAGCCCTTGTTTTGTGGAAGAGCCAAGCAACTCGTTTGTCAGATTCGGACCCCAGCATCCACTGTTTTGTTAAATAAACGACCTAGAGTAGAAGCTCCTTGGTTAAAATAGGTACCCAGCCAATAGGTTAATACGTGCTGTCGCTCATGATATCAACCACATGTGTGGCTGTACCAGACTCCATTATGTACAGACAGGCACTGTAAATCTTGTACAATGTCATTCAGGAGCCAACACTTTCACTCATCTCGGAACAATAAACACAAACATTGGACAAGAATCTGATAATACAGATTGACAGTTGTAATGAATTGGTTTGAAATAGCTACAGCAATCACGACTGGGAAACAAGAAACGATATATCCACGAGGTATATCACCCATCCATCTCCAAAGGGGTATTCGCCATGTCTAATTCAGTGCCATTGCCTCCTCACGCTCGTTAGGCACTTATCTCATGAAGGCACGAAGCATCTTAGGAGTCGTAAACGCCACAGTCGAGTTTTATAGCCTCCCCGTTCGTGTGGCGGTCCCTGTTCCCGGAGCCTCTTGTTCGTGAGAGAAAGGGGGCTTAGATGGACATGACTTCAGGCATGTTTGGCTGTTGGCTTGGAACTAGCGACACATCGCATCAATCAGATCAGATCTGAGCGACCCAGGTTGATGAAATATGCGGTTGCACTTAACATGCTGATTTTACTATGCCGTTCTTTTAAGAGAGGGTTTTGGGAAATGAGAAATGTCTTGTACGTAGACTTAACGTCTCGGTGGCTTTAAAGTGTCTTTACGTGCCAAGAAGCGACAGGTACATCGTGTATAGAAAGTGAGTGAACTATGTTTGGTGTAACTCTGAATAAAATATCAGTGCGTGTGAATTCCGTGAAGGGGTGAGTGAGTGAATATAGTTATACGCCACTGTTAGCAATATTCTAGCTATACCAAGGCGTTAAACACCGGAAATAGGCTTCACACATTGTGCCCAAGTAGGGAATGGAACCCGGGCCTTCGGCGTGCTTTAAAGACAAGGCTACCTCACTTCCTCCCAAGGTCAGACACAGTCTGAACACAACCCTGAAAGATGTAGGTTTTAGTTAAAATCAGAAGCATAAATATGCCAAACCAAGGATAAAGTGGAATAAGGGGTGGTGGGAATCCTGAAACACGTGAGGGAAATCACTGTATCCAGGAGACCCTACACTCAGTCACTGCCTTACGGTCACTGACCAGGGTTGACAGCTTTATTCAAACAATATATTACATCCCTTGTCAGCTGACCACGTTGTGGAACGACTCTTAACATTTGTTAAAATTGGTCTTCAGTAATCCATGCTTGTGGTAATAGACTAATGGGATCGGGTCGCCAGGCTCCCTTGCTTGGTTTACACGTCATCGTATGCTGGCTTGGTTTACACGTCATCGTCCCATTTGCGTAGATCGATGGTCACGCCTTTGATCACTGGATTGTCTGATCCAGACTTGATTATTTACAGACCGGCGCCATGTAGCTGGGATATTGCTGAGTGCGATATTAAACAACAATCACTCAATCTGGATGAAACCGAGGAGCCCGGGTATGATAGAGAAAACATAAAAAAACATAACCAGGTTAAATATAGGATTTGGACCAACTGTCATAGGTTTCTGGCACTCCTAAGGGAGGCAACCCCCTCTATCACATATGGCAGGCCACTAGTGCCCTCCATTCTCCAACAATGAGGCGATATAGACTAGATAAAAATAGTTACAGGACATTTGTAAAGTTTGAAATTATGAGTAATGATGTATTTAGTCACTGGCATGCTGATATAATATCGGTCATAAAAATACCAATATTCCTAACATATTTTGTCCAGCATACATCACAAGGAGATGGCAAAGGTCGACACAAGCGATGATTCGACAATCTGATGGATTTATAATACGGCATGGTTCTAAGAACCCAATGCCCTCATTATACGCCGCGCTATAGAAAGGCCATACGCCACAGAAGAAAAACGCCAAGGCCGAGAACTAAAACACAGCGATATTGAAAAGCTAATTATTTTGAGAAACGTATTAAAGTTGATAGTTGTCGGCAATAATAGATCTGGCGGTGAATTGCTTACATCAAAGACGCCAACTGGAATGGTTCTTGGAGCTGGAATACTGAACGCCTGGTAGCGTTCCGCTGGGCTGTACAAACAAGGCCAATTCCAAGATCGTGGAAAATTCATGACGATATCTATATGATTCTATTTCATCTGTAAAAGCCTTTTGGTAATAAAATCTTACATATTTCTATTTTTATTCTGGATGAATATTCAGGAAAATCAATTCTTCTACCGTAAAGAGAGCCATTGCCATAAACGCTAACACTGAGAGAAATGCGTTGTGATTTTATGATAGCTATAAACCATGTATTGGCGGACGATCACCAGATTGAATTGATAAAACAAAATTGAATTGTTTACACCCTATAATCAGAGATATATTTGATTCCACAGCCGGATTCCGATTGATTTTGATATTTTTTGAAAGAATTATTATCGACGATAAAGGGCGGCTAGCAAACGTAACAGCGATGAACGGGAAAGGGCATATTTCATCGCGAACTGGGGACTTGGAATAAACATTATTATAGTCGAAGGTTAATGGCAGAAAATTCAAATTATAGAAAATGAACTTTGTAAGCTTTTTTTCAAGAAGAAGTGTCATATTTTGAGTTCAATTACTGAATGCAGGGCATTTGATCCCATAAATCATTTACTTTACTTTGGCAAAATAAATCTTTAAAAAATATGTTTCGAATTGAAATTACAACATCAAGGAAACAAAAATAAGATGGCCTGGTGTCTGTTTTGGTATCATCAGTGCAGCAGAATCACTAATTCATCTTAAATAGGGGTCTAATTGACAATTCGTTTCATTGTTTTTTTGGTCATTATCCATGGGAGGTTTTCATGGACATATCCAGGCCTCAGAGGTACGTTTTTGAATTTCCTGACGTATGGGTAGCGTCGCCGTGATTTGTGACACCTGTCTGTCTTTTGATAGTGACATATACATTCTTTGTTACACAAGGAATCCTTTGTGAAATTTTGTAAAATGAAAAATTGTGAAGCATTAGAATATGTGAGAGAGTGAATATCGCTTAACGGCATTAGAATAAGAAAACGGTCATGAACCTGTATATCGTTATCGTTATCGTTATCGTTATCGTTATCGTTATCGCTGACATAATGCGGATTATGTCGTAATAACGATTCGTTTTACACGGTATGTTCGTTCTGTTGTTCAAAGAACTGGAGGCATTTACGAGGTCCAGATTAGCGAGGCCTCGTTGTATACAAGATGATGACTGAGTGAATGATATTTGTGCAAGCAGTGATTGCCAATGCAAGTAATTCGTCGTCAATCTGTTTGTGATATTAGAGAACTATACTTAATGTTTGAGTTAGTGAGGTTGTTGTGTGTTAACCCATTTTTGGTACCCCTTGTGATTTTGCTGAAATAAAGCTACGTAAAAACAATGGTCACTCACTTACCCAACACAGCCACTCACTCACTCACCCATCCACAAACCCACTCACTTACTCAGTCACCCACTCACCCATCCACAAACCCACTCACTCACTCACTTACCCACTCACTCACCCATCCACAAACCCACTCACTCACTCACTCACATACCCACTCACTCACCCATCCACACACCCACTCACTCACTCACATAACCACTCACTCACTCATCCATCCACACACCCAATCAGTCACTCTCTCACATACTCACTCACTCACCCATCCACACACCCACCACTCACTCACATAACCACTCACTCACTCACCCATCCACACACCCACTCACTCACGCACATACCCACTCACTCACACACTCACCCACTCACTCACTTCCCACTCACTTACCCACTCACTCACTCACCCGCTCACACGCACACCTACTCACTCACTTTCCCACTCACTTACCCACTCAATCACCCGCCCACCCACCCATCCACTCACTCACTCATCCATCCACTCACTCACTCATCCATCCACTCACTCACTCACCCATCCACACACCTACTCACTCACTCACTCACTCGCCCACACACCCACTCACTCACTTTCTCACTCACTTAGCCACTCAATCACCCGCCCACACCCACTCACTCACTTTCCCACTCACTCACCCGCCCATAGACCCACTCACTCACTCACTCACCCATCCACACACCCACTCACTCACACACACTTTCCCACTTAAGCCCACGACCCTGCTGCACCATTTCTGACCAGGTACACCGTTAACCCCCGCGAAGGTGCACCAGGAGTTCGTTCTGTTAACAAATCGTAGACACACACCTCTAACGTCCCAGCTGCCAATTTACCTATCTGCCAGTTGTCATATATTCTATTCGTTATAGCTTGTCCAGCTGACGGAGATGATTGCTACTACAAACTTTCCTGATACCGACTGCCACTGACCCTTGCAACTCTCGGACATTGGCGAGCCAGGCAGGAAGCACCATGAAATTGTATGTCACATACCAGAGCAACTAAAGCTGCGCGTATCGAACGCGATGATATCACATGACCCGTGTATAAATCCCAGCTAACGATGCCTCAGTGCATGGATATTAAATGCATTGACTTGAGAAAACCCGATTCAGCTACGTTGAAGCGTAGCTATTCTTTTAAAGAACTGACGCAACTTCTGTTGGAATCCATCAATATAATGGTAGACAAAGCTGTTCTTGAGATAATGTACACAAATGCAGGATGTGCTTGCCCGCGTTCTAACGCCTGCTCGCATCTCGTCCTCCTCTAACCTGGTAATTTCCCCCTGACGCGTCAAATCAGAAAATCTGTTTTCAATTCTCCGCCATCTTGATACTGTTGGCGTGGTTCTATCAAGTGATAACAACTATCCTGCTCGTGGATACTGCAGTAATAACAGTGGTTGCGAGGTTTCGCTGGCTCCCTTATCTAATAGGTGGGGAGAATGTCTACCCCGTCCGACATACAGCTGCATGTAGACGTGATGAAGGTGCGAATTAGTGTAAATCATATGTTTGCTGACAATGGGTGAAGATAACATAGGGGAACGGGCGCTGCTTCTGCATTGAAACCCTGTTGGAAAATTTAGGATGTAATCGGTGCTCTCATATAAATCATAACGTGTTCCCAAGCTAATGGAGACAGTGTGAGTGATGGCGGGGTGTTATTGGTATTTGGCCAGCAATGTCAGTTCATACATGGCAGTTATAATACAGATGAATATTACATCTGCTATGAAGATGAAATCTTCAATTAATCTTCCACCTGGGTCAGAAGGTGAACATATTTCCTCCGGTTGTAATAGTCGACAGTAAATTTGGAATACATCGACTCGGGTCCATACTGGCTTCTGAGGAAAAGCCTTGATAGAACTTTTCATTGTGGACTTTCTTCATATTGGAAGAACGGATATATTGTACTACTCAATAACGGTAAAGGTGCTCCCTCTATTTATCGATGTATGTGCGTGGGTGGGAGGGTTTGGGGTGGCGTAGTCCAGCTTGGCCACATTGCCCCCTTATGTATAGGTGATGATTCGAAACTCGTTGCACAAGAAGGATGTCATTGTCGCTAGTCGATGAGAGCACTTAAACACACGCGCACACACAAACCAATCTCGTTGCTCCAGTAGAATCTTCACCTTCCCTTGCTATCACAGAGACACACACAAACACATCTCACTGCTCTTGTACTATGATCTCATGGACCTACTATGACCATAGACAAACACACGCGCACGCACGTACGTACACATACGCCACTTGTACTGTATCACGATCTCTTATCCTCAACACACAGATGGATGGATGGATGGATGGATGGATGGATGGATGGATAAACAGATGCATTCTAAACCGGATTTCATCATGAACAGGTTCAGTTTTTTACTTTGTCATAAGGTAACTCGCCTTAGCTTCAAACTTAGTGACATCTTTCAACATCTGTTTCATGTATTTGTTCGCAAGTGATGGTCGACGATGGATATTATATCCACAGATGCACATATTGGAGACATTGCATAAAGAATATAAAGCATTTTTTTCCACAAAGTAAATAAGATCTTAGTGTCCTATCATAGTAGTTATCGTCCAGAATACAATGACGTCATTAGTATGACCTCATTAGTATGACGTCATTACATGACCGAAAACACCCATACAGGGTCATCTTCAAGGACACCAACCTGAAAAACCTGTCACTGTTTCAAATTTAGTGCGTCCGACCATGATGACAAATGTAATTTTGAAATATGCCACGCCGATCCTGTATAGTCCTTGCGGGGATTCTTCATTATTGCCGCTTGAAGCAAAACTGCATGGCGTTGTATTGGAACCGAGACTGGACCTGGTTCGTGGAGGCATTAATCAAAATCTTTTTCCCCCTGTATTGTCATTGGCCCCTACGCCCTTATTCTTGGGGGGTAAAGTGTTCTTCTCTCCCCTCAGACTTCTCACACCCGCTGCGATTTCAAGAGGGTCGGTTTTGGCACATCCTCCACGTAATGAGGCGTAGACGCAAGAGCGCGATGATGTATCCCCCCAAACCGCGGCTCCCTCGTGGAGTCCCCAGTATCTGCAGTTGTCAGTCTAAGACCTTTCTTTGTCCTGCAAGCAAGTTATTAGGCATTGGTTGGCAAGCCTCTCAAACAGCAATAATAGAGAGATTTATCATGGCAAGCAACGAGCAGAGGGATAGCTGGAAGCTTTCTGGGTTACGGGACATTGCAAGAGGTACATTGTCTCCCGTCACTTGGGGAACAAACGTCATTTTCTATGCAAATTGAGCCTCCTTGTTAAAATCGTAATGAGGTGATTGTGTGTTTCACAGTTTGTGGTCATCCTTGCTTAAATCAACACACCCAGCCTATTAATCACACAAGGATATCACAATGGGTCTTTCACAATTTAACATCAGGCGTTATTGGAGCGATTATGTCTGTGATGAGATTTTTAACAATTCATTCTTATGAAAAGACAAATATTTTCATTGATTTCAACTAGCATTGTTTAAAGTTGTACAAAGAAAATTGCACTAGATCGTCTTGCGTAGTTTTTTCTTTGCTGTTTTCATTTACGTTATTTCGAGGATTATCACTGTTAACTTCTTGACGTGGTCTGCTAAGATGTTTCTGCGTGGCTTAAAATTAAGTAACCACCGCGCTCTCAAATTAGATAGAAGTATAAACCGCTTCACTCTGTCATAGATAAATGACGCCCAAGAATATTGTGTCCTTATTCATCTTAAACTCTTAGATCTTATAACAGTCTTTGCGAAATGTCGTCTGCCATTATTGCTACCGTTGATGGGTATGTACTTAACGACCTGTCGTAATCTGCTTCTGGTGTCGTAATCGTCAAAATGCGACGTTTCAAAGGAATCTGCTCAGATTGGCCATAGACGTGCATCCTCTCACTTTCGAGTTGTAATGTTGGAGAGTTAACGCCACTGGGGCACCATGGCGTCTCTGAGACGCTTCGTTCGTCCCGAGGTGTTGCGAGGGTCATTCGGTGAGTTCCGTACTGATTGCTCTTTCTGCTGGCTTCTGGTCACTGTTTTATTAAAATTGCATGCATTACACAATTTATGGCTTCGTTAATTAGCAAAATTGCGAAAACAATTAATAAGGGATGCCACCAGTTCATTGGTGATGGTGACACGTTTCTTGATGGGATAGCGGATGTGAACTATGCGTTTCACACTGTGTTGGGTCAGGTTTCACCTGCATGTGAAGACTTTGAAGGTGGTGAGCAATGGTGTGTGTGGTCAGCAGTGGCTATGTGGTCAAAAGTTGGTGTGTGGTGAACAATAAGTGTATGGTAACCAGTAGGTATGTTGTCAACAGTATGAGCGGTCAACAGTATGTGTGTGGTGAATAGTAGGTGTAGGGCCAATACGGGGTGTTTTGTCAACAAGACATGTGTGGTCCACAGTATGTGTGGTCAACATGAGGCGTGGTCAACAAAAGGCGTGTGGTCTACGATGTGTTCCGTTAACAAGGGGTGTGTGGAACACGGTGTGTTTTGTCTAGATGAGGTGTCTGGTCCACAGGATGAGTGGTCAACAAGAGGCGTGTGGACCACGCTCTGTTTTGTCATGAAGTGTTGTGTGGTCAACAAGAGGCGTGCAGTCCACGGTGTAGTTTGTCAAGAAAAGGTGTGTGGTCCACAGTATGTATGGTCAACAAGAGGCGTGTGGACCTCGGTGTGTTTTGCCAAGAAGAGGTGTGTGGTCAACAGTATGTGTGGTAAACAAGAGGCGTGTGGACCACAGAGTGTTTTGTCTAGAAGAAGTGGGCGGTCAACAGTCAGAGCGGTCAACAAGAGGTGTGTGGACTACGGTGTTTTGTCAAAAAGAAGTGTGTGGTCAACAGGATGTGTGGTCAGCAAGAGGCGTGTGGACCACAGAGTGTTTTGTCTAGAAGAAGTGGGCGGTCAACAGTCAGAGCGGTCAACAAGAGGTGTGTGGACCTCGGTGTTTTGTCAAAAAGAAGTGTGTGGTCAACAGGATGTGTGGTCAACAAGAGGCGTGTGGACCACAGAGTGTTTTGTCTAGAAGAATTGGTCGGTCAACAGTCAGAGCGGTCGACAAGAGGTGTGTGGACCTCGGTGTTTTGTCAAAAAGAAGTGTGTGGTCAACAGGATGTGCAGTCAACAAGAGGCGTGTGTTCAGCAAAAGGCGTGTGGACCACGGTGTGCTTTGTCAACAAGACGTTTGAGATCCACAGTATGTGTGGTCAACAAGAGGTGTGTGGACAAGAAAGAGGCGTGTAGACCTCGGTATGTTTTGCCACGAAGAGGTGTGTGGTCAACCGTATGTGTGGTCAACAAGAGGCGTGTGGTCAACGAGAGTTGTATGGTCAACAAAGGTGCGTGGGTCACAATGTGTGTGGTCCACAAGAGACAATAGGCGTATAGTCCACTGCGTGTTTTGTGAACAAGAGGTGTGAGTCCACTGCATGTGTGGCCATCAAGAAGTGTATGGACCACGGTATATTTTGTCAACAAGAAGTGTGTAGTCCACAGTATGTGTGGTCAAAAATGTGTGTTCAACAAGAGACATGTGGACCACAGTGTTTCTTGTGAACAAGATGTGTGTGGTCCACGGTGTGTGGTCAACATGAGGTATTTGGTCAAAACGATATATGTATTCAACAGTATGTCTGTGGCGAGCAGAATGTGTTCAAACATTGGGAACCAAATGCTAAGGAAGAAAAGACGGATGAAAGAGGAACGAAAGTGAGATAGTGAGGGGGAAGGTTAGATGGTGCCAGCAGAGGAGGAAGGCAAGAAGAAGGAAAAAAGAACAGAAAAAGAACAGGAAATAAAAGGAGTGATTACAGCGAGAAAATATGAGCTCTTGAAGGACTGTCGTCGAACGTAAATAATCAGAATACAATTCCCCAAGATACATTACAAACGCATTTAAAAATACGTAAAGTGGATTAATGTCATCATTAAGAACCGCAAACTCTACTCAAGAATGTATAAGAATGTACAAACTCACGCCATATGATACTACACATAACTACAGAGACATATGCAAGGATCACTGGCTTACATTATCTACAAATAAATCGTCATCAAAAAGCCTGTCACACACACAAAAAAATCAAATTACGTTTAAATGTCGAAATATTTTTTCATTTGATGAGTATGTTAAAAAAATCAATATTTAATCTGCATCACGGAAAGATCGAATTACACACGTCCAACGTTGAATTCGCAACATTCAAGAATATTGATGAATATAATATTTCAGGTGTATAATGTTTCATTATGCTTTATTTTGAACTTAAGCAGAGACTGTTATGATTAACGTAGTTTCGTAAGTGTTAGTGTGTCTCTTATAAACTTGAATTACCGACAAGCAAACTAGCCTTTGAGTAATGTTCTGTCTAGCTGTCATACGTTATCATTGCATGTTGGCAATGTTCTGTCTAGTTTTCATACGTTATCATTGTATGTTGGCAATGTTCTGTCTAGTTGTCATACGTTGTCATTGTATGTTGGCAATGTTCTGTCTAGTTTTCATACGTTATCATTGTATGTTGGCAATGTTCTGTCTAGTTTTCATACGTTATCATTGTATGTTGGCAATGTTCTGTCTAGTTGGCATACGTTATCATTGTATGTTGGCAATGTTCTGTCTAGTTGTCTTACGTTATCATTGTATGTTGGCAATGTTCTGTCTAGTTTTATCATTGTATGCTGGCAATATGCATCCTTGTACCATATATTATATTTGGGATTACACTTTCTCAGTAAAGTACAAATTCTAGCACTTCGTTTTGAGTTGAGTCCCATCCGGGATTCGAACCCACACCCTCAGAGTCAGGCACCTAATCGCCAGTCTGATAAGTGTTAATTGGCACGGTCGAAAGCTATGATTACACAATGCCATTTTAGAACGTGGTCAAATGTAACATATGTTAAACTTTGGATTACACTTTCTTAGAAAAGTACAAATTCTAGTACTTTTTTGGAGTTGAGTCCTATCCTTATTTAAAAATCTACCCATTATTGTTATTTATAAGATGACATTCTGTTGTTTATAATTTGGTAATCTGTCATTTTTTAGCATAAACTAGTATGCTGAAACAAACACAGATTCTGATGTATATCGAAGTGTTCCATGTCACAAACACAACAACGTGTGGCTTGATTTCGGAATGAGTTGAACGGTGGGAAAATCGCTGAAGCGTCCTTTCAATGCCCATGCCTGTCTTGCGATACCTACTATATATCTATATATCTATATGGTTTTCCAGGAGACCAGCTTGTCAACTTTGCAGCAATTAAATACTCTATTTCAAGTGTTGCAATTGCATATCAGTGTGTCTTATTTGCAGAATAGGCACGGCGCCGTTAATCAAAAACGAGCAGGTGGCTCGGACGTCCAAGGATTTGGCTGTGAATAGTAGTCTTTAGGTGTGTTACAAAACTGCGATAGCGGGTTCGAATCTAAATTTAAACGGATTAAGCATAGTAATTGGGTTTTGTCGCTTCTATTCACTCTCAGACGCAACATTTGGAGTCTTTTCTCGAACATCACCCTTAAGTAAGTGAGTGAGTGAGTTTGGTTTTACGCAGCTTTTAGCAATATTCCAGAGACATCACGGCGGGGGACAGCAGAAAATGGGCCTCACACATTGTACCCATGTGGGGAATCGAACCCGGGACTTCGGCGTGACGAGCGAACGCTTTAACCACTAGGCTACCCCACCGCCCCACATCAACCTTAACCCTACATTCAAATGAAATACTGTTCAAAGCGGGTTAAGACAAAATTCAGTTATTGGCTGTTTATCGGCATGGGGCAGTTATAGAGACGCATTCGTCACATCATCATCATCATCATCATCATCATCATATTGTCATTACACGTTACTTTAAAAGTACTTTGACATCAGGTGCAATGCGTAAAAGCCCACGCACCAGACACAGCACCTTCGATCAGGTAACTGGATTATACTGCATTAAGTTATGGATCTCGTTCCAAGTTTCGACAACTTTCACTTTGTCTATGTTTCCGGCCGAACCAAAACTAAAAAAACACCATAAGATACATACTTTCTATCATGATAGCTTTCCCATCTTTATCATTCCAGACAAAACATTATAGTTTGATATACGGAGAATGTGAAATATGTGAAAGTTATATATCTCCACTTTAGGAATAGCATGTTGATATACGAGGAATGTGACTATTTAGACAGGTAGAGAGCAGCGAAAGCAATTTATGGAATTTGACATAGTATACGCGAGCTTAATGGTTGGTGGTAATCTACAGATATATATTACCCCATTCAATTATTCAAAATGTTAATTGTTCCGAAAGGATATATATCATCCCAGGAATTGTGCAGAAAACAAATTAAACATTTTCTTTGAATCACTAACATTTGAAGTGTATGAATGTTTTATAAGCCTTGTAGTGCATTCGTCTCAATAGTGACTTGACGTAGGGTATGTTATAAACGATATGCCCACAACGCTTGTATTGATAAGCAAGGAAAATGTCGGCTCATCAATATTCGAGCATGATGGTGGCAATACAAGCTTGGGTGACATGGGGGAGCTTTCAAGTTCCATGTCGTAGATTTCATCGGTGAGTTATTCTTTACTGAGGGAGAGAGAGAGAGAGAGAGAGAGAGAGAGAGAGAGAGAGAGAGAGATAGAGAGAGAGACGGGAGAGAGACGGAGAGACGGAAAAGAAAGAACGTTTTCATATTTACATGGATGCTTCATCATGTTATCTTATATGAAATAAGATAAGAGACGCATTGTGAAATATCACGACTAAAGGCTAGCTCATTGTTTAATGCCCTCCGAAAAAAAAACAAAAATATGAATACAGAATCAATTTTTACACTCTATTGTAATTGATTACCCTATCTGGTCACAGTACTATAAACAACAATATTGTTGCTCATATCTCTACAGTATCGTTAAATATGCTGGGCGTCTGCAGTAAATCTTTAACTGACCCTTTAGTTGATTTGGGGATTTCACCCTTATCTCTTGTTCTTGTCTCTCTATCTGTTCTTGTCTCTGTGTCTGTTCTTGTCTCTGTATGTGCGCTTCAGTGCATGCTTTTGTGTCTATCTGTGGGAGTGTGTGTTACGAAGTGAAAGAGTGAACGAGAGAAAAGAGTAGTGAGAAAGAGAGTGACAGAGAGGAAGAAAGAGGGAGAGAGTAGTGAGATACTCCACATGAGATTCTATGATGACGATTGAAGAACTATGACCACGGTCAGATGAAATCGATCATACGCTAATTGCTTAATATATTAGTTCTAGTCGACCAACAATGGTCGTGATCAAGCAATAGATAAGTAGATATGAAACATTGTCTCTCTTCCCTCTCTCTCTATCTCTCTTCCTCTGTCCCTCTGACACAGATCCAGAAGAGATCTCTAGTCTCAAGAATGCACATGCAAGTCTTATGTGTGGCAAATCTAGGTGAACGTCTCTGGTCTCTATATTATATGTTTTATGATCATACTTTACGATACTGTAATTCATTTCTGCTGTAAAATATTTCAATGCCAGAGACTAGATATAAGCCTACCACCGCCAACTAACTAACTAACTAACTAACTAACTAACTAACTAACTAACTAACTAACTAACTAACTAACTAACTAACTCACTCACTCACTCACTCACTCACTAACTAACTAACCAACTAACTAACTAATTATATTTAACTAACTAGCTAGCTAAACTAAACTAAACTTCTTAACTTAATCAACTCAATAAACAAAATAAATACATGGATGTAATATGGATGTAATGACAGTAATGAATACGATAGAATGCAAATTTAATGAATACTTTCGTCAAGTATACAGATTACATTTTAAGAGAATAATTTCAGATTGATTTCACCAATTCGCAGATACGTTATGACCTTGAACATGCGATATGGAGGATACATGTAATAGAAAATGACGTCATCAGTGAAAAATGTGCTATCAGATACCAATATTCAGATCGGTAATAACTGAAAACTTGCGAACAGTTATCAAGAGAATTGCTCGAGTTCCAGAAGCAAAGCATCCTCATCATTTAGTAACGAAGCTGGCTCCAAATTGCCATAATCATATATTATTCAGTATCACATAAACATATGTTTCAGTAATGAGTGGAAACTGTGAAGAGATAAAGAATTAAAAATAGGCACATTAAATGTTTCTGTGATTGCATCCGAACCGTGACATTGTACTCAATTATGAAGTGCAGTTTTAAACCTTTAACATCTTAGGTTTCTTTGTTGTTGTTTTTCTTTTGAGGAACTGAGCCCATTTTTTGGTCTCTTAGCTAAGTCATATAGAATGTACTAGAAGGATATTTAAGAGATTTCCCCATGTTCATTTCTTAGATTCTGGTATATTTCTGTAGTAGCGAGAAGTGAAGCGGATTTGTAAATATGGGTATGCTAAATTGTAATTATAATTAGTTTCATGTCAAGTTCGGTATTATTATCAACAATGCGGCTGCGGCTGCTGCTGCTGCTGCTGCTGCTGATGGTGATGATCATTTCAGGGACTGAAATGGCAGTGTGACTGTTATCTTTCTAGTGGCTTGGGATGCATACTCCTCAGGGAGTTGAGAATGAAAATTTACTATACAGTGTCAAGTGATATTACTGATATGTGTGCATCATCATCATCATCATCATCATCACCGTTATCATCACCATCTCCACCATCACAACCACGACCATCATCACCACCACCACCACCATGATCATCATCATCATCATCATCATCATCATATAGCAGGAACAAAACACACACACATCCTGCAACACACATGTTACATGTGTAATTCTTGTTGATAACATACAAATTCCAGACAGTACCAAACGCGCTCAGAAGAGTCACAAATGGCACCATTAATACGATGCTCATCAGTATAAGAGGCACCTAACCATTATTTATGTTTGCTGTAAAGCTGGTAGATGCTATCTCTGCCTAGGTTGAAGCCATGCATCTCCAGCATAGTGCAGTTGCTGCTGGGATACGGGCCCCACACGCGTTTTGTGAGTTCTCGGGTACCCGAAAACAAAAACAAACACATATTATAAAATGTGAATGATTTCCAGTTTTACACCATAAAACATGTTTTCAGTCCTAATATATTTCATTACCTTGGTTTCAACCAGTTGATGAAGCTGCAAATCTGTAAAGATGCACGGATGCTGAAGAAAAGGAATGTATCTTCTACACGAGGTACTCCTTGCTCATTCTTCTCTATAAAATAGAGGAAGAAACACGTTAAAAGGGAAGATGAATTACATAAAGTTGATCGGAGAGTCAACACACCAAGAATATATATCGCCAGCATTGCCGGTAACACATTTCTATTGTAAGTGAATAAAAGAAGACATGTGAGTAGATTAAATGCTGTCTCCTAAATTCAGCTTCTGTTTGATCTTCCCGTGTAGATAAACGAGTCGATTTAGGAACTACCGTTACATCATGTTTATTCTTAGCCGAGAGATCTTCAAATTGAACACATCTCATTATACCCCAATGCGTTTATAGACTCAATGTGAGCAGACGACACAATAAACCAGCCCAAATTAATCTCATATGGAAACAGTTCCACAGTTGGAACATTGTAAAAGGTAAACAATGAGTTTTACATGAACCTATATTGATATAAATGTACCTTTTTACGCTAAAATGTTTGAATACTTGCTTTTACTGCTTGTACTGATTAATGGCGGACTTAAGTATCCAGTTGTATGTTAACGTTCATCTGTCTCTCTCGCCTTGAACAGGCAGCTCTTGTTGAAGCTAGCAATGAGGAGCCAGGGTATAGGATGTCCCCACTTGGGGAAGCAAACACTCTGACGAAGGAGGAGGTGTGCTACAGAATCCTGAATGCATCCCATATTTTAACCACCATTACACGCCCGAAGTGATGATTTTAACCAAATTGTGGGGATCTGTTCTCTCCTGTGCGTGCCTATGGCGTCGAGCTGTTAACTTGCTATTTATTACAGGATAAAAAGTCTTCCCTTTGCCGTCTCCTGACCATCAGACACGATTTGCAAAACCCGTGACATATAACGGTGTGTCTCGCGAGTCCTGATTCCGAATGGAATGAAAAATGGTGTCAATTTGTCCTCTGACGCCAGTTCCATGACACAGCGACTGGCATATTTCATACAAGACAGCTCTGTCTGTTGTTACCATATGGGCGCGTTGCGCTACAATGTAGATTCGTCTTAAAGATGGATCACTTTTGTGGAGCAGCATTCACACCGTTCGAGTCCCAATCGGTTCCATCTGTGAGTAAATACGCTTATACATGAAGGTAGAAAAAATAGGTGTTTAATGGCAACACACTGGGATGACTTAAAGCCACATGATGCTTGAGACGTGCATCTTTCAGGGACGGTGGCAGTCATCTGGTGGCGAGCGTCACGAAATAGTGAATAAACATTTGTAGGTTGTGAGGAAGAGGAAGCTTGAAGGGAGAAGAGCTTGGCGAGAAGAGAGGGAGCGTAAGACTGTGAAGATGAAGCGTTATGTGGTGGAGAGAATACGAGGAAGCCTCAAGCAGTGAGGAGAAAGAATAGGACGCTTTAAGCAGTCAGGAAAGTGACAATTAGGAAGTTGGCCGTGAGGAGAGTGGAGAAGAGGAACTGAGACGTGATGAGGGGGAACATGACGCGTTAAGCAGCGAGGAGTGAGTGGAGTGGGTTTAGTTTCGAGGCGCTTTTAGAAATAGTCCAGCAATATCACGGTGATGGACGCCAGAAATGAGCATCACACATTGTACACAGGTGGGGAATCAAACCCAGGTCTTCGGGGTGACGAGCGAACGCCCAAAGCCACGTGTCGGGAAGAGAGGAAGAGTTAAAGGGGGTGGGGGTGGGGAGAGAAGAAGACTTATGCCTTTGGCTTAATGGAAGGCAGAACAGAAGGCAATAAGCCGAGAGGAAAGAGGGGAGAAAGCTTCTTATACATAGAGGAGATTGAAGAGGAAGTGTTAATCAGTGATGAGGAAGAAGAGAAGGCATTAAGCCTCTAGAAGATAGAGGAAGTAATGTATGCCGCAGTCACTAAACATGATAAACCTTCGGATTTGTTTTCTATTATTTAAACCAGAATTAAAAGAAAATGATTATGAGGACAATCATAATTGCTGAAGTTATATTCCGTTTCTTTGTTTTTTGACTATGTAAACTAAAGACGCTGAAACGCGCCGATATGTACCGATTGCCTGTCGTTTGAGACTTGAGAAGGGCCGCCGTAGCGATGAAAGGCTGATGATATAAAGGCCGATGATACAGAAAGTGCTGATATAGGGGACAATGATATAAAGGTTGATGATATAGGGGCGAAGAACGCCATCAGTTAGCCCAACACTAAAAGTTGCAAACTCAGAAATACTCTCATACTATTTATGGATTTGACTAAACCGCTAGCTACAGTAATGCTTCATTCAGAATGAAAAGGCTTGGGGCCACTAAATGGCAAAACTTGGGGCCAGTGAATGCTCAGAGCACAATTCACCACCGAGTCCCTTCAGATCTGAAGGTCACTTTCACATTGAAGGAAGATTTAGTGTTTACTGGGTACCAGCAGCGGAGATGTTGAAGATTATATCAGCCAAACTCATTGACCTGGGAGCAGTCGAAGAGATTGTAGGTTTGGAACTTTCAAACATCTCCCTCTTCTCAATAAGAACAGATAAACAGTGAACGCTGCCGGCCATGAATATAGATTAAAGTTGTTACTGAAGAGCCAACGCCGTCACAGACGTCGGTGTAGTTGCAAAGTACGTCGTTGTCAGAGGAGATTGTTTTGCATCTTATTCGAACGCTGTAAAACACATTAGGCTAACCCTGACCTATGGTGAGAACCGCTCTGTTGGGGGTTCGGCATTTACAAGACTTGAATGTATTCCACATATCCATGTTTCTCTCAAGTGTTTCCTGAACTGATGTAATTCAGTTGGTTTGAATTGAATATCTGAAGTTTCAAAGTAAACACGTTATTCATGAATCTTTAATTCTGTTCCAAGTAAATACAACGCTGAAGGGTGTCTGAACATATCGTTTCCGTGCATGGACATTGTATGTAGCTATGGTTTCTGTGTACTCTGTAGTGTCTGTGCCCATTGTCCTCGTGAACACTGTAGTGTCTGTGCCCATTGTCCTCGTGAACACTGTATTGTCTGTGCCCATTGTCCTCGTGAACACTGTATTGTCTGTACCTATTGTCCTCTTGAACAATGCATTACCTGTATCTATAGTCCTCGTGAACACTATCTTGTCTTTATCTATTGTCCTCGTGAACACTATATTATCTGTGTCTATTGTCCTCGTGTACACTACATTGTCTAGTGTAATTATTGTTCTCTTGAACACTGTATTGTCTGTGTCTGTTGTCACTCGTTAAAACAACCGTGTATGTATTTTCCTTGTGAACACAACTTTGCATCTATTGTCCTCGTGTACACGGCACTGTCTGTATCTATTGTCCTCTTGAACACTGTATTGCTTGGATGCATTGTCCGCGTGAACATTGTATGGTCTTTATCCATTGTCCTCATTTACTCTATATTGTCTGTATCTATTGTCCTGATCTACCCTGTGTTGTCTGTACCTATTGTCCTCATGTACTTTATATTGTTCGAGTCAATTGTCCTCATTTGCTTTATATTGTCCGCATTTATTGTACTCTGTAGTGTCCGTTCCTAACGTATCCGTGTACGTTCACTGCATGTGTCCATTGTCCTCGTAAAGAATATATTGTATCTTTTGTCCTCATGTACTCTACAGTATCTGCGTATTTTGTCCTCCGGTACGCAACGGTGTCTGTTTATGTTTTCCTCGCTCACAAAGTAGTGCCTGTATTTGTGTCTTTGTTTAAATTCTCTTGAAGGAGTACACATTTAGATTACTTACATGTGTCATATGTAAAATACATTATGCGACTTTTCTGTCTCTGACGACATGATTTGTCGACGTTCTGACTCGTTTCGTTAAGTATGTTAAATAACTGGCATTCGTCAGCTACCCCGACCCGCAAGAAGAAAAGAATTTACACAGTAATGGGGTGATCGTAATGAGTGTGTTTGAAGCTGGGATGTAAACATTAACATATATTTACCCGTTCTTGTAACTTAGAATCATCAAGGGATGCCGGTAAATGAGCGGAACAATTATTTACTGTCTCTGTCTGATCTGTCATGAACCTTTTACTTTAGCAACACACACTGACACACATGCGCAGAAACGCACGCACTAAAGCGCACATTCAGAGACAAGCAAACACACACACACACACACGCGCTCTCTCTTTCTCTTTCTTTCTTTCTCTCTCTCTCTCTCTCTCTCTCACACACACACACATACACGCGGACAAATCCCATCCCGTGAAGATCTGCTCGAAAGTGATATCTCATAATCAACCAGATGCTAGTATTTTTGTTACAGACAACATAATGCTTATGAAAAGCCGAAAGATTCTTTACTGTTCTTGAGGACACACATACTACATATTTCACGATACTGTTGAGATATGAATACAACAATTTGTAACAATGGGTTGTTTTTTTTATAGTACTGTGACCAGATAAGGTAATCAATTACAATAGCGTATGTAAATTGATTCTGTATCCATATTTTCTTGGTTTAAGGAGGGCAGTAAACAATGAGCGAGCCCTCAATCGTGATGTTTCACAGCGCTCTTTTTAATTTACTACATATGAGATCATCTGATGAAGATTGAAGAATTGCGTGCACCTCCAGATGAAATCGATCATATGCTACTTGTTTAATATATTAGTTCTAGCCGTTCAACAGTGGTCGTGATCAAGCATCCATGTAAATATTACAACGTTCTTTCTTTTCCATCTCTTACTCTCTCACTCTCTCGACTCCCCCCCCCCACCCCCAACAACTCAAAAAAAACCCCATGAAAACACCAACAAAAAACAAAACAAAACAACCCAACAACAATGCTTTCTCTCTTTCTGTCTCTCTTTCTGTCTCTCTTTCTAAATATTTATTCATTCATTCATTCATTCATTCATCTTTATGGTCAGCTTGCGAGAATGGCTTTGGTTATAAAGGCGTCTAGACAGTGTTAAACTAGTCTAGCTACGTTCATAAGCATATTGATGTTGATGCAATTGTCCACTGTCATGTAACACTGATCGAGTACTTTCTACAAGACACACCAGACAAACGGGCTTGTATGTCTTGTGGATGGATGTGGTATAAGGGGGTTAGCGTCTCCGTCTCTTAAGTGCTAGCCCAGCGAGACACCATCCCGCAGTTTGATATGGTTACCATTTCCAAATGTACTTTTTCCCAGCCTGCTATACCTTGTTTTGTCCCTTGAAAACGAGCGTCGGGTAAGGCGAGTGAATGAAAGTTTGGTTTTCCGATGCACTCAGCAATATTCCAGCTACATGGCGGCGGCTTAGAAATGGTCGAGTATGGACCGGACAGTCCAGTGATCAAAAGCATGAACATCGATCTACGCAAGTGGGATAGATTGCATGTTTGAGGTAAGGAAGTACCCTCAGTTGAATGTACTCGAATAGAACTCAGGACATTCTGCTGACCTGGGAGAAATGCCATGTGCACCATATTTTCAAATGTATTCAGTGAACAAATGTAACTTTGCACCTACATTGAATATAGCTTTAACAATATCACGAGATTGGACTTCACTAAAGATATTCATGTGTGGGGTCACATCTGTGACTTCAACATTACAGGTCAACCATTTGACCACTGAGCTAGCTGAACAAGGTCACCCCATTGTGACAGTTCGTACGTGACACGTTTGAAGTGATAGAATGCAGGCGACTCAAGTGATGCTACTCATGCAAGGTGATGCTACTGATGAAGGTGATGCAAATAATGCTACTAATGTAGGTGACACAAGTGATCAATTGATGAAGGTGATGCAATGATGCTGCTGATGCAGGTGAAAAAGTGATGCTACTGATAACGTGACTGAAGTGGTGCCATTGATGCAGGTGACTCAGGTGATGCTATTGATGAAAGTGATGCAAGTGATGATACTGATGAAGGTGACTCAAGTGATGCTACTGATGGAGGTGACTCAAGTGTTCCTGCTGACGCAGATGACTCAAGTGTTCCTGCTGACGCAGATGACTCAAGTGATGCACCTGATGCTAGTATGGTTTCATCACTCTGAAAAATATTGGGATTGCAATTCCTATGAATCCCGAAATTCGTCTTTCAAAAGTTCCATTCACCATTAATTTTGACCATTAATGTGAAGAACATTTGCGCATTCTCCTCATAAATCGCCCGGAATATATCTAAAATCCGGATTAACAAGGTTTCACAATACACAAGTTTAAAGTAAATCTTCAAATTGTCACAAAACTCTCAACCAGAAAGTGACGCAGAATTAAGATAATATTACTTCATACCGCATATTACATTCACAAATTTAAATTTTAAAATTTCCAACATTTTAATGTATGTCACGCTGACATTGCGACCCCTGACGGGGCCTAATGAGAACGCCTGCCCTTAATGATGCTGTGCAAAGATGAAGTGTTTCTGAGACTATCAGTCACCATTCTGTCGATTCCGTGTCAACAGCCCCCCTGCACCAGCTACTGGGGAGTGATTATTACGCTACTTTTCGCGTGAAATATTTGTGTGCTTTGCAACCCTAACTAGAGTTTAAATGACATTATATCTTTTTTTGCGGACGGTGACTTATAAGGGGAGGGATAATGTAATTTAGTTGGAACTGGGGAGAGCCAAGGGCTGTGATGCGAAATCAATGTCCTATCTCGTCTTGACAGCGAGTTCCCCGGTAAATACGGGGGATCTGTTAATATACACATTGCAATCTGGATGAGATTCTCCACGACAACACGTTTTTGTAGATCGATATATCAACATTTTATTTAATTCTGGCATAAATCAGACGCAACTCTGTTATAAAAAAAAATATGGTAAATGTTCACGTGATCATTGATGTTTAAGGAACATGTCCAACAGACCAGGTTTTGTGTCTTTGATTTTTGAAATTTAGATAAATACGTATTCAATTAGCGAAATTAAATAATAATTTAATGCCTAATTTTAAAAATTCGACATTTAATTTTCTTGAATATCAATGATCATAACTCCAACATTTCTGGATTTAATGGGGAGGGGGTTATCAAAGTGTTTAAGGCGTTCGTTCGTCCCGCCGAAGACCCGGGTTCGATTTCTCACATGGGTACGATGTGTAAAGCCCATTTCTGGTGTCGTGATATTGCTGAAATATTGCTAAAAGCGGCGTAAAAATGTACTCACTCACTGAATTTTAGGTCAACCTTATACTTCAATCAGCCAATGAAATACTCAACCACAATGAATCCCCCATCCCCAGCACAAACAACCCATCATTAACAATCTTGTCATAGCAACTTCCCTTCTCGTGACGGTACCTGACCATCCCATTGGATATGCCGTAAATGTTGGCAGTGACGGTATTCCAACAACCCACAACAAACAACGTCGTAAAGGTTGGTACTACACCACCCTAATCGTTAAAGTCGTCATCATTCTATGGTTGTACCTCACCACTTCGACCGCCAACGACCTCCTCGGTGTCGGTTTGCTACCTTTCACAACGTACGTCAACTACGTCGGTACTTCCACACCGTCAACCACGACGTCAGTGACCTTCACCCGACACTTTGCCGTCATTCGGTACCTTGCACCCCATTCCCACCCCACCCTGATCGCTAAATCAATGCATGGGTAACATAGAATATCCACAACCTAATGGACCATTTCGCTTCATCTACCCAACGTCAGTGGATATACCCGAATCTCACCCAGATCGATATATCTATCCATTGCCCAGCTCGTGGATATTTCACCAACTTGCTCTGCTCAGAATCACAATCTGGTAGCTGCATCTACCCATTGGTATTCCAGAATATCATCACTTTAATATATATAAGTCAGTGGTTGCTCAAGAATCTCACACTTGATACTACCTATAAGTATTGCTGCAGTATATTCAAGCGTCTCGCTGAGATCGAGAAATCTACCCAACATCTGTACACAAGAACCTAACCCTGTGTGCTTTATCTACCCATTGCAAATCGCCTGAATTTTCCAAGACCTCAATGCGATCGCTAAATCCACCACCGTCAGTGGATCTTTTTTCACCCATCTCATCACACATTCTGACAATTCATCCCCCAAGTACCGTTACTTCAGCTTTAGCCATCCCGTAGTCAATCAGCCGATCTATACAGTGCCACTAAACACTAGTGAGGGAGTTTATTTTAAGCAGAATTGATCACAGGGGCCCATCTTGTAAGCGTCAGATCGAACAAACTCCGGCAACGCTGCTCTGGCAGTAATGAACAAAAACATTGGCGAGCGATGCCATTCCGACTTCTACTGCCGGCTGTAAACACATTTAATGGCCATGCTAGACCCGCGTCGCATCATCTGGGGTAGACAGCTAATTGCGTTTACCTAATACTGCGTATGGGCAATATCATATTTCTATATCTACCAGTCGGGCATGGTTACTGAGAATTATTTGCGTTTTGACAAACACATCAACCCGAAATCTTCGCCGGCCGCGGCCCATGCGAAATACCATTGATGTCAAGAAAGGGACTGGTGTATCTGTCGCTCTGTTTTAGTGCATTTTAGAAGGAAATTTGGTTCTGAATCTCGAGTTGTTATCACGTGAATATATGTAAGAGTCGGTTGGGGGTATTGTGATTTGATAGCTTATCCTGTTGTGGTTAAGGGAGCCAGATTAAGACTTACAGCTCCAGAGGACGCTGCCACGACACCGGGTGTCTGTGTTGAAGAATTCTCTGAAGACAGTTTTGATGTATAGAATGGTTTTATGTGCAGTCACAGATTGACTTGAATTGATTCACTGAATTGCAGTCACAGATTCCTTGGTACTGAATTGCTGCTGTGAAATGAAGCTTTGTGAGTCTGGCCATGCAGTGACGTGCACGCACGTGTGTGTGCGGCTGCTGGTGCTGGCGAGTCCCTAGTTATAGAGGGTTTATAGCGCTGGTAGTTTCATGTGGATATCACACTCTGGCAGTACTGGCTCTAAACTTACCAGCACCATGTTTCTAAGAACCATATTTTTCACTTCATTTGACGCTGCTGAGTTTGAACCGTGATGGACGAAGTAAAAGTAAAGTTTATTATTATCATCGTCATTATTATTATTAAAGTCGATTAGTTTCATTCACAGTGAATGCTCAAAGTGCTTACTCCGATCAACAATATTTAACGATTTTGTTGTTTAACGCCTCACTCAGGAAGTGAGTGAGTGAGTGAGTGAGAGTGGATTTTCGCCGCTTTAGCAGGCGTCCAGCAACATCATGGTAGGGAACACCACAAATGGGCTTCACACACTGTGCTCATGTGGGGAATCGAACCCGGGTCTTCAGCGTGACGAGCGGACGCTTTAACAAATAGGCTAACCCACCGCGCTGCCTCACTCAGCAATATTCCAGCAGCGGTCGTTAAATAATCGAGTCTGACCAGACAATACAGTGACCAACAGCATGAGCATCGATCTACGCAGTTGGCATACGATGACATGTGTCAACCAAGTCAGCGAGTCTGACCACTCCATCCCGTTAGTCGCGTCACCACAACCATAGGGTACTGAGGACCATTTCAAATCCGAGTCTTCATGGGTATTTTTAGACTGAACCATGACAGGTGTCCTAGTATATTAAAGAACACCACGTGTCAACACTGGCGTTGGTCCATGAGTGTCTGTTAATGCTTGGCTCTTTCATGTGTAGAGAAACATTTTTTTCTTACTCGTGGTTGATTGAAGTTTAAAAATTGCCGTGGGCTTAATATACCAAAGAAATTAATTCGTTACAGAGATCGGCACGTTTCTTCTGCTATCCATTGGAAAAGTATTCAGCAAACTTTCTACTTATCGAGGTTAAAGTGCAGACTTTTACCACTTCCGTCAGAGCCGCTCAGCAAGATTTGTAAGATTTTTTAAGTGAATTATGTTCCGTCAGATGTTTTAGATACACTGGAACTAGATACACTGGGACATGTAAGAACAAATTGCCAGGACAGCCGCAAATGATATGGAATATCGATTTAAGTCCATACGCTGCCGGTTCCACTATATATATATGAAACACAGAGAGCTTTTTCAGTGAGGATGCTATATGAGCAGAATTCAACACGACCCGATGCTTTTTCTGGACAAGATGGCGCTTCGGGGTGTAACTCGAATCCGGGAACCTAGACTAGAGTGACCTCCCCTTGCTTTAGGCATGGCTGCAGTATTGTACTTTTCGAAAGTGGAACTCAAAGTTTCATTAATAGGTCCCCCGCGGAGAGAACATCTTTCGATTCCTGTCGTCGACAAGGAATCATGTTTCATGGTCTACAGCCACGTTTCAATTTCATCGAACTTTCGGGGCCAGTAAAAATATACGCGGTTTGAATTCCAGGAGACAAGGAGGGCACTGGAATGGAACATGTTGAACGACCGACGGAGAGTCGTAACGTTACACCATCAAGGTCACACGGAACATCCTCCCTGATGACTCTCTGGACATCGAGACACGCACTCTCCCTGTTCCCTTGGGAACGTTCTCCTCTACTGAATATGGTCCGCGGCATCAGAGACGACAAGACAACATCACTGCAACGTCTTTGATGTTCGGAGACGCGCCACAAGGACCAGGGAGGGTCTGAATGTGCGGTAAATGTCAGAAGCAGCGAACTCGGGGCCATCTTCCACCCTACACAAAATTAAGTGGCAAATTAGACTAGCGCCGGAAGAGTACTGCTCTGCTCTGTGACCAGGCTCCGTCCCGCTGCCTTCTCTGAAAGCTTCAGTGATGGGGGAAAAATCAGTTTTCCTGATGGACTTATCAGGTTAGCGAGACGGACGATGGATGAACTCCTATCTTGTGCTAGGTGAATTTTCTATTCTAGACGGTAACTCTCCGTGTCGTCTGTAATTGCCTCCGAAAGGAAATGAAATTATTATCATGGACGATGAATCGATGTAAAATGTTCCAACATTTCCTGTCTGTTTTAGCTATCTGTCGTCTGCCAGAAGCCGGAGACAGGCAGTGGTATATGTAACATACAATTGCTAGTTCACATTCTTATATTTATTTTCAGATCTGTATTTCAGAACCAGGAGCATATATTAAATAAAGAATCGCCCATCCCATTTTCAGCTCTTAGTGACGATACCCATCCCTTTCAGCTCTGAATAATTATGTGTGAGGGATTTTTTAGGTAATTTCATAGATCCTGATACCTAACTTGGTGACTGATTTGTCTTTTAGAGCCAAGAGCATACATTCAATAAAGAATCACCCATCCCATTCTCGGTTCTTGCAGACGATACTCATTCCTTTTCAGCTTTGAATTAAGATATGTGAGGGATATTTTTTTAGAATTAATTTCATAGATTCAGATACCTAACTTCATTGAGGTGACTGTGTTAGTTGAAGCGAGGACCAACAGTTTGCAATGTATCAGTTCTCACTGTAAAGACTTCCACATGAATTGTTTCTCATGGACTATAATTGAACTATTCATTGGAACCATTTACCAATCACAATAGACGTTGTTCATTGGTCTCAGTAGCAGTTGTTTTCTGTTTCAATTTTTCGCTCTTTTTAGGCCCCCAGCTCTGAAGAGAGTGTTCCAGGGTGCTTTTACCACATACATGCTGTGATGTCGCGTGAAGTGTTGGACCCACCATCGGCATGTTCAACTCGCCATTACACAGCTAATGGTGGTTGTCACTAAAGCTGAATCCCTTGGGAGGCGTCTGTCGCAAGCAAACAGGTTTCGTGAAGATCGCCTCCAAGAACGGCTTTAAACTGTTGCTGGTTGCCTATCTGGCCCTGACAGCCCCAATAGGATCAGATCAAAAGAAATCTCAGCAGCGAAGATTCCGGTCCTCGCGCTGAAAGAAGCTTCAAGAAATAAGAGTTGACTTAACCTTAATACAGGAGACTAAAACAGAAAAGAGAGACGTGGACAAGACGAAATGGGTGATTGTAAGATTTAGGGGTCGGCCATTATGGAAGAGTAGGGTGTGGGGAGCATTATTTGTTTGTCACTATTTCAATGGGTATTTTGGGGGAATGAGCCGATTTGTTTGCACAACGTTTTACTTTTTTAGTTTTCAAAAAATATCTCGCAAACCCTGGGCAGAAAGCTGAATTGTACACTTCCTTTTCAAATAACAAATGTCGGCAATTACCATGGGAACGGACGTATGCTGTTGGTTAATAATCATATGACATACTTCGTGAACATGTGTGAATTTATATCTTGGTAAATATTATACATTGTTTGAAGGGTATTCCCCTGGTTGCTGACAGATGAGAAAATGAATATCCTAAATTGATAACTGCTTTGTTTTCTGTCAACTGCCTATCAAACAGTTATCATACACATATATCGAATCCGCTTCTTAATATTGTGTCTTTTAATCATCCTGTATTAACTACGTTTAGAAGTTCCAAAATAAAACTTGGTCGGTTCTTGTTTGGTAAATTTTCATCATCATCGTCATCGTCATTATCATCGTCGTCATCGTCCTCCTCCTTTTCCTCGTCATCATGACGTCATTTTAGGATGCTAATGTCATGACAGTTATGTCATCATCATCATCATCATTATCATCATCACCATCATCACATTTGAGGTTTATGATGCCTTGTAAGTGGTTACAAGTTGGATGACTATTTAATCAGAGATGTTAGGGAATCATACCATTCTATCGGGTACCCATATTCAGCTAAACACCAACCTAATCTCCCCGATCAACGTTTCGTAATTTCGTTCATTTATGCCCCTTGATGCGAACAAGATTACACATGATGCGCCTTTTTGCTACATCTGCTAAGATAAATCTCTAATCAACCCTAGACAAGACGCCAGCACGTACCTGCACTTCAAAAATGACTTCCGGACAAACGATGGAGCTCTGTTGTAAACTACGGATTCAAATCATTTACACAAGGGAACATATCTCAATGGTCGGCTAAACTACTGACGGCGAATTTCCTCTAAGACTGTCTCACAGCCTCTACACCATATTGTTTCCCTGGCGCCAGCCCTTTCTCTAACGATCTAACCCAAATACAGCAAGTCTAGATAAACAACAGGTTCTCGAACACTTATCTCAGTAGGGCTGTTTTGTATGGAAATGTAGCCGCTGTTTCTATAAAAAAATGTATTTTTTCACAGACTAAATACTGGTCTATATTTCCTAAGTGCAAAAAACGTTTTCTACAGGTTTTGTTAACAGTGGCGCCGTATTGTAAACTAGGTACTTCGTGTGACGCTGTTGCTGTTCATCAAGGCTTGTATTTATAACGCACAGCTCGGTGTTATTGCGTTTTACAAAACAAGATGAAAGTCGGATGAAGGATGAGGATAAAATGATGAATGTCAGACACGAGTTATACCGAAAAAATGATGAAGTTATATCATCTTTTTATTGCTATATTACTAGATTAACCCTTTGATGTGGGGCGGAGAAATGATTTGTTTGGCTATATAAGGTTATTAACCGAGGTTGTTTTCCTACCGCAAACGCCGTACTTTAGGAAAATTCTTATTTTCTATTCCTCATATATGATACATGTGGTACGGGTGAGTGAGTATGGTTTTACGCCGCTTTTAGCAATATTCCGGCTGGACGAGGCACACCAGCAAAGGACTTCACATACTGTACCCATGTGCGGATTCGAACCCGAGGTCGGCTTCTGCTCGTCTACTCCACAGCCCCGAAAACTGTGGTGTGTGATAATACCTTTATTCTATAATGTCAGTCTTGAAATGACCGAAATCTGTGACATGTTTCACTGAATAAAGGGTATTTGGGTAGCCCAGTGGTAAAACGTTTGCTCGGCATCCTGAAAGTTCAGGTTCGATTCCCTACGAGAGTTAAAAATGTGAGCCCTAATTCTGGTGTCCATTGTCGTGAGGAATGTATTGATTGTATCAATGCTCATGATGTTAATCACTGGATTGTCTAGTCCTGACCCGATTATTTTCAGACGCCCGCCATATTCCTGAAATACTGCACAGTATGGCAAAAAACAACAAACAAAGACAAATAAACAGTCTGTGAAACATACAATGAGGACAACAGGGAATCATGCTAAACTTCATTTACATACAACTGTGAGAGCTTTACAAGACCTATTTCCAAATCACCATTCACCGTGATCCAATGAACGCCGCTACGCACAAATTACCAGAACCCTTCACTACTAAGCACATTTAAGCACCACCAAACACCACTAAGCATAATTAAGCACAACATTACATCTCCACAACGTTCTGTGGATTAAGTGCCTTATCAATAGACGTGACGTTGGTCATTTCACATCTGGAATTCTATCCGAATTGCTTTCCACAGTTCCTAATTATATTTTTTTAAAATCTCGTAATTTAAACTTTTTTATAACCAACGTTTAATATTTGAAACGGCGTATCGATCCAGACTGTATAAGAAAAGAACCCGTATAGTAATGCTATGGTTGAATCTCTCACTGACCAATCACATTCAAGTGTTCCAGAATACACGACAAAGAAAGAGTTTTCCAGACTTACTGAAGATAGAGTGATTAGTAAATCTAGGAGTCGACTTGATAACTTAGCGGTTAAAGCTATCGCTACTCACAGTGAAGATCAGGGTTCTGTTCTCCATATGGGTAGAAGGTGTGAAACCAATTTCTAATGACCCTCTCAAACTTGCTTACATATTTCGAAATGGCGTAAAACCGTCGTCACCAGCGCTCGAAAAAATCGCCGAAGCGGAGGCCCTTCGCCGGTTGTTACTGTATCGGGTCGGCAGTTACAAATACATATATTCAGTAAGTTATCTCGCAATTATTATTATTTTATTAAACTGGTATCTTTCCCATGATTCTTTCTTTATTAACGATCGGGATCAATCATATTACAGTAACTCACCAGTTTCACTTCCAGTTTCACTACCAGTTTCACTTCCAGTTTCACTTGATTTTGTAGAAACAGTGTGAACCTGTGTACAGTGTAGTCTGTTATGTTCTTATTGGTTTGACTTGCACAAAATGGACCTGCAGATTTCATTCAGGGTCTGTAGATTTTAACGCCAGCAGGCTGCGTCAGCAGACCCTCGTGGCTAATTGGCAAATTAAAGTATTGCAAATTCTCATACTCATTTGTTTAAGACAAGCTGATACTATGCGCAGAGCATTCGAGAATAACCTGACCGTGGGTTCGAGTCCCAGATTCGGATCACGATTCTTGTTTTGTAAGCAGCTTACCCTTGTCACCAAAGGGGGTCAACGGTGAGACATGTATCACTCTAAACTGACGTGAGACTGTCAGTGAAATACTATTCAAAGAATTGATAAACCCAATTCCCTCATTCGAAAGTGACTAGGCTCTGACACCGAACCACCCATAACATTGTTGATATCTTTGTTATATAATAAAACGTCAAAGTGAAGAAACAATTTGGAGTTGTGAGCAGTATGCTGATTCCTATTTGACAGCTTAATATTAACTCACCGCTAGAGGGAGCTGTGTATCGATTAGGAAAATGGTAATTACACAGTGCGTATTTTTTGTGGCAACTCTTCATAGCGCAACGAGAAAGATTATCATAAGTTACCTTTTCTTATGAATCTGAATTATTTTAGTTTTCTGCATTCAACCAGTTTACAATTACACCAGGCAACCAGTGAGGTTCATTGAAGAATGGCCGCTATTGATTACAGTTTAAGAGATAAGGAATACCTTGTTGGTGCTTGCCACACCATCCTGTTAATCTTCACTGGATCTGGGTCCAAATCTACCTCTGCTTTAGGCGATGTTGAGCGTTTTTTATAACAACTTTTCAAACCTAATCAGCAGGAATGTTTTTGCAGTGTTCCTGGTAACAGAAAAGCATTGCTTAAATTATTAAATAATACACAGCAAAATAGATCGTCGGCGTTGACTGCCACAAGGCTCTTCAGGGAGTTCCTAGAGGTCATCTGGACAGCAACTGAGCAACTGTAAATCTGACTCCCCTCCCGAGGGATGAGGAGGAGACTGGGAGTCGTGTGACACCGTCATCTCATCGATTTGGTCAAAGAGGGGAACCTGCAACATTGTTATATCTACAGTGCATAATAGAAAAATATACTTTGATTAAAGTAAGAGTTCCCGATGCAATCAAATTGGGTAATAAAGTGAGCAACGTCGATTCTTTTGCCTTATTGCCTCTGTGACGGGTCAGAAGGAGCTGAAGGCTTTTGTGAGGTCCGACGGGTTCCAAGGCTGATATATGGGTAAATGAAAATTGAAGTCAATACCAATCAGATATAATGTCCACGATCACGCCTGTTTGTTAACAGCGCTGTATCGGTGACTGGGGGATGGCTGTAGGTCTCAACGACGCAGCTCATAGCTGGCTCGGCGAGCCTCCTCAATTGACTTCTACAGTCTAGCAACACCGTCTTTGGGTTATGGATATTATATTTCTGTAGACTGAAATACGAACGTTATCATGAGAGGCGAAGAAGGGGCACAATAGGCTCGCGATAAGTCTGTAAAGACATCCACATGGCGTGGGACCGGATCAATACTTACGTTTACTCAGTAGCGTTACCACCAGGGCAGGGGACATGATGAGGAGGCTTGGACGTGTGGAGGGTCCTTAAGGCATCCACCTCGTTAGTTGGGGGCACTAAGCAGCAGGACCATCTGCTTAAGGAGGATAGAGTGGAGGAGGTGATCCGTCTATCTCCCAGACTGATGAAACTCACTGACATATGCAAGGACTGTGTTCTCGGTTCATCGTCGTCCTCAGTCAAAGTTTCTGTCATCCTCATGTCCAAGTACTCTATACATAGGAACAATCTCCACACGTACTTCTCATAGCAGCAGCCACCTGTTATGTTCTCCAGAGTTATTTTTAGAAATACACAGTTTACCTGAAAACAAGTATTGTTTTCCTTAAAAAATGATTAAAAGGTATTTTTGGAAATCCAAAAATATTGTTTACTCAAATTTTATTTCTAAAAAAAAATGCACATTGAAAGCATGACTAATGTCAAAAAAGCTTCAAATAAACATCTTCATCGATTTCCTGAAATACACGTCAGCTTTCAACGCCACCTACAATAATGAACCTGTTCCTATGTCCACACTTATTTCCCTTCTCGGAGATTGAGATCCTTTGTTGTGTTGTTTGGAGTTTGCTGAATGAGATGATCTCTTGGTCCACACGGAATTGTAGCAATCAGGATGTGTGCCGCATCACGCGTTCCGTGATTGACACGCTGGATTGGTGTAGTAGCTTACAAGGGCATGCTTGGTAGGAACATACAAGGAAATATCATCAGAGTTGTGGCAGTAACTTATTGAATTGATGGCGCTCATTTGTAGCAGTTGGAACGGCCGTCCAGTGTTTAGAAAATCGTCCACTTGATGTCAGTGAGGGAGCAGAGAGATCCATGATGTAGATACCGACAGCATGATTGGTGGTGGAGGGGTGAGGTGCTGTTCACATTCCATCCTACAATACAAAAGCTCCATCCGTGGTCTGATCTGCGGTGAATGGGCACAGGACAGTTTTTTTCACAGACAGCCAGGCAATCAACGAATGCTCTTCGCAAAAGTGACAGAAAGGCTTTTTGCCAATAACTCGAGTCCTCTCCGGGGTATTGGAATACTGCCTTGCAATCCAACGATCCTTCTGGCTTGTGATTTATCTGTATACAATTGCTGACAACGCCACAAAGACCAGTTCAGTGCGTCTAGCGGCCTCCCAGCACATACATCATGACGTCTTTACGTGCTAAAATTGAATATTTCACATACTTTTGTTTTACATTTGTGGCCTTATTCATTGACTCGTAGACCTTTTGATGGGATGAATTTCACATGGGCATTGAGGATAGTTGGAAAACAGTCACATCTTACCTAGCTAACTATAAAGCATGTCCACGGCATCGCCATCACTCTATGTATTAGAAATTGGCAATTATGTGATGCTGATGGATGTGGACTCCGCAGATGACAATCCAGACCGCGATAAACTAGGATTAATGGAACAGCTACGAGGTGTTCCCAATCAACGGGGACTTCGCTGGAACTGGAGCCATTATACCAAAGAATATTAGTTTCAAACACACAACTTTTGTTCGTCTGAGTAGATAATCAGCGGCGATGATGTCAGAAAGGGACGCCGTGATATATTGAGATGCATCGAAATAAGGTGAAACCGGGACAGATGAGGGTCGTTAGAGGTTGATCCTTGACAAGCTGATGAATATGATACAAGATTTCAGCTATATATGTCCCCCTGTAGCGCTGCAGCTATCAGTGGACATGGCGAAGGGCCAGCTGAGTACTGTATTGGCAGCTTGTTAATACATCAATATGACAGCTCTCTGCCTTCTGTTTCAGCCTTGAACTGTGCTGTTAGACGGGGATGCAGGATTGATTTATTGCTGGGTGATGATGTAGAATGTAATGCTGGCTGGGGTTGTAGGATTATATTGCTGGACGGGGCTGTAGGGTTGTATTGTTGGACTGGGTTGTGGAACTGCGTGGTGGGATTGTGTTGTTCGACTGGGTTGTAGTATTGAATTGTTGGACTAGGTTGTGGGGTTGTATTGTTGGACTGGGTTTGTGGGATTGTGTTGTAGGACTGGCTTGTAGTATTGCGTTGTTGGATTGGGTTGTGAGATTGTATTGTTGGACTTGGGTGTGGTATTGCAATGTTGTAGGGTTGTATTGTTGGACTGCGTTGTAGTATGGCATTGTCGGACTGGGTTGAAGGGTTGTATTCTTGCACTGGGTTGTGGGATTTGTTGCACTGGGTTGTGGAATTTGTTGCACTGGGTTGTGAGACTGTATTGTTGGACTGGGTTGTGGAATTGTATTGTTGGACGGGGTTGTGGGATTATACAGTTTGACTGGGTTGTTGGATTGTATTACTGGGTGTTACTGAAGTGTTGCATGACTGGGTATTGCTGAAAAAATACTACTTCACGTTACCGAACCATGACATTGGTGGATCACGATGTAGGAGCTTTGGGGGGTGATGGTGTGGGGCTGTGTTCATGGATTGGGCTGTTCAATTGTATTGCTTGATGATACTGTGGAACTGTATGTTCGGTGAAATTGTAAGGTGGTAATACTGGAGCGTTTTACAGGACTGTATCAACAGTAGTTAGTGTTGTGCGGTTGTATGTTAGGTTGTTGTTGTAGGAAAGTTTTGTTGTAGTTGCATTGTAATGTGGTGGTGATGCTGTATAGCGCCACTGATTGTTCCTGTAAGATCTTCTTCGTGGGATGTTGAAGAAGCAAAGTGTTTGTGGAAGGACTGAGAGGATATTATAATGACACTGTAGTATGGTATTGCCATACAGTAGGAGTGCCCTATATACTGTAGGGGTGCCCTATATGTCTATGTCCACAGATACACACAAAGTAATGTGTCCACAGACACACCCAGTGGGTAATATATCCACGGATACACCCAAAGCAATGTGTCTACAGACACACACAACGTAATATGTCCACGGGTACACCCAAAGCAATGTGTCCACGCACACACACAATGTAATACGTCCATGGGTACACCCAAAACAATGTTTTCAGACACACACCCAAAGTAATATGTCCACGAATACACCCCAAGCAATGTGTCCACAGACACACAGAGAGTAACAAGTCCACAGACACACCCATATTAATATGTCCACAGACACACCCAAAGCAATGTGTCTACAGACACACACAAAGTAACATGCCCACAGGTACCTCGGAACGTAGACCGACGTGAGCGTAGATTAAAATATCACTACTGTTCATATCGTATGTCAGATGACTCCCTAGCTTCAGGCAAGAACAGATTTGAAGATAATAATCTCAGCGAATGACTGTCTAAAAAGCCTAAAGGTATATTTTTTAATTTGGATAATTTTGCCAGATGCCTAACTTGATTCCAGATGAAATAATTCAGGTTTGTCTCTCTCCAATGCTACAGCGAATATGCACCTGCGTGACCGATCTCCAAATATTCACTATTAATTAGAAGGTTAAATGTTTGCAGATAATTCGAATGAAAAACCGATCCATTATCTCAATTTTCGTTTTATTAAATTGATCTAAATATTTTGTTTGATAATACTGCAGTTGACATTTCATCTGTGGTAATTAACAATTATATGATCATGTAATCAACCGAAGAAGGGTACGGAAATATTCCGGCATTTAAGTCTGGCTTACAATTATCTTATCTTCTTATCTTTCTGGGTAAACAGTTCAGATCGAAGTCAATCTAGATAATATCAGCAAACCAGTAAGAAATGTTATGAGTTCTACAAGATAACTATTCAAACATTACTGCGGCAAATCATCCAGTATAACTAGCCACGAATTTTCAGTAGACGACACCGATAACAAAAGGTGATAGTAAAAATCAATACGTAAAAATACTTGGTATATTTCCTTGTGGGATGATACTTATCTTAACTGTTCATCTGAACACATCTTCAAGGCAAGAAGCAATTTTTCAAACAAAGGCAATGGAGTCAGAGAATGCTGGAGTTTAAGGTTATAAGACAGGCGATACTAGTAGTCCCATCGGAATTGATCAAAGATATATCTTGAGCTGAATCTAACCTCTTTGCATCGTTATATTTCCATATCTGAATCTATTATTACCTCTCTGATAGACATGACCTTCTAATGTAACAAGCGCTTCATGCTGATTGCCCTTGACAAAGCCATTGATCAATCGTTTCATTTCTCTTTGAAGTCGGTAAACCTAAAAATCGATTTTCTGCTTACATTTCTCAAAGTATGTTGATGCGTAATGGCGGCATGCTGCAGTTATTTCTGTGATCTGATATCTATGGTCTGATATCAGAGTTCTGATATCCGCGATCTGATATCAGTGTTCTTTCGTGCCAGTTCAAACAACGGTAGTATCGTCTCTGTCAGTGGACCTCGAATTACATGACCTCGGAATGACGAGATAGAAACAAGGTGTAATGACAAGGAATATTGATTATAAACTAACGCGTTCTCTGACAAACTGTCAACATTAATGATCGTTTACTGAAGGCAAACTTGTGTGACAATTGTAAACTATATTTTGCAGTGTTTGAAATATTCATATTTTCTTTCTCGATATAGGAAAATATTGACGTTGTATATTCTGTTTGGACTAATTGATCTCCTGTTATACAAGACTCACGGCTTTCCAGGACAAAACAGGATGAAAGAACAATACTGTTATCATTGGTTGAACTGGTGCTTTTTCTCCATCTTACATTTTATTGATTGGTTCAAATCTAAGGATCAAGATACAAAGCAGGGCATCTGAGTGAAGTCTGCAAAAGCTTGTTCATCTGGTGATTTTAACTGTTGATGGTTGGTTCAAATACGCTTGACATGCATCGGTGCGTTAGGTTTGATCAACGTTGTTCTTAACAATATTTCTATTGTCGCAGTGTGTCAATTTCACGTGGACGCAAGCCGGTAATTTTAAGTCTAAGATATTTACCTTGTTGGCGAGACCCGCGCGCAGGACATGCGGCTGTCTAAGCTTGCTCTAAACATTGGGAGGTTTAGAACCCATGAACGCCACGCCAAATGGACATAACTCTACACGGTGATATGCGTCGCTTTAGGCGACTGCAGTCGACTGCGGCAAATTGCAATGTATACAATATTAGCGCGTGGACATTTGTGTTCATGTTTGCGTGAATGAAAAAAAATAATCAAAACACATATCTTCTCTGTATCAATTTGCTTCTGACGAGGCGACATTAAATTACAAGGTATCAAATTACAGGTGGTAAGACATTATAAGTTATTTTTTCTCTTCGATACAGGTAGGTATTATAGATGGAGAAGCGGTGATAAGACTAGACTTGATGCAGTATTTCAAATGAATAAAACCATTATTTTTTGACAAAACTGTCTTTGGAACCTTAACCTTAAGGAAAATCTTTTGTTGGATATTTGATGTCACGTGATGCATGACGTATGGTTGGGTTGATATAGTGCAAGTCTTAAACGTCACCACCACAGATATAGATGACAAACCTAGAAACATCATGACAGGATTCTTAGACGTCCAAGGTAGGTAACTCACAAGAAAAAGCCGGTACGTCTTTGACGGTTGGGTATCCATCGCTTTCTAAAGGCATTCATTCATGTGATATTTTTTTTTTCTTTTTGGCTATTCCGGGTGGACTAAAACCCCTGTATCGCATGGGAATCAACTGGCAATAAAGCTCGACCTGACTGGTACCCATCTTCCCGACAGCGTGGATCAATACTCATGCTATCATTCAATTTATTACCGAACCTAAACCGGATAATGTACAGGCCGCTTTGTCCCGAGAGTCACGTTCACACCAACATATATTGTTCGAGAAGTGGGTGGACACTGACTTGATCTTACCGAGGACCTCAGTCTAGTCAGTGAATGAATCCTTTTGGTCCCTTTCCGAAAGAATAACACAGTCAGGCATTTATGTATCACATTTATTGTTCACATTCATCGAAAAAAAGCAGACGACGAGAAAACGGCTAAGAGTTATGCCCCGTAGTTACATTTCATTCGGAAAATGTCGGAAATGTCCGGAGAATGACGCCTGACATGATGTACGCGAGATACAAAATGGCGGTTGGTACGTTGTGAATGCACTGATGGGTTTTTGGTAGTTGGAACGTGATTAGTGTAAAACAAATGTAGTGAAAAAAATGTTATAGCAGTTCACAGAAAATGGAATGGATTTCAGCCAATCAGAATCCGACATTTAACTAGAGGGTAGGCTTCACGTTGCGACCTACCAACTATTGTTATTACGTCTTGACTTTGTAGTTAAAATTGGATAAAGTATGCAATATGTCCATATTCATGATTGCATATTGAAGCAATACAATCTCCACAATCTGTTTTACCTGCTCACAACACCTGTCTCCTGTGATCATTCTGAAGAACTGACAAGAAGAGCAGACTAATGCTGATAGTTATATTACAGAGCCATGAATTGTATCTCAGCAAAGCTCATAGACACAATACACCATGGGCGTTCTGCAACCAAACAAAGCCAATTCATTTACGGTAGCGTTATGTCCTTGTAAAATCGTCTGTTTTAAGGACAAAAATATATAGATGCAAAACAAATTCTTCTTCTGTTGCGACTTTGATTGGGCATGAGCCATGTGTGTTCTCGTAAAGACGTAATTCAATATCCGAGAAATGGTTGACTACAAGACAAATATTGCCAATACTGTGCCATGGCCGGAAGCAGGTACTACATCACTGTATCTGACAGTTTCACGTGACGCAACGGTATATATCTTTTATCGATTAGAACATCTCCTCGCTAATATGCTCGCTACATAAATATGATAATCGTTACTTTCATTTATACCCACAGGATGTTTGGCTTCATCTAAGGTCGCGTGCGTGGTTTCAGTGTGAAGGTGAGCCAAACCTTTACACGTCAACTGTGTTGTGCATCACAGTGTTTGAAAATCTACCACAATTCTTCCTACTTTGGCGAGTGATGTACTGCAGTATGGAATTGTATTGAAGGATGGAACATTGTTATCCCTATGTTAACGAGTTTTGTACTAAAGAGTAGTGTTGAATCTAAATTCTCTCTACGTTGAAGGGTGGTATATTATTGTTGTAGGAGTGTAACATCTCTCTACGTTAACGACTTCTGGAACAATGGAATGTGGAATCCCTACATTGAAAAATGGCATATTGTAGTTGATGGGGTCTAACGCGTTAACGTCTCTTGACATTAATGAGTTCTGTACATAAGACTTTGGAATCTAACTTCTGACAGCATCCAAGGATGGTATATTGTTGTTGTAGGAGTGTAACTTTTCCCTACGTTGACAAGCAGTGTAATATAGAATTAGGAATCTACCTCTTTTATTCTGGCTAACGTTTCCCGGCATTTACGTTGGTTTAGGGACATTTATCTAACCTCACTCATAAATGTCGTTTTCGGATTGGCTAAGCGCTCCTCCATTATTTGGACTGTACCCCACTTACAAGCGAGGTACATTGCCATCTACTCCCCTGCCAATGGCAACTCATTCGGTACTGCGTGGTAGTACTTCTCGAATATCATTGAAGCACGCACGATGCACGGAAATTGCCGATGTTTTGAGAATTCAAATCGATAGAAGGAAGATAACTTTAAATCCGTTTGTCTTGTGTCGTCTGCAAAATCTAGAAATGGCTGTGAAAAAAATTACCTTGCATTCCAATTAATAAATTTGGACAAAAGTTTAATGTAGTCCCTGTGAATATTAAGAAGAGGGGTAGCCTAGTGGTTAAAGCGTTCGCTCGTCACGCCGAAGACCCGGGTTCGATTCCCCACATGGGTACAATGTGTGAGGCCCATTTTCTGGTGTCCCCCGCCGTGATATCGCTGGAATATTGCTAAAAGCGGCGTAAAACCAAACTCTCTCACTCACTCACACTTAAGAAGAGGAATTACACTTCGGCGACTTTACTAAGACAATACCTGCAGGGAAAACAACAAGATGCAAGGTCGTTTGATTCACACAGATTGGCTGAAGTGTAGATCCGATACTCATGCTTCAAATGGTTCAAAATTAATATTGAGGTGTTCGGTAACATAAATACGTTGTTTACTGGCCCCTTTGGGTCCATGGGTTGATGCACCCTCGATGTTTGATTATGTTCAGGGAGCATAAACAAACATCGAGGGTACATCAACCCGTGTCCCCATCATGACCAGTGATTAACTTATAGTATGTCCTCCGAATACTGACTGATGGTGCACTTTAGTTGTGGACATTTAACTTCCCTCCGCATCAACGGGTGTTACATCTACGCACTGGCCATGTAACTTCTCCATGCATTGATAGATGGTGCTTTTACGTAGTGGACATTAAGCTTCTCCCTGTAGTGACGAGTTTTACACTTACGTATTGGACATCTAACTTCTCCATACATCCATTGATGATGCTCTTATGTAGTGGATATTTAACCTCTCCCTACATGGAAGAGCGGTGCTCTTACGTAGCGTACGTTTAAATGCTCCTTAAATCGATGGGTGGCGCACGTACGTAGTGGACATCGAACTTCTTCTCACACTGAAGGATGATGCACTTGCGCAGTGGACGTTTAATTTCTTCCTACATGGACGGGTGGCACACTAACGTTGTGCACGTTTAACTTATCCCTGCGTCCCCGGTGCTCTTACGTTGCAGACATTTAAGTTTTTCCTTTCGTTGACAACTGTAAACGGACGTGTACGCGGAATGACTTGCGCAAATCGCAAAGGACATTGTTTATCCTTGTGTATGAAACGCCACTGTCCGTGAAGACGCCAATAAACAACGCAGGCAACAACCATGACGCCCTTGTTAAATATAGAGAAGGAACAACGACCCAGTTCTGTATACAGAAGATGCACGTGAAATAACCTGTAGAAATACATTTTAATTCACCAAACGAGTGCAGGCTTTTCATGAGCAGAACGTTGTGATTTCAGTTATCCGTAAGTAATCCATATTGCTCATCTCAAAACAGCTATGACAACAATAAAACAAATAAATACATGAATAGATGATAACATGTATTGCAATGATCAATCGACTGAATTAATTGGAAACAAGATTTTCAACTCTCGAGCAGAACAGGCTTCACACTTCAACGACTGGCAACAATGTGTTGAGAAATTCTTTATTCGGGATGGAGAAGGGTTCTGCAAGGACTGATGTACTGTTGCGTGCATTTCATGTCGAAGCCATCGACTTCAGTTTCTCTCAGGGTTCTTTAGGAAGAACCAACAACCTCCACCGTAGACGGCACCTTCGTATTACATGTAGTGTCCCCCTGAAGTCTCATTCGATGACACTGCAGGAGACATTTCAGCTCTGATCCCTTTATGTGGCAATCCCTGCCGAACACTTCACCCACCACTTCGTACATGACGTATCCACCATCAAGAACCATCGCCCCAGGAAGCAATGTCTCCTGACTATTTCGTGTTTGTTTACGCTGACCTATATTGACGGCGGACGAGGAAAGGAAAGTCCTCGGGGCATTTGGAGGGAGATTGGTCCTGAGTTGGTCGCTGACTAGACTAGCAATAAAGTAGTTACCATCCCTACCCGCGGCCAGATATGTCGTCTGACCTCATCGCTGACCTCGATCTGCATTGCCCTGGCCAATCTGTCTGAACTCAACTCCTATACAATTCTGTTATATAGCAACATATACCGTCATCTATTTGTGGACTCGGCTATTGTTGTGTGTTGTGTTATCGAATCGACAATATTGCGTTATTGGTTATATTTTTTTTGAAAAAAGAGTATCAACAGCATGAGTGGTCATTTTGCCCCTAATCATCAACGTTGGCTGCCGCAACATGGTAACACTACATTTCAAAACCCAGCGAAGCGTTCCCAAGCGCGCACTTCAATCTTGCTCAACCTTAAATGACCCTTGGTTGCCGTGTAACAAGTTTTGTGCTCAGTGGCGACTGATTGAAATCACGTTATTGATCAGCGTAGTCTCAGCCTGAAAGATCGATAGATCAATAGGCATTACTCGTGCCGCCATTATCCCTGGACGCTGTGCCGTGGTTGCGCGCGCGGCGTCTGACGGCTGACGTGAGCGGAGACAATACTCCGGCGTGATCAGCTCACCTGCCCTAAGTAATTACCGCCCGTCAAAGAGAGACCAGGGGAGCACGCACGTTTGGAGAGAGGTGTTTCGCATGTGGGAAGCGCAATCGATCCACAGAGCTACTTACGTTGGTATTTACGGAAAGTTTGATGAAGTAATTCATAATTATTTCCGAGACACTGCTCAAGGTAAGAAATCCCCAAAGGTGTTACTTTCAACCTGAGACGATTAGCAAGGGGAAATAGTGCTAGATATTGATTCCCATGGCTACAGGAAAACGTAAGTCGATTGTAAGACATGCAAATGAACTATGATGAAAAGGCTGACAAGATCTATTGACGTTGGCAATTTATGGACTCACTACTCGTCGATTTGATCTGCCACAGACGCTTCTACCCAAACCCTCTCATCAGCTTCGGGGTTAACCACTAATTATAAAGCAGTTTGCGATATCAAATATCGGTTGTTGGTAATTCTCAGATCTATGCCTCGTCAAGAGTGCGAAGGCAAAGCTGAGACAATGGCATATATTAGGATGGAGGAGAGCTTGAAATCAACGTCTGTAGCTCCATGCTATTAAACCTAATGACGAGAGGACTATAATCTCACTCATTAATACACTATGTATTATTCAAACTGCATAATTTGTTCTCATCACTGGCTGGAAAGTCGATCCTGACCCTGAAAAACATCACGGTTGATTTACCAGATGAGGCGTTCGGCCATTACTGCAGGTCAAACGCGTCATCAGGGGACAGGAGCCAGACAAGCAGATGGCTAACGACCTTCGCACCAACCTCATACATAGAATGGGGTATCAAATCACCATTTGACCACTTCAGAAATAATAATTACAATTATGAAGTTGCACTCGTTAAAAACCCATTGCTGGACAGCAAGGTGTTAACCTCTGTGTAGAGGTCTGTCGGGACACATTTCATCTACCAATACTCGTGATTGAAAGACTTGTCCCCACGTTTTATCAAAAACACACGAAGAAAGGGCGAATCTTGTTGTAAATCCAGTGTCCAGTTCGTGAATTATGTGTATAAAATGCTGTGCTTAAAAACATTCCTACTGTATGGCCGTTGTCTGTGTGCAAACAAATTAGATAGTCCAGTGATTGAAATCATGAGCATCGATCTACGCATTTGGAATATAATGATATGTATCAGCCGAATCAACGAGGTCGACCACCAATCCCGTCTACCCCTGCGATAATCATGGTCTGCTGAAGATCAATTCTTTCCTGGATCTTCAGGGTTGGTCACAATACAAACTGACAAATTATCGTCTTTGGGAATATGTATCAATACCGCCCAACGTGCTGGAGAATATCGTTTTATGTCATGTCGATATTTACTAATCATCTTGAATATATGTCTATGACACACTGTGTGTTTGCATTTAATCCTTGTCTTTGGGTGTTTGCAAATTAACGCCGCTGAACAGGACGAAGTAGTCCAGTGTAGTTGAGCAGCAGCTCATTGTATTCGAGCATTAGTTCAGCCTCTTAGTATTCATGAAGTTGTTGAGTGTCCTTGTATTACTGTATTTATAATTTAGAATGCATTTAGTAATAAGACTTCGTGGACTAATAAAGTCACTGTATCCTCGTACAGATAAACAAATGCAACTGGGTGGCATTCACAGTCACAAAGCCTCTTAGTATACAGCCACCTCACTCCGTATTCGTTCACCACAAAGTCCTTTATCTTCATATAGTCTTTCAATCTCTAAGTATTATTGCACAAGTACAGTCTTTTAGTATTCCTGTATTTATAAGAAAGTGCCATGAGGCGTTATTGTGCACATAGACATGTCTGTTACTACCGCGTCAGTAGAACACCTCGTATGCCGTATTTCAATGGTACCTCTTAGCACCCTTGGTGAGATAATGCATACATATTAGTGCTAAACATTGCAGATCAGCAGTTGGACATTTCACCCCTGGGTGTGCACTGTGTTGTTACCTCGTGCTGCAGAATGTCGTGACAAAACTTCATGATCTATGTATAAGGTTGTGATTTTAATGCTCCCATAGGCAGCCACATAGAGCATTATTCATTGCCAGCGCCAATAAAAGTTCAGTATCTAGGCTAACAAACAATATCTGGTATACCTTACCCTAGGAACATGTCGGGGCGGGTGGTGTTTTTCACGGGAGGGCTATTTAGGGTCGTGGTTTTATTGGCATAGAGGGAATCAGTGCATGGGTAGAGGTTCTGGTTAGTGAGTGCATGCATGGAGATTCTGAGAGTGAGTGTACGGGTGGAGGTTCTGAGAGTGGTAACCTGGAGGATCTGGGAGTGTGATCACTGATCACTGAGAGTGGGTGCATGGATGGACGTTTTGAGAGTGAGGGCATGGGTGGAGAATCTGGGAGTGTGGGCATGGACTGGGGACCTGGGGGTGAGTGCATGGATATGGAGGTTCTGAGAGTGAGTGCATGGATGGAGGTTCTGAGAGTGAGTGCATGGATGGAGGTTCTGAGAGTGAGTGCGTGGATGGAGGTTCTGAGAGTGAGTGCGTGGATGGAGGTTCTGAGAGTGAGTGCGTGGATGGAGGTTCTGGGTGTGCGAGCATGAGTGCAGGTTCTGCTAGTCGGTTGTGTTGTTATCGTATCTCAGATGTGTGGAACTGAACTTGAATGTTGTTAACGAATTGATGATGGGTGGTAGAAACTGTCTTTAATCGCTAAGAAGAAAAACATCGTTATTTGTGAGTGCCAGATGTGGCCTACCAAATTTGGGTAACAAAGTTGCAAAAAGTACATTAATTTTTAGTTGATGCCAGATGTGTTCAACCTTTTTTCGGTAACCAAGTAGCAAACTGAACGCTATTAGTTTGTAATTGGTATATCCAACTTCGATATCTATACAGCGAAAGGGGAGTTTGTAGTGAGTGAGTGAGTTTAGTTTTACGCCGCACTCAGCAATATTCTAGCTATATGGCGGCGGTCTGTAAATAATCGAGTCTGGACCAGACAATCCAGTGATCAACAACATGAGCATCGATCTGCGCAATTGGGAACCGATGACATGTGTCAACCAAGTCAGCGAGCCTGACCACCCGATCCCGTTAGTCGCCTCTTACGACAAGCTGAGTCACCTTTTATGGCAAGTATGGGTTGCTGAAGGCCTATTCTACCCCGGGACCTTCACGGGTCGAGTTTGTAGTAATGTAGGCAATCACTGAATGGTATATACGTCCCGTCGGAGTTCGTGATGTCCGACCTTAACAACATACAAGCAGCAGTGTCCACAGGGATTGTCTTTTGACAGCAGGCACAAAGCGATACATGCAGGCACATAGGAAATACATGCTAAATTGGCAAGTGAAAGAAGTCTAAGTGCGGGTGTGTATAGTTGAAGTCTCTGTATATAGAGTAGTGTGTGTATAGTTGAAGTCTCTGTATGTAGAGTGGTGTGTATAGTTGAAGCCTCTGTATATAGAGTAGTGTGTGTATAGTTGAAGCCTCTGTATATAGGGTAGTGTGTGTATAGTTGAAGTCTCTGTATGTAGAGTAGAGAGTGTATAGTTGAAGCCTCTGTATATAGAGTAGTGTGTGCATAGTTGAAGCCTCTGTATATAGAGTAGTGTGTGTATAGTTGAAGCCTCTGTATGTAGAGTAGTGTGTGTATAGTTGAAGCCTCTGTATGTAGAGTAATGTGTGTATAGTTGAAGCCTCTGTATGTAGAGTAGTGTGTGTATAGTTGAAGCCTCTGTATGTAGAGTAGTGTGCGTATAGTTGAAGCCTCTGTATGTAGAGTAGTGTGTGTATAGTTGAAGTCTCTGTATGTAGAGTAGTGTGTGTATAGTTGAAACCTCTGTATGTAGAGTAGTGTGTGTATAGTTGAAGTCTCTGTATGTAGAGTAGTGTGTGTATAGTTGAAGTCTCTGTATGTAGAGTAGTGTGCGTATAGTTGAAACCTCTGTATATAGAGTAGTGTGTGTATAGTTGAAGCCTCTGTATGTAGAGTAGAGTGTGTATAGTTGAAGCCTCTGTATATAGAGCAGTGTGTGTATAGTTGAAGCCTCTGTATGTAGAGTAGTGTGTGTATAGTTGAAGTCTCTGTATGTAGAGTAGTGTGTGTGTAGTTGAAGCCTCTGTATATAGAGTAGTGTGTGTATAGTTGAAGTCTCTGTATATAGAGTAGTGTGTGTATAGTTGAAGTCTCTGTATGTAGAGTAGTGTGTGTATAGTTGAAGTCTCTGTATGTAGAGTAGTGTGTGTATAGTTGAAGCCTCTGTATATAGAGTAGTGTGTGTATAGTTGAAGTCTCTGTATGTAGAGTAGTGTGTGTATAGTTGAAGTCTCTGTATGTAGAGTAGTGTGTGTATAGTTGAAGTCTCTGTATATAGAGTAGTGTGTGTATAGTTGAAGTCTCTGTACGTAGAGTAGTGTGTGTATAGTTGAAGCCTCTGTATATAGAGTAGTGTGTGTATAGTTGAAGCCTGTGTATATAGAGTAGTGTGTGTATAGTTGAAGTCTCTGTATGTAGAGTAGTGTGTGTATAGTTGAAGTCTCTGTATGTAGAGTAGTGTGTGTATAGTTGAAGCCTCTGTGTATAGAGTAGTGTGTGTATAGTTGAAGTCTCTGTATGTAGAGTGTCTATAGTTGAAGCCTCTATATGTAGAGTAGTGTGTGTATAGCTGAAGCCTCTGTATATAGAGTAGTGTGTGTATAGTTGAAGTCTCTGTATGTAGAGTAGTGTGTGTATAGTTGAAGTCTCTGTGTGTAGAGTAGTGTGCGTATAGTTGAAACCTCTGTATATAGAGTAGTGTGTGTATAGTTGAAGCCTCTGTATGTAGAGTAGAGTGTGTATAGTTGAAGCCTCTGTATATAGAGCAGTGTGTGTATAGTTGAAGCCTCTGTATATAGAGTAGTGTGTGTATAGTTGAAGTCTCTGTATGTAGAGTAGTGTGTGTGTAGTTGAAGCCTCTGTATATAGAGTAGTGTGTGTATAGTTGAAGTCTCTGTATATAGAGTAGTGTGTGTATAGTTGAAGCCTCTGTATGTAGAGTAGTGTGTGTATAGTTGAAGTCTCTGTATGTAGAGTAGTGTGTGTATAGTTGAAGCCTCTGTATATAGAGTAGTGTGTGTATAGTTGAAGTCTCTGTATGTAGAGTAGTGTGTGTATAGTTGAAGTCTCTGTATGTAGAGTAGTGTGTGTATAGTTGAAGTCTCTGTATATAGAGTAGTGTGTGTATAGTTGAAGTCTCTGTACGTAGAGTAGTGTGTGTATAGTTGAAGCCTCTGTATATAGAGTAGTGTGTGTATAGTTGAAGCCTGTGTATATAGAGTAGTGTGTGTATAGTTGAAGTCTCTGTATGTAGAGTAGTGTGTGTATAGTTGAAGTCTCTGTATGTAGAGTAGTGTGTGTATAGTTGAAGCATCTGTATATAGAGTAGTGTGTGTATAGTTGAAGTCTCTGTATGTAGAGTGTCTATAGTTGAAGCCTCTATATGTAGAGTAGTGTGTGTATAGCTGAAGCCTCTGTATATAGAGTAGTGTGTGTATAGTTGAAGTCCCTGTATGTAGAGTAATGTGTGTATAGTTGAAGTCTCTGTATGTAGAGCAGATTGTGTATAGTTGAAGCCTCTGTATGTAGAGTAGTGTGTGTATAGTTGAAGCCTCTGTATGTAGAGTGTCTACAGTTGAAGCCTCTGTATATAGAGTAGTGTGTGTATAGCTGAAGCCTCTGTATATAGAGTAGTGTGTGTATAGTTGAAGTCTCTGTATGTAGAGTAAATTGTGTATAGTTGAAGTCTCTGTGTGTAGAGTAGTGTGTGTATAGTTGAAGCCTCTGTATATAGAGTAGTGTGTGTATAGTTGAAGCCTCTGTATGTAGAGTGTCTACAGTTGAAGCCTGTGTATATAGAGTAGTGTGTGTATAGCTGAAGCCTCTGTATATAGAGTAGTGTGTGTATAGTTGAAGTCTCTGTATGTAGAGTAAATTGTGTATAGTTGAAGTCTCTGTATGTAGAGTAGTGTGTGTGTAGTTGAAGCCTCTGTATATAGAGTAGTGTGTGTATAGTTGAAGTCTCTGTATATAGAGTAGTGGGTGTATAGTTGAAGTCTCTGTATGTAGAGTAGTGTGTGTATAGTTGAAGTCTCTGTATGTAGAGTAGTGTGTGTATAGTTGAAGTCTCTGTATGTAGAGTAGTGTGTGTATAGTTGAAGCCTCTGTATATAGAGTAGTGTGTGTATAGTTGAAGTCTCTGTATGTAGAGTAGTGTGTGTATAGTTGAAGTCTCTGTATGTAGAGTAGTGTGTGTATAGTTGAAGTCTCTGTATATAGAGTAGTGTGTGTATAGTTGAAGTCTCTGTACGTAGAGTAGTGTGTGTATAGTTGAAGCCTCTGTATATAGAGTAGTGTGTGTATAGTTGAAGCCTGTGTATATAGAGTAGTGTGTGTATAGTTGAAGTCTCTGTATGTAGAGTAGTGTGTGTATAGTTGAAGTCTCTGTATATAGAGTAGTGTGTGTATAGTTGAAGCCTCTGTATATAGAGTAGTGTGTGTATAGTTGAAGTCTCTGTATGTAGAGTGTCTATAGTTGAAGCCTCTATATGTAGAGTAGTGTGTGTATAGCTGAAGCCTCTGTATATAGAGCAGTGTGTGTATAGTTGAAGCCTCTGTATATAGAGTAGTGTGTGTATAGTTGAAGTCTCTGTATGTAGAGTAGTGTGTGTGTAGTTGAAGCCTCTGTATATAGAGTAGTGTGTGTATAGTTGAAGTCTCTGTATGTAGAGTAGTGTGTGTATAGTTGAAGTCTCTGTATGTAGAGTAGTGTGTGTATAGTTGAAGCCTCTGTATATAGAGTAGTGTGTGTATAGTTGAAGTCTCTGTATGTAGAGTGTCTATTGTTGAAGCCTCTATATGTAGAGTAGTGTGTGTATAGCTGAAGCCTCTGTATATAGAGTAGTGTGTGTATAGTTGAAGTCCCTGTATGTAGAGTAATGTGTGTATAGTTGAAGTCTCTGTATGTAGAGCAGATTGTGTATAGTTGAAGCCTCTGTATGTAGAGTAGTGTGTGTATAGTTGAAGCCTCTGTATGTAGAGTGTCTACAGTTGAAGCCTCTGTATATAGAGTAGTGTGTGTATAGCTGAAGCCTCTGTATATAGAGTAGTGTGTGTATAGTTGAAGTCACTGTATGTAGAGTAAATTGTGTATAGTTGAAGTCTCTGTGTGTAGAGTAGTGTGTGTATAGTTGAAGCCTCTGTATATAGAGTAGTGTGTGTATAGTTGAAGTCTCTGTATGTAGAGTGTCTATAGTTGAAGCCTCTGTATATAGAGCAGTGTGTGTATAGCTGAAGCCTCTGTATATAGAGTAATGTGTGTATAGTTGAAGTCTCTGTATATAGAGTAGTGTGTGTATAGTTGAAGCCTCTGTATATAGAGTAGTGTGTGAATAGTTGAAGCCTCTGTATATAGAGTAGTGTGTGTATAGCTGAAGCCTCTGTATGTACAGAGTAGTGTTTGTACAGCTGAATGATGCCTATGTATGTTTCGTTGAAGGCTTTGTATGGAGGGTAGTGTACACGGATAGTTAAAACCTCTGGATATAGAGTAAGTCGAATACCTGAGTGTATAGTTGCCATTATGGGAAGTTGTACATAGTTGAAGCCTCTGTAGCTAGAGTAGTGTGTGCATATACACATATGTTCACACACACACACACTTGCGCGCACGCACGCATGCGCATACACATAGCTTCAGCAAAAACAGCGACCACATCGGCTATAACAACGAGAATGACAACCAAATAGTAATCCACTAACTGCTGCTGTTAAGTTTATTAATGTACACATACTTTACTGTACAATTATGAAGGACAAAAAAATTAATTCTTCAGAAGAATGATGGATGGATAGTTTGGCGGTTAAAACGTTCATGTGGAAGGCTCAGGTTCGAGTCCCTATAAAAGGGTACATAGTTTCAAACCGATGTCTGGGGTTGTACACTATTGCTAAAAGCGGCGTAAAACCATTATCACTCAATTTGGAAGAGGAAGCGCTAGAATATTACTCCAATCTATTAATGATAATCCTTTCGATACTGTCCCCGCCATTTAACCTATCTGCCGTCACCGACGACGGCGTCCCCTACACAACGTTGTTCATGACAGGTATCATCTGTTACGCCGGAGCAAGCTTTCCCCATCCACTATTAACCCCAAGCATGGAGAAGTCAATGAGCTCATTTATATGAACGTCTGTTGGTTGCTGTCACATGTTCGTCGTAGACGATGTTTCATAGCAGCCGTGGTAGTGGCGCTGCCTCTGTCAACTTCAGCTACAAAGGACACGGTTTGTACATGATCAAGCACACCAAAGGACGTAGTATGTCTGTTAAAGTGTCTTCAAAGTAAAGCAGAATTGCTTCAATTACTTTTATAAGTGAGTGTCTGGCGTTAAGACGGTCGGATGATGAACCGTACAGAGTACAAGCTTGTAACGACTTGTTCAAATGAATATACGCGTCTCATCAATTGCAACCCTTTGATAAAAGGATATCTGGGTCCTGAGGTATATTTTAGATTCTTTTGAAACCAAGACAATTTATTACAATCATTAACGTAAAATCAGAATCTGAGGAATTCATTACTCGCGGTGTACGAACCAGGTGGAGATATTTAGTCATTAATACATTGTTGCTATGCAACCACGAACCAAAGTTTAGTACTTATGTTTCCTTTCAACTAAACATTAAAATCAGAGTACGTGGAAACGGTATAATGACTTGAAAATGCAACCTTCACCCCTGTACACTTTGATGTGAACTTGGACTATCCATGGGTCGATTAATGCCTGAGGAAATGACACTCGTTTTAGCTGATGGCACCACGCCCTGGAAGTAATAAGGGAATCTCATCAACAGCAAGAGACATATTTTCTCAAAGACATTCTTGGACATTGAGCCGCGTTTCCCAATCATCTAAGAGAAGTCTTGAATCCAGATAATTCAGAAGGACTAGTCTTTAAGTGACATTACATTATCGGATGTAGTATCATCTTACTCTCCAAATTACAGGCACATTTCGCATCGATCAGCTTTTCAGAACTGAACCGGTTTACGATTTCGCGAAAGCAACGTTTTAATCAGTTTTGCGCCATACAGTGTGTAAGAGAGGCACTACTTGAAGAAGAGGAGGCAGCGCTGTTAACAACTGGCGCCGGTTTTATATGGTCTCGTTCATCCGGGTATCAATAGATACGAGACCGAATTACTCCGCGCAGCTGCCTGATCCTTCCGCGAGCACAACTTACACCACGTTCGTGCCCAACACTCGGAGAGACCTATCTTCAAGAACTGCTAGTGGTACACGATAAGTCGAGTAGAGCTCGGAAAGTTTTCTCAAATATGCCGACAAGAATCCACCACCCAGTGTTAGCCTGTCTGGAATCATTGCGGTCGATGGGGATGTAAAGCATTGCTCAACATCACCATGCAGTCATACGATCACAACGGAAAGGATTTGAAAAACTCAAATTGTTTTTTGTTTCAATGAACTTTAAATAAGAGAGGCAATTTGTAGTTTATGTAATAGGAATCAATATATTGTAGTATGTTTCTCGGACGAATAGTCGCCGAAGCGCGGACTGAAATGGATGCTTGCCCCTCTACGCATGGAAATAAATCAAACTCTGTAAGGAATGCTGGAACAGTAATCCCCAAAACTACTCCCATGGTGCACCGCCGCGCGTGGAGAAACTGCCAAACTGGGTAATTGAGGTTCTGCAAGTGCCTTCATTTGTCCCCGACTCTCTCCCGAGTCCAGATAAAACTCAGAGTAGTTTTTATCCAAGGCCTGGCCATTTTATTAAGTGCACTTATTAATGGTTTTTCCCTCTTCAGAGTCTCTGCGCCAATCTCTGTAAAAGTGTAGCGGTTGTTTTTCAGTAACGATTCTGAAATAGTCACAAAATGCATAATTACACGGAAACTTGTTAACCGTTTCCAGGCTTCAGGAATACGAGCCATTACATGTGATAGGAAGTTGAAGATGTCTGCGATGATTTCCCAAATGGCTGGAATCTATCGCTGGTCATTGTGGCTTCGGCCACGACTAGCCAACATTTGCCTATGAAAACAGATTAAGCATGCTCCCTCGCGAGCAACTAACATTGTACTCGGATTGCTTTTCTACCTATTTGAAAAACATCACACTTCTTTGAAGGAGTTATTTAACAGTTTTGCGTTCCGATAAAGCATTTGATGACGTGTCACCAACAGGGCGGCGATAGATCCCGCCAACATCTCGTACATAAATATAGTTCTAAAGACCTGCCGTGGCTGCCAAGAACACAGATCGTGTTGACAGCGCAACGATGTTCTTGGTACGCGCCTATGTTAAATATGAGCAACTGGGTGGCGCAACAATGTTCAGCTGTTACGACATGTCTAAGTATTCGCTGGAGTTAATTCAAAAGTTGTGTTCGAGTATCATGTGTCATTTATGCGAAAAAGATATTTTGTGATAACTTTTACAGGGTTTATCTGGTTACCATATCTTCAGATAACCCGTGGTGAGAGAAGAGAGGTTTATGAATGAACAGGTGTTCAATAAAGCATTCATAACTACACCTCACAACTGTCTACCCTGGAGGATCTATTACATGTTAACTTATTTTTTCCTGTTACTCATTGTTTCTCTAAAGCGTGTTGGCAGAGGAGTTGTCAGTCAACGGATAGCCATCACACCTCTCTGTTGTTTGCTCACTCGTATTCCGCAACATTTTGTAAACAATCGTGTCTGGACCAAATAATCCTGTGATCAATATCATGAGCATCGATTTACACAGTTGGGATAAGATGACATGTGCAAATGAAATCAGTGACCCTGACCACTCGTTCGCTTTAGTCGCCTCTTACGACAAGCATTGGTTGATGAAGATGTTCAGTTCTAACCCGATCTTCATGGGTCGGTTAAGCCTGATGGTCTCTTTTAGGTCATGGTCACCTTTAGCAGCACTCCAGCAATATCGCACCAAGAATCGGATTTACATATAATACCCAAGACTCGATTCATCGGTTTAAACATTATTCTTTCTAGATGAACTGGCGAGGAACGTGTCTTCTTGGCAACGGCCTAATTGGAATATATCTGGTGCCAAAATTGTATCCCAAAATGTATAATTAATGTTTGTAAAGTACCCCCATCTCACCACCTCTCCTCTCACACCAGAAAAGAATGACAAAAATAATAGTTGCGTAGTTTCTTTTGCACGTCAGTTTAGTAAAACATTGTATTCAGAGTTGGCATGGCATGTATGCGAGGTGGAACAGGAAGTCTGTCTCACAGTCCCTGAATCATAGTATTTTCCCTACAGTCTATACACCACCCTGCAGTGCTAATTAATGCCCTAAATGAGAGTCCAGATCTCCTCAGAATCTTTGGTCTCTCTGGGATCATGTTCAATTCAAATGGGTTTATTTGTTCCCATCAAAATTATATATACTGGACAAAAATAGTTAGGGATATATGTAAACCTTGAAATTCTGAATAATGTTCTATTTATTCAATGACATAAAACTAAAATACCAATTCTGAAAATATCAATATCCCTAAATTATTTTGTTCAGTATATTTTCAGGGACTAAGCGTTAGTCTATGGAACTGGGTGTGTCACCAGGGATGTAACGAGAATGTGTCGGTGTTGGGCGTGGATGGGTAAGGTTGCTCCATGTAGGTATATTTCAATACATTATCTCTCTAATTCTCACATATATCTAAAATACAAACGAAAGTCTGTTCAGAAATATCAGCAACACTTTTTCTGTTTAATATCCTACACGAAGAGCACTTAACACTGCGCTACATCATTAATCCAAATATGCGTTCAATCAATGACGAATTCACGCATCATTGTAATATTCTTGAGAAACTCTTAATACGCTTTTTTTACGCACTACTAAAAAGTTTGAAAGAGCACCTAAGTTGTGCTTCAAGGAATAAATCTGTCAAAAAAGTACATTAAAAGTTTGAAGGTATTGATAAATGGATGCATATTATAGTTATATCGATGCTAAGGCGGTGCTCGGCGTTGCGTGGGGGTAGCTGCGGTGGGCTTTCCATGTTGCCTCCATTGGAGATAGTTCTGATTGATATACTGCGCACCTTTACAGTCAACCGGAAGCAGATACTGGCTTTGTCACCGAAAGCATGACCACGCCTAATGGAACGAGTTTTATGAGTTTAAGACGCTAACGCGGGGTATTGAATATCAGAACATTCTTCATGTCTGTAGTTTGATGTCGGTGTTGAAATGATTATATAGGTCAGATAAACGGCATTGGCACTTGTAGTGAAATATAGGAAAGCGTTCGCACACCATTCCGTTGTTATCAACTTCATTTTTTAAATCTGAAATTGCAGAATTAGAGTCAGGAAATAGGTCAGAAGACTGAATTGGTCTTGCACGCAGTTTCCGCTCAAAATAGGTTTTTATTGATTATAAACGGAATTGGTTTTATTAGCTGTACAAATGTGTGATTTCATGAGCATGTACAAGGCTCCTTCTAGTCAAACACGAACAACAGCGCTCGTAAAATATGTAACGTAACGCGTCAGGTTACATTGAGAAACGTTAATATAACGAGCTGTGTACGATTAGGGCCAGAAACGCCCTCAAGTTCTAATGAGGTGTATAGTTCCAAACAAACTCGGTTAATATTGATTCAAAGTCATCATCGGCTGAGAAGTAGAGTATATTCAGTTAACTCGGTCGCAAGGGAATAAACTCATTGCCTTGAATAATGTGTGAGTGAGTCGTGTTTTACGCCGCACTGGACAGCACTTAAGCTATATTCCTGCGTTTTAGCCTAATGTTGGAGAAAATATCAAGTGTATGATCATGGTATTGGCAAACCGCTGGTTTATATGGAGTATGTTCTGAGAGTCATGTCCACGATAACAGGATCATGACGCGCCAAAGGGACGCAACTCCGTGCGTAACCTCGCGCCATAGTGACATGGAAAGCTCGGATGTTCACAGTGCATCACCTGATTGGTTTAGTATTGATTTGAATGGTGTACACTAGGGGCGTTGTTCGTGCTATTTATTTGTTCGATTGTTATCCTTAACGGATTAAATATTATTGACTCGCTCAAAATCAAATCTGAATGTCCCCTGTATATTGCTAACTGCATGCAATTGAATATAGGATTATCATTGCTGATTATGACGATATTGTTGCCGAAGACATGCCACTGGTATAGTTGTAACATTGCTGACTACACGTCAAAGATATGACGACATGCTATTGACGTAACGATATTGTTGCCGAAGACATGCCACTGGTATAGTTGTATCATTGCTGATGATAAGCCAAAGATATAACGATTTGCTGTTGATATATCGATATTGTTGCCGAAGACTTGCCATCGGTATAGTGCAACATTGCTGACTACACACCAAAGATATGACATGCTATTGATACAGCGATATTGTTGCTCACGACATGCTATTGATATAACGATATTGTTGCTCACGGCATGCTATTGATATAGCGATATTGTTGCTCACGGCATGCTATTGATATAGCGATTTTGTTGCTCACGGCATGCTATTGATATAGCGATATTGTTGCTGACGACATGCTATTGATATAACGATATTGTTGCTAACGGCATGCTATTGATATAGCGATATTGTTGCTAACGACATGCTGTTGATGTAGCGATATTGTTGCTCACCGCATGCTATTGATATAACGATGTTGTTGCTCACGGCATGCTATCGATATAGCGATGTTGTTGCCCACTACATGCTATCGATGTAACACTACTGTTGCTGACTTCATGCTTTTGATATAGCAATAAATTTGCTAACTATTTGCTATTGATATAGCGATGTCATTGCTGACGGCATGCCATTGAGATAGTTGCAATATTACTGACTATATTGAACTGGCAATGGCAATATTGCTGTTGGCTACGTGCTACTGTTATATCAGTATCTTTGCGGACTGTAGATTCGGTGAAGTATTGCTGATTGTAAGCTTTGTTATTATAGCAGCATTATTGCGGACAACACACAGTAGAGTTTGATAGAGTTTAAGAACTGAGGTCTACCGATCCAGTTACAAGTTTAAGTTACAAGCATTTGCTTAATTTGTCTGTTTAGCCACAGGAACAAAACATTAAAATATCCGTGTTATGAACTACACCTGTCACTGATTATCTCCCGTGTTTCGCTAGGTGTCGCTTTTCGTCAGCTGGACTTCCTGTACCACACTGAAACCTGAGAAACGGTGCTGGAGAATTAAGACAAGAAATTGGATTAAATCGCAGAATCTCGCGTGCATCTTCAAATTCTCGTTACCCGACGTTTTCTGCAGAACACGCTATTTAGAGATTACTTCCAGTGTGCATTTCATCATTGCAAAATACTGGAGTGGAAGCGCTCTTGCTCTACCTCATTTAACGCCTAATTTGCCGCTGATTGGGTACAGCTATGATTTCATTAAGCCTTTACGAAGAAATAAAGAGTTTTCCTACTAACATTTCAGCCTTTCATTCAATAATTTGATTAACTCTTGGACTTTCATGTGATTGAAATATGCTCTGCGCAGGATACCATGAGCCAGGATTGGAATAATCTTGTTTCGGTTTATCTTCCAAAGGCAGAGCAAGTACACACAGGCGTGCACCGACAGAGTAAGTCAGTAGGGGATTTGGATACCAGCACACTTCTTTTCTTCGTCAACAGGCTTTAACTGGATCAACCTACTTCTTTTAATTAAGTAAATTTAAAAACACACACATTTTCAAGTCAACCTGGATGATGATGAACGACCTGGGTAACGACCAATTAGTATGGAGATAAACACAGGCGCGACCTTCATATCATTTGTGGGAGAAGTGTGAGGAGCTTGTTGGCTTTTCTGAAAACTCACCTGACACGAAATCACGGGATGAATGGGAAGAGGCTTTAATCTGTACATCAAACTCCTTACAGCGGTCCTTGCTCTGTAATCGGCTTCCTCGTCAGAACTGCTGTTTTTGCTTCCGTGATGGGAGAATCGTAGTCCTGTTCCTCAGCTTTTTTCATATAGGGCATGGCCAAGTTCCACTTGGGTCAATGGCTTTTTCGTTCCAGTATTTGTCAGGGTTCAACTACATAAGTACACCAATGCTTCGTCTCTGAATCTATAAAATTTTGATAGTAACAAACTAACCCATATAAATTGAAATTGAGACCAGGGACTGAGAACCTGAGGAAATCTAGACTTGTTTGATTTAAGGCTTTAGCATTGCAGAGATGCTTGGCTGTAAGGAAAATAGTGTGGTTCAGGGACTGTGAGACAGACTACTACACAAGGGAACCTTGCTAGGGACACCTCCGATTGTCCCTTGCCACATCGATCTGATAAATAGAACGTTTTCGTTCTCTGAAAATAATTGAGAAACGATGTGAAATGAAATACGGTCAGCCATGGGGTTTATACCGTGAAAGCTTTTCATCTCTGTTCCAGAAATAACCCTCAAACGATACTGTATACTCAATCTATATGGAATTCCATATCGAATATGATTATTTTGGGTTTCATCATGTGATGTAATTCTATTAAGCTCACGGTGGCATCCCAGCAGATGATTCAGATGCTACGGCTAGAAGATGGGGAGGAGTGATTGAGGTAAGTGTATGCTGATTTCATCTGTTGGGGATTCAGAGGCGATTGAAACCGTATGTGATGCTGCGCTTCATTTCAGATGACAAGAGTTAAGATGGCGGTTGAGGTCACATTGCGGACTTGGTGCAAGTACCTGGGTGTGATGTCACGCATCGTCGCCTGTACTAAGGTATTTCAACATGGGCGGTTTGAAAAGCCTGGATGCGTCTTCTTCATTGTAAATATCGAGGAAGGTGACTCTGCGTGCATGTGACAGTTTTTCAAAAAAACGAAAGGAGTGTTATCATATATTTTGGATATATTGCTATCCGAATGGGAACGTATGTCATGTGCGAGTGAGTGTGGTATTACGCCGCTTTTAAATAGGCGAGCGACAACAGACATGGGCTTCAAACATAGTGGATTCGAACCCAGGTCTGAGGGATAACAAGCCAATGCTATAAACACCGAATCGTTCCTGCGTTTCATGTGGACTTGGTTCGCGTCTTGTATATAACGTAATCGTGACAAATGACGGGAACCGGTGGTCAGTATTGCTGTCCAGGTCATATGGAAAGGCAATTCCTTAATACGGCGTTTATCAACAAGCAAAACAACATGCATGTCATACAGTTTGGTCACATGACACGCCATGTTTACGGATTGTTCACGTCATACTGAAATGTACACGTCATAGCTGTATAATGGTGACGTGCTACGTGCAAACTATACTAGTTGTATACACATGCACAAAAGTTATGCACCACTATTTGCATTGTACCTTGATTTCACAACTGAAGATCTAAAATACAAACTATAAATGTTTATGACTGAATTAGCCTTACATAGATTCTTGAACCTAAGATTTTCAAGATATGACAAGGAAAACGTCCTGCACGTGCAACTCCACTTCCCTACCATCTGAATCTTGAAAATTAAGTTTCACACACTTGGTTTCACTGGTCTGTTGTGAGATTCCCCTTCCACTTTAGAGTTAGAAAATCAGTCATGGTGAGGAGAATGTTAACTACCGCTGAGAGATGGCAGGTGATAGGCATGAAATATGCTGGCATGTCATGCAGGGCCATTGCAAGGCAAATAGGTCGTCATCACAGCGTCATCACCGGTTTAGTTGCCAAACATAATCAAACCAATGATGTCAATGACAGACATAGATCTCGTTATGATAGTTACCGTTGAGTATCCAAAGTAGATCACAAAAAAAGCGGGTGGTGCTTAACTTTTGTGCATGTGTATATATACAAGAAGGTGAGCATGTATTTGAGGGAAGTCTAATTTACGTACCACGAGAAACACACAGCCATAAACACGTCCATCAATCAATCCACTGAAGGTCAATCCGTCCATCGTCCATCCATCCCCATACACCCACCTCCATCCATAACTCATCCTCCCTACATCATCCAACCATCCATCATCCATCCACCGTAACATCCATTCATCATCTACCCGTCTATCCATTCGTCCATCCATCCCCATCCACCCCCACCCATCCATCAATCCATCCATCCAGCCAGCCATTCAAATATCATCTATCCATTCATCCGTCTATCCATCTATCCTTGCATCGGCATTTCCACCATATCCATCCGACTGCCAATGTAAATTGACCGATTACAAACGTTCATTTCAAAAACTGTATATTATGAAATAATTAAAAAAATGTTTTTAAAGCGGACACGGTGGGCGAGCTGGCTAAGGCGCCAGACTAGTAATCCAGAGAACTTGGAGGTGTCGGGATCGAGCCCACCTGTGACCGGGTGTAAAAACTCTTTGAGTCCTCTGTATGTGACTCTTTCCGTCTTGTCACAACCTCTAGTGTGCAGTATACAACCCTGTACACCTAAAAGAAATAACGAATCCGTTGGTATATGACCAGATGTTAACCACACGAATTCGTGCAAGCACCTAGTTACGGGTACAGAAACGTGCAGTAAAAATGGACAAAGTACTGTGACTATGTGTCCCAGTTCACCAAGCACTGAATGGGTACGTCATAAGTATGGGAAAGCCACATTAACTAGTAGGGCTGCAAGAGTTGTATGATCGGAGCTGAGATTGAAAATACGATGTGCCGTTCTGATGGACACCCAGTGATAGGAGGAAAACAAAGCGCCCTTGAGCAGTTGAACTGGCAAACTAGATATCGGCGCTATACAAATGTCTAGTGTAAACACGTAACCGGGTTGAAAACGCCCGTTAAAAAAACCCGACTTGGAAGACCAATCGTATCACAATTTCATCACCATCGAATGACCATTTCTTGTGACCATTTCTTGCTTGCTTCCATTCGAGACACATAAACCCTGATGCATGGGGGTGTGCTGTCATTTGTCTGGCTGCTATATAAGAAATTAATAAAATATAAAAAAAATCTCTCCTTAACCAACTGTATAGCCGTAAATTTAATGGTGTATCTGGTGAGTCAAAGCTTACGTCAATATAAAACTGATTGTAAGATATACGGTGCCTTATCCGTGACTCCTTATCAGGCCCGCTGGTGCCAGCTCTGCGCTCTGTCTCGTGAATCTGACACATGGCCATTGACAGGTAGGGCGGTACTGTTAGAAAAAGCCAATAGTCATGAATAGAATTTGCACCTATACATCCCTTCTTGATACGATGCGAATATATCACGTCTTATCCTCGACGGATCGACTTACCATTATCGGTACCATGTCAAGTTATAATATGATTAGACTTGGGGAATTGAACGTATGAATACATTGTACATGCATTGTATCCTGTGCTTAGCCAGTCGGAGTTAATCACTTTGTGGATGGTATTGGCATATATGTTGACACCCGTCCACGTATATAGTATACTGAAGAGCAAAAAAAACGTAACTATGTTTTCATGGTCGAAAAGTAGAAGATATAGACATTAACTCTCACAACTAGGAGATTTCAATTTTTCGAAATTCGTGTTTCTTTTGCTGTTAAGTACACGTATATGTTCATTTGTAGTACTGGCGAAAAGAAGGGTCCTATTGTCCTCTGGACGAGTAGGAATCTAGTCTTTTATGGTACCCAAAACCGTGATCCTGGGTTCGCCTCCCAGTTCGCTGTGATTATGTCCCACATTTCGTCTTTTTAGCCTCATGCCATGAATTTAGTTTTACGCCGCACTCAGCAATATTCCAGCATTATGGCGGCGGTCTTTAAATAATTGAGTCCGGACCAGACAACAGTGACCTGAGGGCTAAATACAACTAAAGCGTGTCAGTAGCAGCGAGATCAGTGACGTGACTGTTGACGTCACAACTGCAGCTCCTGCAACACCCACCTCCCCTTAATCTTTCCACTGTATATCATGATATTGATTTTGCGAGACAGTTACCAACGGCCTACTCACAGTTCTGATTATCTGCAACATTATTATTCCGCTCACGGACAATAACCGTTAACAACACTTATTTTTAGTCAAATGACCTTGACCTTCAATAAACAGGAAAAATGCGACAAATGTTAATTTAGTGTAGATCTTGCTGACTAACCCAAGAGTGTTAATTTGAATTCAGATCGAAAACATTGCCAAAGTTCACTGAACCTTACAGTTCAGGCAAGCATTTGATAGCAAGAGTGAGTGAGTTTAGTTTTACGCCGCACAAAGTAATATGCCAGCTACGGTGGCGGTATGTAAATATGGAAGGCCCTGCCAGGAAATCCAGTGATTAACAGCATGAGCATCGATCTACGCAATTTGGATACGATGACATGTGCCAACCGAATCAGCGAGTCTCTTACGACAAGCGTGGGCTACTCAAATTACCCGGATCTTCACGGGCTCTGGTAACAAGAAACAAGATATTTGGACATTGGTCACGTTCAGAAATAACGAGTATGACGGATGGAGACATGTTAAGAATTTTCTACAGATGTATGGAGGCAGGGGGTTACACGGGGGTCACATGGGACACAATCAGTAAGCTAGAGTTACGTCCCTTTAATTCAATTTTCATGATATCCATTATCACTTAAGTCAGTGAGTGAGTGTGGTTTTAGCACTATTAGCACTATTCCAGCTATATCACGCAGATATATCACATATTGTACCCATGTGGGGAATCGCACCCGGGTCTTCAGCATGACGAGCGAACGTTTTAACAACTAGGCTACCACACTGCTGTAAGGTGAAATGAGTACAAAATGAAACATATCCGTTCACAATGTATGATTTTCTATAATTCACTGCTTTTTATGTACGGAAACTTTTATGGATGTCAACTTCTTGTAATTTGAGGATAACGAGGTTTCGGATTGCTTCCAACAACTTCATCAGTTGTTTATATTTCAGACACATTCGCATCCATTGTTTTCTCCTCAATGTCTTTAACGTCTAAATGTCATTCAAAAACATTGCTTTTATATTGTCCTTGTATTTGTATTGGTACTTATTTTATATTGTCATGGTAATACCTCTGCGATTTTTAATCTTGGTTAATTTTAGAATACAATTGTAATTACATTTCGTTGTTGTTTGTGGGTTTATGTCCAGAATATTTTCAACTATTAATTCGACTCGCAATGGTACTGCAACCATGATCTGTATTTTTGTATAGTACAAATTCGACCCTTTTTGTATGTGTTATTGTGTTCCAACGTGACGGATCGTCGCTCATAACATCAATCACTAGACTGCGTGTGTATTTCAAGGAAGCATATATGACACCAAAGACGCCTAAGACCATTCTCACATTCTCAATACACAGTTACTCCAAGAAGAACATAAATGTAGGCCACAAGGTACACTGCATACAGCGAAACCCTTTCAATCCGGACTTCACAGAGAACTCGTCAGGGTAATGAAATAATGGACAATGATAATGTCCCTTTTTCATTGTGCTTATGAAACGGGTTGTTCGGAAAGACAGGTTTCTGGATTATTTGGGTACGATCTTCAGAGACTGTTCAGTGCAATAATTGATATAATATTTTAGGATTTTAGTAATCTTTATCTCGATGTTAAATGTGATGGGTGGCCTGCGGTGAAAGCGATCTCTCGCTAGGCCGAACATGGGTTTGATTCCCCACATGGGCGCATTGTGTGAAGCCCATTTCTGGTGTCCCTAGCCGTAAAACCTCTGAGAAAGTTGTACTAAAACCCAACCTTTTCACTCAGTTCGGCAGATTCCACGAACCTTCGACAAAGACCACAGACATGCTTCAGCGTAAAACATTTCTTTGTTGTTCTGTTCTCAGAAATACCGCTCATTGATGTCTAGGCTGAACTATAAAAGACATGTTAGTAACAGTCTGAAAATAGCATCATGGGTGTCAGCTTGATAACCTTTGATCAAACATGTAAAACTAGAATTGCATCTGAAGCAAAAATAAAACTCATCCTTAAATCAATAACCGCACAAGCAGATACATTTGTCTGCAGCTTATTTTATAAGTCGTTGAAGTGAGAAAGCAGCATGTCAGGAGCTGGGAATTAGATCGGAGACAACTGAGCGCTGTAGTAGCACTATAGTACAATAAAAACATATGACTTTAATAATGTCTGGTGTGTCGTCGTTCTGCTTATGCCTGAACTTTAAAATCTGTAACGATGCCTTAAGCAGTAAATGTAAATACTATCCATTCAATTTGAAAATGTATCCAACTAGCCCCGTAGGTAGGTTTCTTTGTTTTCAAAGAGGTCAGACAGCGAGACCCAATGCTTAATTGTTGAAAAGGCTATTTAAACCCCCAACGTTAAAGGCAATTTTAAAATAGCCATAAAGTTGCCTTCGAGGTACATTGAGGGAACCAGGTCAACCACTTTCAACCGTTCCAAAGAGCGCTGCCATTATCATCTCCATCGGTGTTTCAGAGGATTACATTTACAGGTCGTTATACAGATGCTGATGAAGGATGCAGAGAGCAGCAAGGTAATGCGGCGTTTGTGTTCAACACAGAGGCTGGGGCTGATGGGCCTCTGACAAAAGTCATCTGCAAATACTGCTCCCTCGATTCCCGCTAAAACGAAACGCCATTACCTGGCGCTGAAACCACTCTCCCACAATTCCATTCATTCATTTGCTTTCGTTTGACCTTCCGATCGACAGCTAATTTACAAAGATAAAACTCACTTTAGAGTCCAAATGTATTTCTACCGCCGAACACGGCATTATTGACTTGTTGTCGAATGGTGACAATTTTGTTTCCTCAGCCATGATAGTGTTTGCGCCCATCTGGCTATCAGACGCAATATTTGCATATAAATTGTATACATTATTCCATCTGCCACTGGTAAATGTCATTTACCCTTGGTTAGAGAATTCGCAGCCTGATTACCTCAAACGACACTGGGCAGTCACGTTTGGTGACGTCACAATCTAGCCGCTAGGTGGCGTTACGACGAGAGCGCTGATACAAATGGTGTCACCACCTTGTCGCAGTTGTAGCCGAAACCGTTCTTTACCAGATGAAAAATCTCCACAAAACTTCCAAAGCCCTGTAACAGAGTTTCCGTTTTTAGGATCACGGTGTCAAAACGGCCACGTAATTCTATTAGGTTGTGATGGCCCGACATGACGCATTGCCTCGCATTAGAACTGGGTAGGGTGCGCGTCGACCTCTATTACAGACTGTCATTGTCGACTGGTCTGTCGGTAAGTTTTTAATGCCAAAAACATACAATCAAATTTTGTTGGCTTTCATCTTCTGCAGATCTATAACGTCAATCCCAATGGCAACAGAGTCTTTTAAATCAAACATGACAGCTTCACGACACAAAATAAATTAACATCAATTATTTCCATGTTTTTTTTCTTCTAGTCGTTACATTGACAAAAGTAAGACAAGCGGCAAATTATATAATGCTATTTTATCATAACAATTTGACACTGGTCGAATGATGTTGGAAGGATGATATAGCCTTAGATTAAAGACGGGTAAGCCTGTTGCAGATATTGGATGCTCAAGCGCTAAGTTGTTGCTTGGGGCAGACTGACGCCGTATTGTATTGAGATGGAACATTTTTAAACTGCCAGCAACGCTATCTGACGGCCTGGGGTAGATACACCGAGACACAGGAGAAGTGAAATGGTCAATAATCCGAACTAATCCTTATGGCTGGGCTTCATCCTCAACGGTTCATTACCCACAATCCTAACTTCATCTCATGTCCGTCGAATACGCATGCGCAGACGGTAAAGGATCAGCGCTCGTAATTGGAGTAGACACTATGACAGTATCTTGATGCTTAGAAATGGTTTATATCGTTGTAAAAGCTGTAAACATTCGCGTATAGCTCTTTGTTAATCCTACTATTCAACTACAGAAATATAACCCATTGACATCGAGAGAGGAGTGTTCACACTAGCTCTGTATAAAGCTACTGGCCATGTTTTAAATTGTTTCCACATTCTGCACGGAACAAGCTAAAAACGAATGAAGACACTTTACAACCATTACACAGAAACTCCCTTTCAATGTTACGTTATCCAGATCAAAGTAAATGCTTTGTACAACCGCATTAAAACTGATTCCAACAAGGATTAATAACGAACAAATATGTTTAAAAAGCCAAAGCCGTTGGTTTTTACACTTCCAAAACTCATATGACGCCATCGAACCCTTCGAGACTTCTCATTGGTTGGATGACATTGAAGAAAGTATAAAACACAGAATCTTTTTTAAACGGACCATAATCTTTAGCTGCTTAAAATGTTTTCAAGAACACAAAAGCTGATGCAAAAATCACAAAGACATGTCATTAATCAGAATCTTCTACATCTGATGAAGAAGGATTTAATCAAGAGATGCTTTTGGGGATATAACTTAAGAGAAGGATTAGAATCACGTCTTCAAATCTCGACGTGAACCTACAACAGCATGCACTGTTATTTATATTATTTAATCCCCACGCTACATCAGCAAAGATTTTAAGCACAGATATCTTACCATATGTAACATTTTACCACACGTAAGATCTAATGTAACCAATGTAACTCGGAGCTTCCTTGTCATTTAATGCAAGCGCTGCCAAGTCCATCATGATGGGACGCTGATGGCGGTTCGGCCTTGACCTGTTCAAAAGCATCCACGGCGTGGTGCAAACAGTGGCTTTATTAAATATCTGAGAATAATGACTTGTATCAGATCCAGGAAGGCTGTTCATTTTCCTCATACTATGTCGAGTTCGTGACTACCATTTCTTGTCTCTTCTACTAGATAAGCAAGGAAATGGGAATCTTTGTCCTCGCTTATCTCTCAGGGTAACAAATCACCACGGTCAGAGCTTCAAGACAACAGGCTAAAAACCGTGCCTCGACACAAAGAAGACATCACGCTTAAATGAAGCCTCGAAATATTAGCCGGAAATTAGAATTATAGGAAAGGGAATGAGCATTGTTGATGCTTGGCTGTGCCGAAAATTTAATTCTAATACAATTTTCTTTACTTTTCTTCTAGTCATTGACATTGGTGATATGACATTCAATCAACATCGCAGACTACAGCGCTGGTATAACGAAGCTTAAGATCTACAGGATGATGCTCGATGGAGTTATTCAATCACTCAATGTAACACTTAATGCGAAAAAAACGTTCTTCTCCACATAATGATTCTATTTCAGATTCAAGTTCCGTCTCAGGTAAAGCAATTCAAAATTCACAGTGGTTTTATTAGGTAGGTGTTCCGGCCAATAACATTAAAGTGTCATTTTTTCTAATATAGGTTGTTACGTCTAAACTGCCAAGCAAAACATAAACATGGCTAAAAAAAGCAAAACAAAAAATGTCATTCAATGAAGAGGTATTTAATATGGATATCGTGGTTGTGCTTTGGGTCTAAAGGTCCCACGTATTCGGCGACTGTTTTGAAAGAAGTGATATTTTGATAACATTTGTAATTTTTTGGTACAATCTAATTTGCAAGTGTGTCGTTTTTTAGCTTGGCACTTAATGATATTGAACGCAATTCAGCATACGACGCTAAAACACTAGAGCGATATGGAGCGTAGGACTTTCACGGAAAAGGGTTTGATTCTCAATTTGCCAGTATTTGTTGATATGTCCAGTCTATAGTATTACTGAAATGTTGTTTTAATCAGAAGCCTTCCCGGAGTGTGTGAGTGTGTGATCATGAGTATGTTTGTTTAGCAATATTGCCGTCACTATCTTTGTCTACGTGACCTTTAGTCTATGGTTGACGATACCGTCGCTTTAGTTTTACGAGAGTGGATGTTGGGATAGCTTCAACATGTGCCGAGGTACACATTTAGTGAGTCGGGTGGTAAGAGAGGCTGATGTGATAGCGTGACATCCATCGTTCCTCGACTTCCTTAATCATGACTGCAATCACTCGTTTGTCTGGTCCAGAGTCGACTTCGTAAGTCTTCCTCAATATAAATACTATTGCAAAGTGCAAGGAGGAGAAGGAGAAGGATGAGAAGAAAGAGGAAGAAGACTGAAACAGATTGGGGAATAAGAAGAAACAGGAGGAGGAGACGAAGAAGAATGATGAGAATGAGAAGGGGATAAAGAAGGTGAAGAAGGAGCAAGGGAGAGGAACGGAATAGAATGAGAATAAGAAGGAAACGAAACAAAAGGTGAATAAGAAGGAGAATGAGAAGACGGAAAATGAGAGAGGAAAAGGAGGGGAATAAGAAGAAAACAGACGAGAACGAGACGAAGTAGAATAAGAAGGAGAAAAAGAAGAGGAGAAGAGGAATACAAGGGAGAAAAAAACACAAAACACTCACTAGGTCACAGTGCACTGACAACATCAAAGAATAACCAAGATTTTCTGAGTACGTAATGAGCAAGAATAGAAATATACAACCAAAACCGAAATGGGAAATTCGGGTAATTCTAGACACTAGATCTGTATATAGCAGAAGTTATATCTTCATCAATACATCATCTTCTTCGAATAAAGGAATCCGATTTAAATAACCCCTCTTTCGGACACCAATAACAGTATTTCAATCTACAATGGTCTATTCAGCGATGCCGGCGTGATTGACCAAGCAGTTTAGCCAAGTATTAGCACCGTACAAACTAAACGTATTAAGACAACTCTGTCATTATCTGCCTGTTCTGTTTACTGTTGAAATGAATCTCAGGCCCCGAAACCTTGATCCTGTCGTATTATGTATATTACTATTTAGATCGATATGAAATATACCATGTTTTATACTCAGATAGGCTTTGATCTCGTGCGATTAAGCTGATTTATTGCTGTTATGAATATGCATTTGTTTTCATAATTCTAAGACCTTTTTAAGGTTAGTAACCCGATAGCCGTTATATGATGGAATTCATTTTTATTTTTTTATTTGGAACAATATGAAGAAGGATCGTTCTTGTACGACAGTACTACTTCAAAATGTCACAGAAACGAAAAAAAGTGACAGAGCTTTCGATGTTAAAATGTGACGGTCATATTAATTTTCACGACTCCCTGCTTTCGTTTCGTCTTTTGAAATTCCTTTAGTGATGATAATTTGGTTTAAATCCATATCACCGTGATGAAGTGTCGAGAGATATTTTTGACGATTCCAATGATGGCATGCTTGGCTGAACCTACAAGTGTTTCTTGCTTCTCAAATGGCACTGGTGTCGCCACCTTCATCCGGTAGGTACCAAAACCAACAGCTTCCCATTGAAAGCGTTTATGTGGATGTTTTATTTTTGTGAACGGTGCATGGACGGATTTCATTATAATGTAGTTAACAGAAGGTTGGCTGTCGAAGTGTCATGTTTAAAGATCACCGATTGCATTTAGCAGCACAGTGCATTTGGTTTGACGCAATTAAAATTCACTTTCTAGAATGTGTCTTTAAAAGTCATCGAGTGCATTTGTAAAGTTTAAGGCGAACTCTTTGGAGTTCGGTTTCATCGATCCTCTTGAAGTCAAACATCTGATCTGAACTTTCTGACATCTTGTCTCTCTGTGGGGACCAGTGACGATCCGTGTTGGTATTGGTTGTCAACAACACATGCTTGTCGTAAGAACCAACTAACGGGATCGGATGGTGATACTCGCTGACTGGTTGACATGCCATCGTATCAGAATTGATGCTCATGCTGATGGTCACTGGATTGCCTGGTCAAGGTTCGTGTACCATAATAACGAAATTGTTCCAAAACAAAACTCCAACAAGCCTGAATCCTATCCCAGAGTCTTTTTTCAACATCATAGTATATGGTTTGACGAGCATACAGTACACGTACCATTGTCATATGCAGAGTTAAATGAGGATGGTTTGGTCACAATGGTGTATCTCAAGGACTCTTTCTGTTCCAGATGGGGCAGTCGGGTTAGCCTAATGGTTAAAGCTTCCACTTGTCATGCCGAAGACCCAAGTTCGATTCCCCATATGGATATAGCGTGTGAAGCCCATATATGGTGTCCCTCACCATGATATTGCTGACAAATTGCTAACAGCGGCGTAAAACCATACTCACTCACTCATGTTCCAATTCCATGCATTATCACCTGGTGTTACCTTGCTTCAGTTGTCTGCCATTTCAAGATAGGTAAAAATATGTTCATACTTTCGATCACTAGTCTGTTCCATGTTTGATCCACTTATTATACTGGCGAGATATAAATGGAATATTGCAAGCTAAACCCGCCGTTAAATTAATAAATATCTCAGAAATCGATTCACGACAATAGCTTCCCTATGGCTATAAAAGATGGAATTCCAGAGAATACTGATATACATCTTGGAGACGCCGGTTCCTTTATCTGTGGTTATCAGGCAAAGTGCTACTGTGGCACCGACGTTCAGCCTCCAAGAGATAACCGATGACAGGGTAATGATACAGAGTGGGATGGTCCATCTTCATCTCTTGTATCCGGGCACCGACAAATGGCCGGAGAGACACTTCCTAACGTTTTCTTTTTGGTCCCAAATGACCACGTGGCATTCCTGATTATCCTTACCATTTGTCACAGTGGTCACTTTCAATATCCAGTGGACAGTCAGAGCTTCGTGCTGCACGGAATGCATCTGTAGATGGTGGTATTTTGAAGTGGAGCTGTACAGGACCAGAAACATTTTCCTTTCAAGCAATGCATGGCTGGATGAAATAAGTTGAAAACAGCTGACATTAAAAATGATCATTCATGTACGTAATGCCCTTAACGCTATATCACTGCAAATGCATAATTCGAATGATCTTTATTGGATTTATGCATGCAATCTGTCATTGACATCTTGGTTGTTAAGAGTGTTGGTTCTTAACATAGATATTATCTTCATATTAAAAAAAAACAAACAAACGGCAGGGTTTTAACATCGTGCAACAATGTTTCAAATGTATTACACTTTGTCTACTGATAATCAGGATGGGGTGCGGGTTCGGGTGGGGTGGGGGATGGGTTATCCAGACTGCACCATGCTCAGATGGAGAGTCCTGGAATGTGTAATAGAGCTCTGCAACCACATAGTGTAACCCGAAACATTATGGAGTGCCAGAACAATTTCACTACTTACTTGGGTGGAGAAAATAGCCGAAGATGTGTGTGTGTGTGTGTGTGTGTGTGAGCGTGCTTATGTATGTGCGTGTGTGTATTGTCCTCGTCAACATAAATTCCTAAACGTCCTTCAAGAGAAGCATGCACCATCATTAGCCTTAACATCTTTAAATGTCTTTCAAGAGAAGGAAGCATTGCCACATGCCTTAACATCTTAAATGTCCTTCCAGAAAAGTGTGCATTGCCACAGGCCTTAACATCTTAAATGTCCTTCAAGAGAAGTGTGCATTGCCACAGGCTTTGACATCTTAAATCTCTTTCAAGAGAAGGACACATTGCCACTGGCCTTAACATCTTAAATGTCCTTCAAGAGAAATATGCACCATTATAAGCCTCAAGATCTTAAATGTCCTTCAAGGCAAGTTTGCACAATCATTAGCCTTAACATCTTTAATGTTCTTCAAAAGAGGAATGCATTGCCACGGGCCTTAACAATTTAAATGCCCTTCAAGAGACGTGTGCATTGCCACAGACCTTAACATCTTAAATGTCCTTCAAGAGAAGTGTACATTGCCACGGGCCTTAACATCTTAAATGTCCTTTAAGAGAAGGATGCATTGCCACAGACCTTAACATCTTAAATGTCATTCAAGAGAAGTGTGCATTGCCACAGGCCGTAACATCTTAAATGTCCTTCAAGAAAGGAATGCGTTGACACTGGCATTAACATCTTAATTGTCCTTCAAGAGAGGAATACATTGCCACAGGCCTAAACATCTTAAATGTCCTTCAAGAATAGTATGCATCGCCACTGACCTTGTCATCTTCATTGTCCTTCGTGATTTTACATGCATCGACATTGGCCTTCACATCTTCAACGTCCTTCAATAGAGGTATTCATCATCATTGCCCTTGGAATCGTAAATGTCCTTCCAGAGATGCCTGCATCAACACTGGCTTTGGAAGCGTAAATGACTATCTTGAGATGCCTGCATCAACACTGGCCTTGGAAGCGTAAATGGCCATCTTGAGATGCCTGCATCATTACTGGCCTTGGAAGCGTAAATGGCCATCTTGAGATGCCTGCATCAACACTGGCCTTGGAAGCGTAAAGGGCCATCTTGAGATGCCTGCATCATCATTGAAGAAGAGGCTTGCATCTTAAATGTACATCACGACATGTGTGTCATTCGTCCCCTTGATATAGTAAATTTCCTTCCAAGATATGTCTCTAGCTACTAACATCTTTAATTCTGTAGTTACCTTTCTTCTCGAGGCATCAAAACAACGACACGATGTAACTCAAGCCAGGAAAGACAAGATGATAAGAAATTAGTCATAAAACCTTTAGGCACGCAGCTAACAATCTCTTTAACATATCTACTTCATAATCGATATTTGATAAAAGTTTACATTCCAAACATATTCAGTCATACAGGCCAGACTATCTGTCTATTTTTGCTGTAGATTCGATAAAGACATGTAAGCATCGAGGATTGCAGGAACATATTTAGACTGACATTTTCAAATTGGTGGCCTTGGTCTTGATGCGACAGAGTTGGTCATTTCCCTACTACTCCGTGACAGAACAAAAACAAAAACATTCCAGAATGAGTTTGATGAATTAATCCATACACTAAAACAATACAGACAGACATACGTTTATTCAGTATTTCAGGCCATGTGACCTATAGTACAGCTGTGTTGTTATATAGTTTACATTGCACAAACACGTGGACATACAAATATACATACATAACCGTCACATTTAAAAAAATATGTTTTTAGGAATATTGAAACAGATATAATTATATTGATATTTTTGGAGTTCAACAGGTTTTTCATTAGTTGTTCATCGCTGTACACAGTTGAGATCATAGGGAGGTATCTGCTTCTAAGAAACTGGTAATGTTTACAAATGAGAAGAACATAAACAATACTCTTCAAATATTGGCATTAAGTGTCCATTTTATGGAACTTGCTGCCTCAGATTTTGAAAAAAAATCTTCCGTGTGTTATTAAATATGTACGGAAAAACATGAGTACATTATAACGAAATACAATTTGTCAAAATGACTTACAACTGGATTAGAAAATTAAAAACAAAACAATTTTCTCCATTCTCTTCCATTTAAGGCATCAGCGGTAGTGAGTGAGTGAGTTGGTTCAACGTCCTCTACAGCACACGTAACACCGTGTCATCTTATTAGGAACACATGTTTTTTTTGTTTTTTTGACTTCAGTTTGTAAATACTCTGTATCTACGTAATTAGTTGGATGGTTGTTTGACACCCACTCATCAGTGCCCCAGCTTTATAGAGGCGGTTTGTAAATGATCAAGTCTGCACCAGACATTCCAGTGATCAACATCATGGCACCGACCTTCTATCAGACACCGTATATCATCTTACGACAAGCATGGATTACTGAAGAACAATTCTAACCCTAGGGTTGCAACAACAATCATAGGATCCGTGTACGCCAGGGGACGTAACTCCCCTACGAAATGCCGCGCCATAGACGACAGAGGCAAATTATGAAATGCGTGACTGCACACAGTAGCAACGGAGACAACATACATGAGAAATGACAATAAATATTCTATGTTTATTGTGGTCTGGTGACTCGTGAGACTGTCTTACCAGACTTCCGCTTACATTTAAATATATAAGGAAGTATGTTTGTGATCACATGCAACCATGGCGACAAATATACTGGGAAGACTTCACGCCTCAGAGGAACTAGCATAAAACAACAGAGATCTCGGTTGCCAAATCTGATATGAAATCTGACCTTTCGAACACCATATGCAGAACCATGATCTTGGCAACAAACCAAAATTCTGCATACCAATATCGATCACTGTATATGCAGGCACGTTCAAGAAACTATCAGAATATAGATAAAGGATTTAGTCATTAGCCGACACCTAGATGTCTACCTTACCGGTGTGTTTTCTGCTTAGCTTGCAATTTGTCACACGTGGTTTTGGTTTGGGTAGGTTGATGTTTAACACCGCACTTAACTGTATGATGGCGGTCCGTAATCGAGTCTGGACTCTACAAGCCGATGTCAACAGCATGAACATCAGTCTACCCAGTTACATGTAACTGCTGGGTACCCGGTGGACGCACAATCAAACCACTTGTTCAGTGTTCACCTTAGGTAGAGACAATAAGTACCCGTGAAGGTATAAAACAACGATTATTCATTAAAAGCGTCATACATCCATGTTTACCAACACTTAATGAACATCCAAGACATAAGGAATATTGATTTCCCCTGCGCTTCCTCGTAACAGATCCTATTACTTGTATCCACATATGTCAGCTATTTGCATGCGTTGTGTTGATATTGAACTATTAATTTTCATTGCATTTTCTCCATACGGATGCGACTGCCATTTTGACTTAATGTCAGTTGTTTGATGTGAATTTAAGGAATCCAAACTTTTATCAAACTAAGTCTGAATTTCCCTACAGAGGCGAATATCGATATAAGTGAACCATATCGATATATCGTGGTTATCTCATGCGTTATATGTGTTTCTACTGTTCAGAAGTTGGGCATTCTACCATATGGATACAGGTTAAGAATGCTTTAGTTTCAGTACCACATTGTATTGCAAACAGTTAAAATCTCCAGATGAATCTTAACTTTGCTGATGCCACATCTTTAACACACTTTGTTTTTAGTTCATCTGGGAAGGATAGTCGTACTGAACAAGCCTTTTATTTCTAGGTCATTTTTAACAAAATCTAACAGAATTTGGTGTAAATGAAACGTCATACAAAACGAGGTCGTACTAAGATGGTACTTGATGTTGCCCTGCCTGGCAAATTATGGGATAGGTCGGTTCGGGGTCAGAATACCGTGACAGTTTGGTGCTTTCATGCCACAACGCAGCATGGTGAATGAGTTTAGTTTGAGTGTTTAGCAATTTGCTAGTAACATCATGGCAGAAATGAGCTTGACACATTGTACCCATGTGGGGAATCAAACCTGGGCCTTCGGAGTTACGATCCAACGCTTTAACCAGTAGGCTACCCTATCGCCCTGAAGCATGGTATGTCAGTGGGCTAGTACTACAAAATCGTTGTAAGAGTAGTCACACATGTTCACATACACATATGAACAAAAAAAGAGTGAGTGAGTGAGTTTGGTTTTACGCCGCTTTTAGCAATATTCCAGCGATATCACGGCGCGGGACACCAGAAAATGGGCCTCACACATTGTACCCATGTGGGGAATCGAACCCGGGTCTTCGGCGTGACGAGCGAACGCTTTAACCACTAGACTACCCCACCGCCCCCATATGAACAAAAAGAAACATGCACACATTCACACATGCACACATACACTCGTTACACATAGGCATACATACGACCCGTGAAGGCCTGGTCTTCAGCAAACCACGCTTGTCTTAAGAGGTTACTAATAGGATCAGGTGGTCATGCTCGCTTCCTTGGTTTACACACGTCATCGTATTCCGATAGCGATCATCGATGTTCATGATATCAGTCAGTGGATTGCCTGGTCCGGACACGTTTAATCACAGACCGCGGGCATTGAACATCGACAAAACATTACTCAGTGCGACATTAAATACGAAGCAGCAACACAGTTACTTACACATACACACATACACATACAATATTATGCTCTTGCTCATACAAACATACGTACATATACAAACATACGTACACACAAACATACGTATACACAAACATACGTACATACAAACATACGTACATACAAACATACGTACATACAAACATACGTACATACAAACATACGTACATACAAACATACGTACATGACGCGTTTACAAGTGCAATAAACATTAATATGGCCTTCAACAGTATTTAATCTTTCACCTTACCTCCTATTTTCCGATGTCATCAGACAGCGAGAAATTATATGTTTGTATGTTTCTCCTTGTGTTGACATATTTTAATCATATCAATCTATTTTAGCGTTATTATTTTCAGAATTATCAAACATTTACCAACATACGCAGGTGAGCTCCAGTACCGAAGCGCTATCCTTAGTCCACAATTCCAAGACAAACGGACACAATCAGCATATGGGCAACCGCAGTTTCTTCCGTCTCTGATCGTGAAAATCTAAAGCCGGACAATTACACGTCTTAATACCAGGCGAGGACTGGCATTCAGTTGGCATCTAATGGGAAAAGTCCCGCATTAGTTTTTCAACATAGACTGAATCCCCAGATCCTATATTAAAACAAGCTGACACAAACACCGTGGATATGATTGCCTCTCGTAAATCGCGTCCCCATCTGGCTTTTTCTGATAACATACAGTAGGCTGTAAAGTGGTGAAGATGAAAATTCACTTTTCGTTTTCTCCTGGGTCTTGTTTTCGAAATTGAGTAATGCCCTTAACATCGTCACCGAATTAAGCTTCAATCAATATTGGACTATATTCAACATATGAATCGATATCTCTAATCATCGAGGATTCAGTTAGGATTAATGGTGATGTTTTGTTGGGTACACTTGGTAATAAACGGTGAATATTGTGAACAAGCCGCTGCAGATTGGAAAATGTGTTATTTGTTACGCGATGGAATTCAAAAGATATTCACCTGGCGTGATTTGTGTGTATGAATCGAACATTAACGCTGTATTATCACACAGCGTCAGCTCATTGTACAAAAGTGGTGCTGACTTATCTCACCCTGAAACAACAGAGCACGATTTGAAAACAGAAATTGTTTGCATTAAACAGATCAATCGTCTGCTAACCTGGTAAATGTACATTAACGCTAGTGATTTAACAATTGGACGTGCGGAAAGATATTTATAAATGAACTCAGAGCACAAGCAAAGCGGCAGGTTTGTAGTTATGGATTGAGATGAGCGGTTGATGATACTGGCTCTCCCTCTGGGCTTAAACAGTTCTATAGTGTTGGGTTACAAACACATATTGAAAAAATGACAATAAAAGCATAGCGACATAATTAACATACGCCAATAAATACGAGCAAAATATTTAAAAATAAATACCTGTGTTGTACATATGTATAAAACTTGACGTTGAACGTGTGCTGCATTCTCATGTTCTTCCTTTGCTCGTTCCACGATCTAGCATACTTCACCCCCATTGTCCTTCCCCGCCCTCGCCAGCTACCCCCAGAGTTTATTTTCCTAACCCCCGTGTGTATGGAGTCGCCATACCACCCCCACATGTCTGCACCTGCCGCTGGGGTGCGATCTGTGCAGAATGCCCAGGCTATCCTGTCCATATTAACGGGGCATACCGTGGTAAGTAAGCGAGGAACCGTTAGGTGTCTTACCGTTATGTTTGGAACGCAGGTTGATAGAGACGTGTCTGCTGATTGGTTTAAATACCGGACAGGAATGGGTCATTGTACAAACAACTCGTTTGCTTCGTTTATCTGAATTAGTGAAGACTAACGGTGCAGGCAGCAGGTTGGAAGGGAATGTTTTTGTGTGAGTACACAGAGCAAGTGATGTTAACACTACAGAGAACAAATAACTGTAGAACGAGCCTTTTGGTGCTTCGACTGACCATTTCCTTACGAAGAACTAAACCTTTAGAAAGGCTTCTTGAAACGCTACCTATTTACAATATGTTCTTAACAATAGCATGATAATGGCGAGACACCACACACACACACACACACACACACACACACACACACACACACACACACACACACACACACACACACACACACACACACACACACACACACACACACTTTTCACTAATACTGGTGTTTCTGTAGGATTGTGAGATTTTGCCAATTAAATGCTTAGTCACGTTGATTTTGTCAACGTGGTGCCCTGCTGAAGAACTATGACTGCGGCGTTAGATATCATTCATTCTTACGTTTTGCAAATCTATCAGTTGATCACATGTTTACGGTTTGTGACCGTGGACAATTAGCTGGATGTTCTGAAGCTTGTTCATGTGGGATTATTCGTTTTACCTAGACTTGTCACCTTGAAACCCATTAACGTCCCACCACGTATTGCCTGCCAGACTATAGTAGCTTTCCTTAGAGGTGTGTCACTAATGGACTTCGGACAAGTCACCAAATATGGCAAATCGCTGCTGAATTATTAAATTTTACAGGCTTCTGTCCGTTAGGTCTTCCTACAGGTCAAATGTCATGGGGTCCAGCAGTTGTCTCGGGAGGCTGGAAAGGGTGCCGTTAGATTCATGCAGACGTTTGGGTGTTGCAAGGCCGGGACCGGGGCTGAGGGGTGATGGGTGATGTAGGAAGATAAGAAAGGGTGTACTGGGGAAGGGGAGCGCGGGGTGATGGGTGATGTAGGAAGACAAAAGAAGGGGTGATTTGGGAACGGCATGTGCCAGTTGATGGGTGATGTAGGAGGACAAAAGAAGGGTTGATTTGGGAACGGCATGTGCCAGTTGATGGGTGATGTAGGAAGACAAAAGAAGGGTTGATTTGGGAACGGCTTGTGCCAGTTGATGGGTGATGTAGGAGGACAAAAGAAAGGTTGATTTGGGAACGGCATGTGCCAGTTGATGGGTGATGTAGGAGGACAAAAGAAGGGTTGATTTGGGAACGGCTTGTGCCAGTTGATGGGTGATGTAGGAGGACAAAAGAAGGGTTGATTTGGGAACGGCATGTGCCAGTTGATGGGTGATGTAGGAGGACAAAAGAAGGGTTGATTTGGGAACGGCATGTGTCAGTTGATGGGTGATGTAG